>NW_028274965.1:0-320113 GCF_037043125.1 Eumetopias jubatus
AAGGTGGTCATTTAGCACTTACCTGGGAAGCAAGAGAATACCAACCAACCAACGAACCAATGCATAAAGAAGTTAGTGTGGTAAGCGTTAGGAACAAAATAGCCCAGGTCCTAGGCCAGGAACAATCTACTTACACAGAGTGGTCAGGCAGAGCCTCTCTGAGAAGGCAATGATGGAGCAGAAACCCTACAGCTGAGAAGGAACCAACCATGTAAAGATCCGGGGCTGGACTCTGCCAGGCAAAGAGCACCGTGATTACCAATGTCCTGACCAGGGAATAAGCTTGACATGTTCGAGGAACAGAAGTAGGCCAGGGTTATCGTCGTGGAGGCAAGAGCTGATGGGATTGTTTGGCGATTAAAACAGTAGCAGTAGATAAGCACAGAAGGGGTTGGATACAGGATAGAGTCAGAAGATCGGATCTAGAGGACTTGTTGCTGGACCGCGGCGGACACCAACAAGATGCAACACGTGAAGAGGCGTGCTTGGGGCACGTGAAGTGTATGGTTCCTCCTCGTCATCCAACAAGACACAGACAAATCTGGATCTCAGGGCACAGGTTGCTGCGTGAGGTAGGAGTGTGGGAGGTCACATTGTGTACGTGCTCTATTTTCTGCTGGCAAAAAGGATGAAACAACCCACGGAGAGAGTGTAGCAGGAGAAGGGCCCCGTTAAAACCAAAAGGCAGTGGAAAGGGGGGAGTAACCGCTACATACTGACAAGGAGCAGAGTGGCCACTGGGGTTAGAGGAACAACACTCAGACAAATTGTCAAATATGCAAAAATAAAAATTCAAAGGGTGGGGGAAGGATGGTGTCAAAAACGAGGCAATTGGGAAATGAACCAAAGGCCTCTGGGATGTACAGTGAGTCGAGGAGAGGACATCATCACAGGGGGTGGTGGTACGTGAAGGCCACTGGCGCTCTTGACAAAATCGGTGCTTTTGGGGGGCAGGCTGATAGAAGCACGACTGAAGTGGGTTAGCAAGGAAAGGGGTTACAGAACAAGGAGAGACTTGCTGTCGGGAGCACCAGGGAAATGTGGCAGTATTGCAGAAATACACGGGATAAGGGATGGCTTTATGTTTTACTTCATCTCGTGTCAGGGACGAGAAATAGCAGGTTCAGAGTGAACAGAATGACGGAGATATAAATGGACAGGCGACCATTCAGGAGCACTGCAAAGGCCTACTCCCCCTGCAGGAGATGGGCATGGAAGCTGATTGCTGTGGATGCAGGGGCATTAGAGGGAGGGAGCTGGAGAACCAGGACAAGTGTTCGTGTCCGGAATGCAATGCTGGACACGACACCAGTGAGGCGCGCGGGGGTTCCTGAAGCCCAGGGCAAGTCCGTGGGTAGGGGGATGCTCATCTTGGGGAGAAGAACATCCCTTCGGCGGAGGGTCCCGGCGGGGTGGCGGGTCATCTTCGTGAGCCTGGACGTTGCCCCGGAGGCATCAGAGGAGTGAGAGGGGGAGAGCGAGTGTGCGGCAGGACTGACGTGTTCACAGGATGGGCACAAGGACCAGGAATCGATTCAGTTGCCTCCCGTAGGGCCGTGACGATTCGGTAGCTTGGGGGGACAGGACCGGTAAATCAGTAGCCTCCTTCCTTTGAGGGGACCGGAAGCCAGCAGCAGATGTGCGGCAAAAATTGACAACGACCTCACTCAACCCTCTTGTGTAGGCTCAGAACCCACCAATCGGAGCGCAAATCGGACAATTTTCCCTCCTCTTTCCTGGGATTTCCGTTGCGGCGTTTCCTGTCACTGTTGGCATAGTTCCGGGGCGGGACATTCGTAGGCTTTTCTGAAGACCGTTCCGTTGTGTCACTTCGGCCGTTCTCCTGCGTCCTGTACTGCTCAGAGGCATTTTTCGTATTTCCCTCAGTCACGAACTCCAGGGCTCCTCATAGAGGAATAGCGGAAAAGATGGATTTTCCTTCGTAGATTGCGGCGCTCGGTTTCTCCGGCCTCCAGGTGGCAGTGGTGCGCCGTTTATCCATTTTAAAGTCCTCCTACCCCGCCCTTTGTTCTTGAAAAAACTGCCCCAGCCTTTTGCGAGTGAAGTGACGGCTTTTATGCTCAAGGGCGGGAAAGGCTGGTGGGAACCGGATCCGTAAGGTTAAGGAAAAAAAACGTTTACCTTTTAATGTTGGATTCTTTATGGAACTGCAAGGTTTCTTAGCAACTTGCATTTTGGTTTTTGAGGTTTCTTTTCGTGGTGTTTCCCCACCATAACCTCGGTTTATGTGGTCCTGGGTTCTACCTATGATAAAATACATTCTCTCATAGAAGTCACCCTGCGTCATTAGAGATTATTTGGAGGACAGATAAAGTGTAATAAAGCTAATAGTATCCACAGTCCCATCACCCACGCGACGACCATTAATAATACTTCGTGATAAATTTCCCTAGAGATTAATTCATTCATAAAAGTGCATTTAAACCTGTTTGTGTTGCATCATGACTTGAACATCTCACTTTTTAAACCATTTTTAGCCTGTTACCCCATCGTAAAGTCATTTGAAAAAGACTTAAATTTCTTATTCATTTGTCTTCCTAAAACCATACACAATTTCAAAGAGTGAAAAAATTAATATCTGAGATGGAAAGCAGAAATAACTTGTGACCCCCATCTCAAAGGCCATTATCATAATGGAACCTTCCTAAGGTAGGGGTTATGTTCATTTTGCTTTCTTTTGCTAACCACTGTATTTTCAGCACACTAACAAATCAATGCTTAGCAGTGTATCCTCAATATATATTTGTTGAATAATTGAACAAGTATTTATGATTTTTTTTGTAAATATAATTTACGTTTTCATAATACTGAGATGGTACTTTATGAACAGTTTCCTATATTGCTTTTTTCCCCTCTTCCATTTCGTACTTTACTGTGAGCAATAACTATGTTATTACACTTTTAAAAGGTTTTCCTGGCTGTTTTACCCTCTTCCCCAGTGAGTCTTTTATTTCATTCTTGTATTAGGGGCAGGAGAACATCCTGCAAACCAGTGTGCAATCTAAGGCCTGACAGACCTCAGACCTGAATGTTGGGGCCCTCTTTGAGGAGCCCTGAGGCCCTTGAAAATTGACTTCTGTGTGCCACACTTTCCATAGGTGTAAAATGAGGACAGCATCTGGTATGGGGTAGTGGCCAGCATAAATAACCCAACGGGTTCTTAGCTTGAACCTGCACTCCTAGAGATCATGTTAATATTGTTGGTGCTATCTCTAATATTCGCTATAATGTGTGTAGAAGGTACAGATCTTCAAGCCACAAGACTAAGTGTGATAAAATGTACTTTAAATTTACTTACGAGGCGCCTGGGTGGCTCAGTCATTCAGCGTCTGCCTTTGGCTCAGGTCATGATCCCAGGGTCCTGGGATCCAGCCCCGCATCGGGCTCCCTGCCTGGCGGGGAGCCTGCTTCTCCCTCTCCCTCTACTGTTCCCCCTGCTTCTGCTCTCGCTCTCTCTGTCAAATAAATAAATAAAATCTTTAAAATAGGGTGCCTGGGTGGCTCAGTTGGTTAAGCGACTGCCTTCGGCTCAGGTCATGATCCTGGAGTCCCAGAGATCGAGTCCCGCATTGGGCTCCCTGCTCGGCAGGGAGTCGGCTTCTGCCTCTGACCCTCCCCCCTCTCATGCTCTCTCTATCTCATTCTCTTTCTCAAATAAATAAATAAAAAGCTTTTTTAAAAAAATCTTTAAAATAAAAAAATAATAAATGTACTTAGAGCACGTATCTATTCAACTACCCATTTCTGCTTTCCAGTGGAAAACTCACACTAGTAATTTCTGGGGAAATTCAGTCAAGTAAATGCATAGGATAACACATTGGTACATTCCTCAAAGATTATGCCATCATAAAATGAGAAGAATATTTTTGTATGTGCCTATTCTCAACATCGCTGATTTTTAAAATAGTTTTCCAGGGACGCCTGGGTGGCTCAGTCAGTTAAATGACTGCCTAGAACTCAGGTCTTGATCCCAGTGTCCTGGAATCGAGTCTCACATTGGGCTCCTTGCTCAGCGAGGAGTCTGCTTCTGCCTCTGCCTGCCGCTCCCCCTGCTTGTGCTCTCTCTCTCTGACAAATAAATAAATAAAATCTTAAAAAACAAAATGTCATGCTAAGTGAAATAAGTCACTCACAAATGGACAAATATAGTATGGTCTTGCTTACATCAGATGCCTAGAGTAGTCCAGTTGATAGAGACAGAAAGAATGGTGGGTTTCAGGGCAAGCAGGTAGGAGCAAATGCAGAATTACTGTTTAACTTGTAGAGTTTCACCTTTGCAAGATAAAAAGAGTTCTGGGGGTGCCTGGCTGGCTCAGCCACTGGAGCATGCCACTCTTTATCTCCCGTTGTGAGTTCAAGCCCCATGGTGGGTGTAGAGATTACTTAAAATCTTTTTTTTTAGTTAAAACAAAAAAGATTTACAGATGAAGTTCATACAACTTCTTGCATAACTGTGAATATATACATGCCATTTTTGGTCTCTACATGCTTAAAAGATTTCCTTTGCTCCAAAGCAAGAGCTCTTACTGTGATTTAAAAAAAAAAAAAAACCAAAAAAAATTGCTCAAATGTTAATTACATACACTAATGCTGATAACAAAAGGTCAAATGAAAAAAAATCATGTAGAAAACTTGCTATAATCCGAGGCTAGGAAAATAATGATTTTATATACATAAAGAAAAATGACAAAAAATAAATTTTCTAGTTTCACAGTATTTATTGGGAACACAGTAAGTGGGAGGTGCAATTACCAAATATGTACAATTGAATTTTAAAAGATTGAAATTATGATGCAAAAATGAAGCTTAATATATTTAAAATGCACCTTTTTAATGAAAAACCCTTAGGAATATTTCAAAAATACTATTAATCGTCAGCCTGGCGTGATGGAAATGCAAAATATATTATTTTATTATATTTTATCTGTGCTCCAACTTTTCTCAGTGGGATGGAGTGACCAGCATAACTGAAGAATATATTAATAAATGCCTATAAAACGCAAACAATTTGGAAAAACACAAACACCAGACCAGAAACACAGAAAGAACACTTGCTAAGCAACCCTCTCAGCCAAGCTGAAAAGCAGCACACTGAAATAGCAAAACTATTTTGTCCGCGGGCGGGGTGCTTTCAAAAAAGACCTCACTGAAAAGAACAGTTCCAGCCCAAGCCGCCAGCCCTGCGCAGTCGCAATAAAAAAGTCACTTCTTTTCAGGATGATGCCTTTTTTTCAAACAAAAAGGGGGGGGCAGAGGGGAGTAAAAGAGCAGACGGAGCAAAACTACCACCTAGAGGACACAGAAACGGAAGACAACAAACCCGCAAAAAAATAAAATAACAGAAACATATCTCCGCCGTATTTTCAGCGAAAACCATAAATATAGTACTTGAGGGACCCAAAAGGGATAAAGCTGAGGACCAGGGACAGGAGGAAAAAAACCATCAAAGTGGCCCTACCGACCCATCTCGAACCCGGAAGCCTTCCCTATTCCGGCACCCGGAAATAGAGCAGCTGGTGCAGGAAGTCCCGCCCCCTGGAAGACGCTAACCGGGAGGACTGGAGCGAGGCTTGGTTCCAATTGCTGGGGTCCGGGCCAGCGCGCCGGAAGTGCGTGATCTCGGAACCAACCTTCTTCCCCAGATCCACTAGAATTTCCCGTTCTTGCTAAACCACGGGATTGGTAAAATGCGGGTCCTCTGGCCTGACTTCGCGGACGTCCGACCGCCCCTGTTGGATGACGAGGAGGAACCATACACTTCACGTGCCCCAAGCACGCCTCTTCACGTGTTGCATCTTGTTGGTGTCCGCCGCGGTCCAGCAACAAGTCCTCTAGATCCGATCTTCTGACTCTATCCTGTATCCAACCCCTTCTGTGCTTATCTACTGCTACTGTTTTAATCGCCAAACAATCCCATCAGCTCTTGCCTCCACGACGATAACCCTGGCCTACTTCTGTTCCTCGAACATGTCAAGCTTATTCCCTGGTCAGGACATTGGTAATCACGGTGCTCTTTGCCTGGCAGAGTCCAGCCCCGGATCTTTACATGGTTGGTTCCTTCTCAGCTGTAGGGTTTCTGCTCCATCATTGCCTTCTCAGAGAGGCTCTGCCTGACCACTCTGTGTAAGTAGATTGTTCCTGGCCTAGGACCTGGGCTATTTTGTTCCTAACGCTTACCACACTAACTTCTTTATGCATTGGTTCGTTGGTTGGTTGGTATTCTCTTGCTTCCCAGGTAAGTGCTAAATGACCACCTTGTACGAGAGTGGCAAACACCTAATAAGAGAGGCTCTCATTCGTGTTGTTGGACGCTGAATAAAAGGCCACCTGAGACCTGTTATGTTTTTTGCAGGTTATGGAAGGGGTGGTGGGCGGGTGGGGGAGTGTTAGTGGAGAATCTCCCTTTACATCCACAGAAACACATGTGTGCCCGCCACTAGCTCCTGCAGGTTTTGAGGGGTCTGTGTTAAAGGCACAAGGGATACCTTGCCCTGCCTTGATTTCCTTCTAAGGGATTAAATTCGTTCACTGCTCCTTAATACGACATGTCCATAGTGAGTGAGAGGGGGGAAAAGAGAAGATGTTAGCATATGATCCTAAGGTCACCCAGGGTGGGCAGCAGTGATGCCAGGACTCCCATCTAGTGAGCTCTCTGGCTGCATGGCGGCAGGCACGTTCCTCGGTCTCCCTGTGCCTTGGTTTCTCCATGTGCCCAGAGGGCAGGCAGTCAGGGCGTGAGCCCATAGGGTGACCGAGACTGTCCATTCTCAGAACAGGGCAGGCACCGGGAGCCCTCAAAATGCCTCTGATAGATCTTGCTGAGCAGCCGCCAGCTGGAGAACTCGGGAGCCCGAGAAAAGCTGCTGGGGGCCAGAGCGCCCCTGCGTGTCCTGTCTTGAGGGGACCCACTCCCGTACAACACCTGGGGAGAACATGCCTGGTTTAGGACTGAGCCAGGAACCTGTATTCAAACTTCAGGAAGAGGACCGCGGAAGACCTTTTTCCCAGAATGGGAAGCTGTCAAGCAAACGTTTTCATTCAGGGATTTTTAGAATTAGACAGTTGTGGTTTCATTGTGTTCTCCAGTAATGTCGACTGGGCTCCTCCCGGTAATCAGAAATTTCTTTTAAAAGGTGAAACTATTGAGCCTATCTCAGTGCTGCCCTTCTAATTTATTATGCGGTAAACAGGACACCGGAAGAAAGTCTGCCGACCCTTCAGGACATTCCTGGACCAGACAGACGTGCACACGCTCCCACGCTTGCTCCATAACCCCTGGGAGACATCACAAGCTCTGGGTAAGTTCATCTCTGCTGCCCAACTCTCCTGGATGGTTGCCAGGCGCTGGTGGGAGCAGAGGACTGAGGAGTGAAGCTCTCTGGGCACTGACATTAAAATTGGTGACACGGCATCTCCTAGGGCCCTTTTAAAACATGGTGTCTGTCTTTGAACTCTTGAGTTTACTTTTTTACATCTTGCCCTGCTGATGATGGCACAGGCATTCATGTTTGGTAATCCCTTCCATTTTATGTTTATCAGTTAGCCAATCTCTTAAAAAAAAAAAAAAAAAGGCAAGCAAATCCTAAAGCTTTCCCTTTGGGATCTGGACATACTGTGGGGAAGCCTCGTCAGCATGAAGGTCAAGCAAAAGAATGTGTTCTGTCCCAGCCTCAGAGGAGTAGAAGACACACACAGGAGGTGGCAGATGGAGGGAAGGCTCTCAAGGCTCAGTCTCCCCTCTATGGGAGGGGACAAGTGAGCTACAGCAGAGAAGTGGAGGACAGCATTTTGCCCCCATTCTTTGCAGGATGACCCAGCAGCCTCCTTGGGCAGAGGGATGGCTGAGGTTAGGAACCTAGCTTTCTGGAGCTGATCTTGGCTCCTGCTGTGCTATGGGCCAGACCCCAGAGGCTGCATTCCCTGAGGGGGAAATGTGGAAAGTGACTGAGTCCACAGCCAGGGGTTGGGGAAGGAAGCCCAAGTAGGCGGGGGACTAGGTGACCCTGCAGCTGAGGCTGTGGGGCGACAGCCCTGCCCAGAGTGGGGATGGAGGCTGAGACCAAGATTCAGAGGTGTCTACAGATGCCAGCAAAGGTGAGCTGAGGCTGGCTCAGCCAGGCAGCACCAGGTCCCGACCAAGAGGAGAGAGAGAGGAAAATGCAAGTTTCACCAGCCACATGCCTGGGTGGTGCAGGTCAGCCTCACCAGCTGGACCCGGGAGCCAAGAGTCCTCCTCCCCTCAGAGACCAGGGAGCATTCGGTGAGCACCATAAGAATTTCCTAGATGGCCCCCTTCCAGCATCACCCACGAGACGTGTAAACCACACATACTCCTTCCCCAGCCTGGGAACAGTAGGGAGCTGGGGTGGAAATCTGAGAGACTGCGCATTTATTGAACTAGACCATTCACATGATTGCATCCCACCCCCCCGGACCAGGTCAGCAATGATTTCACTGGGTGGTTTGCTCCGTTTCTGGCAGGTCCAGACAGTGAACAATCACGAAGATCACATCAGCCATTGAGAAGAAATTAATCAATGTGGCCTTGTGGTCTGAGGAGCCCTAGTGAATGTGTGTTCTCACCTCACCACCCCGGGCAGCTCGTCCTCCGTCCACCCTCCAATCAGTCCACGTTAGAGGAGACTGGGGCATCTCTGCCCTGTCCTCTCCTTGAACTAGGCCCAGGTTTCACATCCCGTGTAAGTGGACCCCAACACGGAGCACAGAAGGATGAGCAGACCAGACACACGGAGTGCCACCGTCACTCAGGAGAGCTGTCACGGAGGGGAGCAGGTCCTTCTCCAGTCTGTCATGGCCTCCACGAGCCATGCCAGGCTCCATTCTCCTTTAACAACACAGGCCCCATTTTCCAGGGTCTGAGCCATGGAGCTTGGCTTCAGAAAACGGTGTAGCACCGTGGACTGCTGGAGAAAATCCCAGAACCGCATTTAGAGGCCACTATGCTTTCACAGGCTTCGTCGTCTCCGGGGGCCTCAGTGTTGTACAGACTGCTTTCTTTGGGGGCTCTGGTCCCTTCTGCAGACACCCCAAGATTACGCCTCTCCCCCTGCATCCTCGACCATACACGGATCCCTTCCCTGCTGGCCAAAGCACATTCCCATTCTCAGGGGAGATCCTAGCAGGCACGGAGAGGGAGGGAGAAGGGCCTGTGCGCTGGAAGGGAGTGTGGGAGTCGCTGTCATGGCAACATCCTTCTGGTCCTCCTCGCTGGGTCACTCAGCTCAGGCATCCGCCCAGCTGAAGGTCCTCGCTCTCTTTCCGGGAACAGATGTTGAGATAATTAAAACAACAACAGAACAAAAAACAGACCAAAACTGGTTACTAGGCAACTGAAGCTTCATCCATCTGACTCAAGAGGAACCGCCCCCCCCGCCCCCGCCCCCGCCCAGAAGACAAAGGAGCGGAAACTCAGACACCCGATGGATTGCGTGGGAGGCCACGCAGACAGGGCACTGGGACTGTCAGTAAGCGTGCTCGTCACAAGGGTCCCGGGCGTTGTGCGCTCGGCAGCACCCCGTGCAGCGCAGCGCCTGGGCGTGAGGGACCCCAGGGGGACACAGGGGCGGAGACCATGAGGAGGGGATGGAGACAGAAACCAGACCAAGGAAGGCGCGAGGGACCGCACACACCTCCTGACGCAGGTTACCTACCTGTTCTCTCAAGGCTTCTCTGACACCTGCATTTCAGTTCGACCCATTTGTGCAACGCCTCATTTCGAACAACTCCCACGCGGTGTCACCTTCGCCAGAAAGAGGTTTTCTCTCACCCTTGGGGTGGGAAAATCGGTAGAACATAAAAATGACCATTTCAAGCATGTTTACGTGAACGGACAGTCGCATCAGCAAGTTCGCGCGCGCCCTGGCGCCACCTTCACCGGCGTCCCCCACCTCCAGAATTCTCCCTGAGCCCGAACTCTATAGGTTTGTTAGCCTTTAATTAAACACTCCCCAGTGCAGGTTCCCCTCCGCGCCTGCTAACGGCTGGGGCTTAGGGAAAGCCACCGAGCAGGCGACTCGGAGACGCGGAACGACGAGGCGCTGAGGCACCCAGGCAGCGACTGGGGAGAGGCACGGCGGCCAAGCAGAAGGGTCTCGTCCGGGGGCGGTGCGTTTTCGCAGGGCGCCCCCCCCGCCCCACGCGGGGAACCGGGCAGATCCGGCGCCAGGCGGCCTGCCCGCGCGGGCGCAGAAAGGCGGCTCCAGTTTAGAGGCAACAAGCCGCTGCTGCTTTTTCCAAGCACGAAGGGCGGGGGAGGAGGACGGCAGAAAAACCTGCACGGCGCACTACTGCCACCTAGCGGCCACAGAAACTGAGCGCCACACGTTGCGAAAGTGAAGCCATCTTTTCTACCACTCCCCTGCGAGGCGAAGTGCAGATCGAGGCTGTGGGAGCTACGTGGAATGCCGCCGAAGGGCAGAGGAAGCCAGAGAACGGCCCAAGAGGCTCGGCCGAATCGGCCGCCGCACAAAAGCCTTTTCGTCGTCCTGCCCCGGAAGTTTGCCAACAGCGGCCGGAAGCCCGCGCCCGGAAGTCCCGGCACCAGGGAGGGAGAATCGTCAGCGCTGCGATCCGATTGGTGCTTTCTGGGCATGCGCGCCGGAGTGGAATGACGTCGGCGCCGGTCGCCGGGCCCGGGCTCCTTACGGGTCTGCGGACCTGTCAGAAGTACCGCGGGGACGGGGCTATCCCGGTACTGTCAGCAGGTTCCCAGGAGCTCCCACGCCCCACGGGCGACACCTGTACGGGTCCCCTGTTTATTGTCCTCCTCCCCACCCCAGCCAGTGAACACGCCAGTCCCGAAACACACTCGCTGTCCGCCCTCTCAGCCCTCACTCCTCTGATGCCTCCGGGCCCCCCTCAAGGTTCACGAAGATGGTCTCTCCGCCCCAGGAATGTTCTCCTTCTCCCCAAGCGGAGTATCGCCCTGCCCACCCACCTGCCCTGGGCATCAGGAAACGCCGCGCCCCTCCCTGGCGTCCCGAGTAGCTTTCCTCTCACTCAGCGCTCTGAACCGGATGCCCTGGTTGTCCGGCTCCCTCCCTCTAATGCCTCTACATCCACAATATACAGCCTCTTGGGGGCCTCCAGTCCAGACCCCAGGGCCACCTCAAGGTTCACCCCCAATAACAAACACTCCCTTTTTGTATGTGAGCACCAGAGCCTTGATGACGAAATTTTAAAATCTTAACTGAATTCTTTTATGTTAGTTCCACGGCCAGGAGAGAATTGCCTTTCATTTCCACTCATCCTTCCCGCATTATTACAGCTCTCTTCCGGTCTGTTGCAACTGCCTACGAATTCATGGAGAGGACGGTAGCGATCAGGTGGGACTTGCCACAGCTTCCCAAACCCTGTCCTGGCATTCTCTGCCGCCCCTCTGCATACATGCTCCACAGGGCAACCAGCCCCTCAGCTCTGCTCGGGATCCCGCGCCTCCCACCTTCTCAGAGACTTGGCTCCTGCAGTGGAGTCTCCTCTCTCCTGCTCTCTCTACGTGGGAGCATTCCACAATAGAGGGGGGGAAAAAAAACCCACTGCCTTCCCCCAAGTCATCCTGCAGCTACTGGCCCCCAATCTGTACCTTTCAAAGCAAAACTGCTTCAACTTCTCCCGAGGCCGTTAGCTCCTGAGCCAGCTTCAATTAGAGCTTTTGTCCCTATCTCTCCACTGCGACTGTTCTTGTCAAGGCCTCCCTTAACATCCATATTGCCTGACACCACTCACACTCTGTGCACGTGCTAGGGAAGCTCTGAGGCACCTTTGGCGCTGTGACCATTCATTTCTCCACCTATTTTTTAGATAGATAGATAGATAGATAGATAGACAGATAGATAGATAGATAGAGTTGGGAGGTGTATATAAACTCAATTTCTATTGTATATGACAACGTGCCAATTTCACATTATGCCCCCTTTGACCTGGATATATGGGAATTTGGGTCAACATGAAAGACAAGCCAAAGAAAGAGTATCCTTTTCAGTCACAGAGGGGGCAAAGGCCCCCCAGAGGAAGTGGCGGCAGAGGTGAAACAGCTCAGACAAGGGACAGGTGTTCAAGAAGTGAGGAGGAGCTCCAGATACAGGAGGGTTTCCCCTCATTCACGCGTGGGACTCACAGGGTACACTCTGTACAATGACCCAAGCGCTCTCTTTGAGTGAAGGGATAACTGGAGTGGAGATATATAGCTTTCTGGAGCTGATCTTAGTTCCTGCTATGTTGTAGATGAGATGGAGGGGGGCTGGACTCCCCTATGGGGGATGTAGAATGTGGCTGGGTTCATAACCAGAGGTTCATGAAGGAAGCTTTCACCCGGTAGAGGCTTAGATGACTCTGCAGCTGCACCTGTGGAGGGCACAGTCCTGCCCAGGGGTGGGATGGAGGATGAGACCCAGATGCAGAGGTATTTGCAGATGCCAGCTGAGTGAGGTAAGGCTGAGGCAGCCAGGGAGCACCAGGTCCCCACCAAGAGGAGGGAGACGGAAGTGCAAGTTACACCCGCCTCCGTGCATGGCATCAGCAGCTGGACCTGGGGGGACAAGAGTCATCCTTCCCTCAGAGACCACCCAGGGCACTGTGAGCCACATAGGTGTGTCATAGAACCCCCCACCCCTTTCCACATCATCACACACACCCGTAAGCCACACATACCCTTCCTCATATTGGGGAGGAGTGAGGGGCGAGGCGTGGTGGAAATGTGAGACTGAGCATTCGTAGATAGGGACCATTCAGCGATTGCATCGGACCACGCTTACCTATACCACATTCAATGTAAATGCATGGCTTCCCTCCCCGCTTGCCTTCCAGTCCAGATGAGACTAACGGAACCAAAGCGCCTGGGTGATGTGAGGAGCACGAGTGAGTCTGTGATCCGAGCTCACCATCCCCACCGGCTTTTCCTCTGCCCGCGGTCTGTCCAAGCAGTCATGTTAAAGGAGACTGGGGGTCCTTGTCTTGTCCTCTCCTTTAACTCAGGAAGCGTTTACCATCCACAGACGGACCCCAGGACAGAGGACAGAGAGAAGAGGGGCCCACACAGACACACACAGTGGAGTAGTTGACAAGCGTTGTCACAGAGCTGAGCTGGGCCTCCTCGTGGCCACCCTGCGCCTGCCCTCCACAGGCAATTTCTCCTCGAACAACACAGACGCTCACTTCAGGGCCTGAGTTCTGGATCTGGGCTTCAGAAAATGTGTCCAGAGCCAGAGGAGGATGCCTGGAGGATTGCACCTAAAGCCAGTGATTTTTATTAGAAGAAGGAGAGGTTTTCCCTTCTTAATTTGTTTGAAGGTAAAGCATGTGAGTTTCCTCCAGAGAGCTGAGGGGCCCAAGTGAGGACCTCAGTAGTTGCTGGCAGAGCCAGCACTATCCCCACACCCCAAGATCTTTTCCCCCCTCTGCTGGGTGCTCAGAACATCTGATCCTCGAGGGAGGGCCTCCCCAGGTCCGCCTAGAGCTGTCACATCCGCAAGTAGGGACCCGGGCTTTTGTTTGCAGAGACCAGCAATCGGGCACCCAATAAAGGACAAGTCTCAGGCCTCCAGTTGCTGTCACTGGCCCCGTGAGTGTGTTCTCCGTGGTGAGAGCCCATTAGCTTCTGGCTCATGACAACACAGTCATGCAGCACGAACGGTGTTCGACGGGCTTTCTTTATAGAAAGCTAGAGGACTTAGAACGTACTCGCTTATGCCCACTGCCCCACTGGGTTCCTGAAGCTCAGAAAGTCATGCTTTCTACCCCCCTTCGTCTGAAACAGACAGTGGTGCCCTGAGGCCCTAGAGTCTCTCAGATGGAAACCACGGTCTAGTCCCGAAGAAGCCATCACGCTCTCGTGTCACTCTGGGGAAGGAAGGGGTCGACCTGGAGCAAGGGCTTGGTCTCTTCTTACAGTCGTGGTTCACCGGGCCTCCCTTCCTCATCTGGCCTCCTCTCAGATAATGACCTATCCCTCCCTCCCTCATCCAGCAGGGATAATAAGGAGCTTTGGAAAGATGGGGTTCCCTTCAGAAAGGCGTGGACTCTGTGGCCACAAAGCAATGGCCGAAGTGGCTTTCGGACCGGACCTCGGTCCTTCTCCTGAGAGCGTTCGCCTGAGTTACCGCTCGGCGTCTGACCAGTGGCCCCTGTGTAAGATCTTAGAACAGTCCGGACCTGGGCCACTCCCTGACTTGCAGCCACCCGCAGGAGCCTGCGCCCTGCATCCTCTTCACGGTGATCTGAGGACGGCACTCTGACCCCAGCTTTGCAGGGGCAGAATCACATGGCGCTTCTGTCCTGCGGCTCCACGGCCCAGCCTCTCTGTTCCTCATTGGAAGGACCTGAAAGCCCAGGCTCCTCACCACCGGAGAGGACATGCTGAGGCCAATCTCATGACCAGGACTTAGGTTTACAGAGCATTCTAGTCTATCCAGGCCCCGGCCGCAGACGAGGTTGCCCCGAACCAAGAAACATCTTTGTCGGAGACACCTGGTCTGAATGTCGTGGCCAGATGCCCAACGTCCCCAGACCTGCCACCGCCCCAACCCCCGGCCCCGACACCCAGGGCCCTCAATGGCGGCACTGCTCTGAGCGTCCCCAGCACGACTCCTGTCCTCAGATGCCACCTCTGCCACAACTTCCCAATCCGTCCCCCCTCTGTTTCACTCTCGTCTGACAAGTCAGTGTGGGGCTCTGCCGGGACACCAGCCGTTGAGGCATCTACCTGGAAGATGATGAATCTCTGAAGCCGCTTCTCCGTGGGTCACAGAGGCAGGAATGGGGCGGGAGAGAGGTGATGGAAGACTTGCTCCAACCCCACCGCTGCACGGACCCCACCGCTCTGCCCGCAACTGAAAGACACACCAGTGAGGCTCACCCCAGCTCTCGACTCTGTCATCGAGTCAACGGTCCGCACTATCCACAGGGGTTTCTGGAACCTGCATCCAGTTGTTTTTCAGACCTGCTTTTGGGGACAGAAACTAACATCCTCTGAAAGCACATAGCCACCTCCTTCTACTACCACCCTGTGTCTCTGATTCCTGTCAAGCCAGGTTTCTTGATCGTGTAGGCCGCAGTGTGGACTTACTTGGCTACCTCTGGATCCCTCCGCGATGTCCCCCACCCGCGGATCATCCCTTTGCCAAATTCTCCAAAGAGCTCCATGTTGCCAAACCAAAGTACCCAGCGCCGTCTCGGCCACAGTAACAGCCCTCGGTTTCACGATGCTGTGGTTCCTCAGCTTCTGGGACCGCAGCCCACCCTGGCTTTCCTCCTGCCTCCCAGATCTTCACTTCTAAGTCTCCTTGTTGGCCCGTTTCATTTGATCCCGTCCTAAATCTTGTTTTGTTTTTTCCTCCCAGGGATCCAACCTCTGCTCTGTGCTCTTCTCATTCTATACACGATCCGTGGGCGACGACATCGCCACCCAGAGCTCTACCCCCCCGACTCGTTTCCATCTGTATCCCCATGTATCCCTGTGGCTTCTCCCGTCAACGAGTCCACCGAAGAAATGCCTGCTGGGCCCCAGATCCCCAGTGGGCTGAACCTATGGGGCATCTGCACTCAGAGGTCCCACAAGCCTTGCCAATCTGCAGACGACCCCAGACCTCCATTCCCTCCTCTCGGGTGGACACCACCATCCACCCAATGCCTTAAGGCAATATCCTGGGGAGGTTGCTAGGTGTGCTCTCCATCGCCCTCCACCCCCCCCCCCCCCCCCCGCCTCGCCCCGGCCCGCCCCGCCCCGCCTCTCTGGGACCTGCTCAGGAAAAGGCTACACCATCATCCTCGCGTTGCCACAGGTGTTCGCAAAGTCGCCTGTGAGGGCTCCTCCTCCGCAGATACACTCTGAGCACGTCCTCACAAAGCTCCTGGTTCGGGTGCGTTCCCCACAGGAATTCCCGAGGACACCTGGGCCCTGCAATACACCTGGGAGACTGACATCCCCATCTTCTGTAAGAACCCCCTGTGTAAACTCGATGAATGAGGCACAGCAGTAAGCCCGGGATTTGGAATATGGAGTTGAGTATCTGGAAGCAATCTCTCAAGGAGAAAGTTTGGGGAGGCACGTGTCCTTGGGTGAGCATGAAACAAGGGACTGCCCAATTTTACTTTTCATCATAAATACCCCGACCTGTTTGGGCTCTTATCTGAGCATGGGAATGAGTTTGAGAACATAAAGTCTAAGTTAAAAAACACAACTCAGTAAACTTGGCAGATAAGCCTGACAGCCGAGCCATTGCCATCAATGGATACAAATCTCAGCCAACGCATTTTCAAAGAATTATTGGGATCTGTCCGATGAAGTTGTCTATACAATGTTTCCTCCGATCTTAAAGTAGCTAAGCACAAGGGATCTTGACAGGAAATAAAAAGTCTTACGTCTCGTGAGCAAACTTTGTAGGGTTTTAACTTCACACTTTGGTTTTCGGGAACATTGAGAGCAGCCAGTACAATGGCAGTTTTAAAGCCCGCGTTTACTCTGACGTGTTTTTCCTTTCCTCACAGCCTATGAGATCGGCCAACCACAGCAGGTAATGGTGAAAACCTGCGGGCCTTGTAAGGGGAATCTCAAAGTTCTGACTTGAGGGTTTCGCCTTAAGGATGGTTCTGTTTCCACGGCTGCAAACTAGGTTTTCATAGAAGTTTCCAAATAATGCTCTCGCTGGGGCCACATTCCAGACTCTCTACCTCAGACTCCCTGGGGATGGAGCACCTGCATCTGTCCCTCTTTTTGTTGTTGTTGTTGTTTTATTAATAATTTTTCTATGTTACTTCCAGTATAGTTAAGATAGTGTTATATAAGTTTCAGGTGTAGAGTACCGTGACTCAACAATCCCATACACCACCCGGTTCTCATTAGGAGAGGGGCACTAATTAATCCCCCCACCCACCTCCCCTCCGCCTACCGTCAGTTTGTTCTCTATAGCTAAGAGTTTGTTTCTTGGTTTGTCTCTGTCTCTTTTTCTCCTTTGCTCCTTTGTGGCTGTTAAATTCCACGAGTGAAATCATATGGCCCTTGTCTTCTGACATATTTGGCTTAGCATCATCCTCTCTAGCTCTACCTGTGTTATATGCAAATGGGAAGATGTCTTTCCTTTTTATGGCTGAGTAATATTCCATTGTATATATACCACATCCTCTTTATCCATTCATCTATCCATGGACGCTTGGGCTGCTTCCATGCTTTGGCTATCGTAAACAATGCTGCTATAAACATAGGGGTGCATGTACCCCCCCAAATTAGTGTTTTTCTATTTTTGGTTAAATGCCCAGCAGTGTGATTGCTGGACTATAGGCAGTTCTATTTTCAACTCTTTGAGGAAACTCCATACTCTCTTCCAGAGTGGCTGCACCAGTCTGCCTTCCCACCAACAGTGTGAGAGAGTTCCCCTTTCTCCACATCCTCGCCAACGCCTGTCGTTTCTTGTGTTTTTGACTTTAGCCGTTCTGACTGGTGTGAGGTGGGATAGCTCACTGTGGCTGTGATTTGCATTTCCCTGATGGTATGTGATGCTGAGCATCTTTTCACGTGTCTGTTGACCGCCTGGATGTCTTCTTTGGAGAAATGTCTGTTCATGCCTTCTGCCCATTTTTAAACTGGATTATTTGTTTTTCAGGTGTTGAGTCCTCTTTGAGCTGCTCCAGGAAAGATTCGATGTGCAGCTGAGGTTGAGAAACATCGCTGAACTTTCCCGGTCCTGGTTTAAAGAGAATCTTGGAGTCTACAGCCATGTGTACTAATACTGAAATTAAAAAAAAATTCCTCCTGTGTCTTCTCTTGCAGGAGCTTTTTTTTTTTTAATTTGAGTCTAGTTGACACACAATGTCACGTTAGTTGCAGGCGTATATCACAGTGATTCAACATATCTAGTGTCACGCTCTGCTCCCCAGTAGCGTAGCTACCATCTGTCACCAGACAATGCTGTTAGAGCATCACTGACGATATTCCCTATGCTGTGTCTTCGATCCCGTGACTTTTTCATTCCTTCACCGGAAGCCTGTATCTCCCCCGAGCCGCCCCCGCCCCGCTCACTCCAACTTCCCCATCCACCCACCCCCTTCCCTCTGGCAGCCATCAGTTTGCTTTCTGTATTCATAGGTCAGGAGCTATTGGTGACATATTTACTTTACAGCCATATTGAGAATAATTTCAAGGACTCAGGGGTGTGTTTATGCGCCAATGTCCCCTTCTCTACAGGACACTCAGGCAGGCGGAGGGGAGGGAGAAGGGCCTCAAGGATGGAAAGGCAGCGGGATTTCCATTGTCCTGGTTACCCCTATGCCGTGGATCCCCACTGGCTTGCTGAGTGAGGCAGGGGCCCGTGTGTGTGTGTGTGTGTGTGTGTGTGTGTGCGTGCGTGTGCGCGCACGCACGGGGGGAGCAGGGGGGAGACAACATCACTCCCCAGTCTACACATGTCTTCCTGTGGCCAGAGGTTGAAGTGAAGGGTGAGGCTGGTTACCAGGGACACCGCAGCCGGTTCCATGGGATTCCTGAAGAATGGAAAAGTCCTAAGTGGGTTTCAGATGCAGCATGGACTATGGGAACGTGGCCCCAGCCAGATTTCTGAGACAACCACTCTGTTCACCCAGTGGCTGCCCGCGCACGAGGACACGTGGACACGCAGACACGCGCAGACGTTGCACTCACCAGCACTCCGTTCCGTCGTGCCCAGGGCTCGTTCTGTTGTGCACAGGGCTCGGGCTGGTGGGAGCTGCTAGCTCACATGGAGGAGGCAGGTGATGATGGGTCCCGCGGGCAGGACCCAGAGAACATGGAACGAGAGATGGGGCAGTTTCTTAGTGTTATAAAGTCAATGGCATACCTCTTCCTCCAGGGCTTACTTAGACATCTGCATTACATTTTCTAAAGGCTGTAATTTGGGGCGCCTGGGTTGCTCAGTCAGTTAAGCATCTGCCTTCAGCTCAGGTCATGATCCCGGGGTCCTGGGATCGAGCCCCACGTTGGGCTCCTTGCATAGCGGGGGGCCTGTTTCTCCCTCCACCCCTGTTCCCCACTCATGCCCTCTCTCCCTCTCTCCAAATAATAAAATCTTACAAAAAAAAATAATAAAGCCTATGATTTATCTCCCAGGAAGTTCACCCAATTAAAGGCTGCAATGCAGTGACTTGTAGTAGATTTATGGAGTTGCGCAGCCTTCACCAGGATTCCGCTGTACAACATTTCATCCCTCCAGAAGGACCCTGCGTATCCGTCAGCACTCAAGTCCCACTCCTACCTCCAGGCCGAGGCAACATCTAAGGGAATTTCTATCTCTTGTAGGTTTGCCCTTTCTGGGCACTTCCCGTAAACGGACTCATGCTTCAGGCGCACTTGTGTGTCCGTGTTCTTGCACGTAACATAACACCGTGGAGGCTCCTCCGTGTTGCTGCAGACACCGCAAGGTCATCCGTCTTCGTAGACCAGTGGCATCCACTGCCAGTTTGGTTATCCTTTTACCCGTTGAGACTTTTAGACTGTTTCCTTTTGATTATCCTTTTACCCGTTGAGACTTTTAGACTGTTTCCCCTTTTTCGCCGTGAACATCTGAGTACAAGTCTTTGCTTGGGCATAGGTTTCGTTTCCGGTTTCTCCATGTCCTCATTCTTTGTCTTGCATGATTGCACCGGCCGGACCCTTCAGTCAGTGTTGGACGGAAACGGTGGGCCCCGGCATCCTCACCTTGGTCCGCCTCTCAGGAGGAAAGCATTCATTCCTGCACTACTCAACGGGATGTGACATGAGACTCATTTTTCTTCTAGATACCCTTTACCGGAATCGGAATGAGGACGTGCCCTTCTCGCCCTAGGCGGCTGAGCGTTTTTGTTTTTTTTTCCTTTTTTTAGCATGAATGGGTCTTGAATTTTGTCAAATGTCTGTTCTCTATCGGGATGATCAACTACATGGTTCCCGTCCTCACTCTATGATGATGGTGTTTACCTTAATTGCATCTTGAACGCTAAAGCAATATTGCAACCCTGGGGTAAGTCTCACTTGGTTAGTTGCATACTCCCTTGTGAATGGTGTTGGATCTGGTGTGCCGTTTTGGTGAGGGTTTACGGGTGGACAGTCGTAATAGATATTGGTTTATAGATGTCTTGTGTTGTCCTGTGTGGCTTCGGTAGCAGGGTAATATTGTCCTCATAGGCTGAGTAAGGAAGTCTTCCCTCCTCCTGTCTATTCTGGAAGAGTCTATGAAGGACGGCTACTGTCTCTTCCCACAGTTTACCAGAATTCACCAATGAGGCCCTTCCTCTGTGGGAAGGTTCTTAATTCCCAAATTCAATGTCTTTACTTGCGATAGGTCCATTCAGAGTTTTCTCTTTGAGCATATTCCATTTTGCCCCTCTTCTCTCCCTGTGATTTCTTGCCTCCTGGTGGCTCTGCCTCCGGGTCTCTGGTCTGGAACCTGGCGTGCGGAACATCTCTAGACCTCACTGGATTCTGGCTCCCAGTCCGGAACTTGGGACCGTATGCTGTGTCAGATGGGACCCCCAGATATGCTCGCGCGCTCCATACGTAGGCAAGGGGACCATGCCTTCGAGGGGGGGGGACGGGGTGGCACCAATGAGTCCCTCGGGGACACCCACCCAGCCATTCTCCATGGGCCCCCAGGTAGGCCGTAAGTCTGTGGTGAGGAGCGCCCTCAGCAAGCCCCCGGTCTGCACTGCCCTGCCCGGGTCCTGCCCGCTCCTCTCGTCTCCCGGCGAGGCAGCCGCACAGGGGATCCGTGACGGCTCCCTGCCACACGTCTGGGTGTCCCAGCTCTCCCTGATTGAAGGCTCAAGTCCCGAGGCCCGGGACCGTCTCGCCATTACTCCAAACTGCCCCGCCCCGGCAGCCAGCCTAGCACGGAGTCGGGGAGGCAAGGGAGACAAGGAAACCTTCACGAGTGGCTCTGCATTTGATGGTGGTTGGCGTGGCTGCAGAGGTGAGGCCACCTCCTTCCCGTCTCTGTGACTCTGCCAGGTGGGGAAGACTGGCCCTGCCCCAGGGCATTCTGCAGAGGATTCAACGAGGTAGCTCCTAAGACTTGGTGCTTCCAGCTGGGAAACGTCCACCAAAGTCACCGGTTCTCCGCACTTCACCCACAGCCTTTGTGGAGGTTACAGGTGGTGAGCTGGTTGAGATGCCCGCTCTGAATGCAGCCCGCCTAGGTCTGTGTGCCATGCCCCGCTCCGGTGCCCACGTGCGCGACACTCAGCAAGTCACCTAACCTCTCTGTGCTCCGCTTCCCCACCTACCCATTGAGACTGAGGTCTTGCTCCACGAAGGGTCTCTGGGAGCGGATTCCATAAGCCGATATTTGCAAATATGCAGCATAGGGTCTGACAGCTAGTACACAATCAAGAGACTGAAATGCCATGTTACTCCTGCTCCCCACACCCCGAATGACCAGTCTGAATTGAGGCCTCAGAGTTTCAAGAAAGAAAAGTCCTGCTTTAGGGCGCCTGGGTGGCTCGGTCCGTTAAGCGTCTGCCTTCGGCTCAGGTCATGATCTCGGGGTCCTGGGTTCAAGCCCCACGTTGGGCTCCCTGCTTGGCGGGGAGTCTGCTTCTCCCTCTCCCTCTGCCCCTCCCCCTGCCCATGTTCTTTCTCTCTCAAATAAATAAATAAATAAATAATCTAAAACGAAAAAAGAAAAGTCCTGCTTTATTGACCCTCTCCTTCAAGTGGGAGACAAGCCTGGCAGGGTCAGGTGAGCTCCTAAGCTCTCAGATGAGATCACAAGTTGAGAACATAATAAACATACCTGTGCTCAAGCCACTTCCCTCTGTGGGAGACTCGTACATCTTGGCAGCAACACAGCCCTGGGGACTACCTAAAAATAGAGCCTGACAGAAAGCAGAATTTATTGTCAGTTTAGAGGAATCGCATGGGCATTTCGTGGGTACACAGCATTGGATCCTGTGTTTGTGTGTGGGGAGGGGGGAAGGCGCCAGGTGGGGGTGGGGTGACCGATTCATTCAATGAATCCTGAAATGAAAAGGCACGTGCCTAAATCCCAAAACGACTCTCCAATTATTCAACGATGCTCTGGTGGTCCCGCAGGAGGCATGCAACTGCCGTTCCCATGCACCAACCCAGGGCCACCAGGCAACGAACGAGGAATGGCCCCTGAAGATCCTGAGGCCAGGGGAACCGGCACCATCCCGCGGGAGCTCCTACCGTGTGCAGCGGACTCTGCTTCCAACTCTCTGTGGGCAGGAAGACTCTCCTCCCCTTGGCTCCTGGATCATGTGAAGGCCGGTCCTGCTGCAGGGCCGCAGACGGTGACGTGATGCTGCTCCCTGGTGCCCTCCCCGTCCCCTGCCCCAAACCCGCACAGTTTACAGCTCCGCCTGATAAACCGTGATCTGCTGCTCTAGGATTTAAATGTCGTCATCTCAGACCTAACAAAGAACAAAGCGACAGGGATCAAGAAACCAGAACTCAAAAGCTATTTTCCTTTCATACGCAGATTTATTTGGTACGCATGACGAGGCAACCCATCAGAAATTCCGCCAAGGGGAGTACCATCAATGTCACGAAGCAGGGAAACGTTGACCTACATTTAGCTCAGCGTATTCATAATGGCTTACACAGAGAACACCGTGGTGAACCCCCACGTTCCCGTTCCACGTCCCTTTCCGTCAGATGCTCGATTTAGCGTCAGATTCTCGGAAGTGGGGCTCAGTTGAGCGCACGGGCATCCCAGCAGACCTAGTGCTGCTTCTGGGAGGCGGTCAGTGACACGGCACGAAAGCACATGGCCATCACCAGGGCATTCATGCTACAGAGAAACCCTATATCTTACTGACGACAAGGCAGGGAGGAGAGACAGACATCCGGGGTGGGAAAGTGACAACATGCATCACGGGAGCCGAAACACGGAAGTTAAGGACCTCTGGTACGCAGTGAACCACAGAAAGCCCCACGGTGACCCAGAAATTCCAGGCAGGAAAGGGACTGGCTCCACGCTCACACGGACCGAGTGTCCAGTCCTCACGCTGCTTTTGCTCCTTCTCTGACTTCTCTGACCGCTTACTGTTCGGTCCCCAAAAGGAACCCACGCTCAGGATCTGGCCACACCAGCCTCCACGTCTGAATCCGTTCAGATCTCTGTCACGTGAGGACAAGAGCCTCAGTTTTCTTTCAACCACTGCTTCAGGAGCCTCTGGAACATTCTTTTGCTTTCCTGCTGCATCTCCAGTTGGAGCTTCTCCTCTCTCTCCTGCTGTTGGAGCACCCCTTCGGGCAGAAGGCCGGACCGGCTGGTCCCCAGGCTGAGGGTCAAGCCACTGAGGCCCTGCACCAGCGTGTCCCAGGAGGAAGGATGCGGGGCCCCTTTCCTCTCTGCAGGCATCCCGGAGACGCTGGGCCTATGGCTCTGGCAGTATCGACATTCACATCGGAATCTGTTCGGATCCCTATCCCCCGAGGAAGGGATCCTGGCCTTCCTCTCGACCCGGTAAGGTGCCACGTGATCGAGGTGTCGCCGTCTCACAGGCCCCAGAAGTGTTCTCTTCCTCTGAGGGGACGCTGCCCTTTCCCACCGCCTCTCTTGGAGGGTTTTCTCATCCCTGTACCGCTGCTGGAGCAGCCCCTCTGGCAGAGGGGCAGGGCATCTGGTGCCCGGACTGGTTTTGAGGTCACCGAGGCCCATGATTAGCAGTTCTGAGAAGGACGGAGGGGAGGCTGCTGTGACTTCCCGGGAGGTCTCTTCAGAGCTCATCGGGGAAGATTCGGGAATCAGTGTTGAGTTACGTTTCTGAACTGGATCCATGGAGGCGTCGTCGCTGCTCACAGCTCCGCCTGGCCCTTGGGTCTAGACAGGATGGTGAAGATGAAGGTTCTCAAAGAGCTGGAAGGTAGCGGAGGGACGGGCACGGCCGGAAGAACCCAGACTGCAACACATGGTGATAAAAGAAGAAAGAAAACCCGTTATTGTTCCTCTGACTTCAGCTTTCCGTGCCTCTGTCTCCTATCTGTGAGATGGGGACGACAGTGAGCCCTAGTCACGAGGACTGTTCTGTGCTCTCAGTGAGATAATACAGTTCCAAGAGCTCAGAACACTGATGGCATATAACCAGGGTCTCAGAAGTGAGAGCCTAATATCGTGTCCACCCACGTGACCCGCCATGCAAAACGACGTCCTGCAGTCAACCACGGTAATTCCTGCAGACGTGTTGTAACTGTTCTCAAGCATCACTTTAAGAACAATCCATGTGTGACTGGCTTGTGCCCTCCTCCTAGGTGTTCATGTACTTTCGAAAAGGAGACATTTGCTAAAATCTAAGCATTTCACCATGCTCCCCGGGAGGGACACATTCTTTTCAAGTTTCACTGGCTTTCATCTACTTAAAAAGGATATTCAAGCCTATGGACATCATTTGAAAATTCCCCCGTAAGAATAAATAAGAATTTACCAACGCAAAAGAACAGAAATCAATGATATTTCTAACAAGACACATTAGAGGAACTCAAATCAAAAGTTGCTTCTTTGAGGGCCACCTGGGTGGCTCAGTCGGTTAAGCGGCTGCCTTTGGCTCAGGTCATGATCCCAGAGTCCTGGGATCAAGCCCCACGTCGGGCTCCCTGCTCAGCGGGGAGCCTGCTTCTCCCTCTTCCTCTGCCTGCCTCTCTGCCTACCTGTGCGCTCTCTCTCGCTCTCTCTCTCTCTGTCAAATAAATAAATAAAATCTTTAAAAAAAAGTTGCTTCTTTGAAATGATCCATAAAATCGATACACCTCTCACAAGACTGAGGAAGGAAACGAAGAAAAACAGAGAGAAGAGCAGAGCAAGATACATCCCACTTCATGCTTTCTAGCCATACGACAAAGCCAGGGAAATCAGAACAGTGTGGTACTGGCATAAAAACCGACACACAGACCAATGGGACAGCATCGAGAGCCCAGAAATGACCGCCTGCATATACCGTCAACCAATATTCGACATAGGAATCAAGAATACGCAGCAGAGAAAAGACAGTCTCTTCAATAAATGGTGCTGGGAGAATGGGATAGTCACACGTCAAAGAAGAAAGCCGGACTCCTGGCTTATACACACAAAAATGTACTTGAAATCGATTAAAGACTGCAATGTAAGACCGGAAACCATAAAACTGCTGGAAGGCTACATAACAGAAAAGCTCCTTGACACGGGTCTTGGCCACGAATTCCTGGATATGACCCCCGAAGCACAGGCAACAAAATAAAAAAGAAACAAGTGGGGTTACATGTAACTAAACAGCTGCTGCTGTTTCCACCAAAGAAACCACCAACGAGGTGACAAGACAACTTATAGGATGGGAAAAAATATGTGCAAACCGTGTTATCTGTCAAGGGGTTCATATCCAAAATATAGAAAGAACTCATACAACTCCATGGCAAAAGGGCTAATGATCCAATTTAAAGACGGGTAAAGGCTGTGGATAGAGAGTTTTCTAAAGGAGACGTACAAATGGCCAACAGGGACAAGAAAAGCAGCTCCAAACCACTAAACATCGGAGAAATGCGAATCAAAACCACAATGAGGTATCACCCCACACCTGTTAGAATGGCTAGCATCAAGAAGACAAGAGATAAAAATGCTCGCTGGGATGTGGAGAATAAAGAAATCATGGGGCGCCTGGGTGGTGCAGTTGGTTGAGCGTCTGACTCTTGGTTTCGGCTCAGGGTGTGGAAAAGATAATCAGATTTGTGGTTATCAGAGGTGGCGATTTAGGGAGGGAGAAAACAACTGGAGGATAACTTCCAGTTATAAGATAAATAAGTATCGGGGGTGTAACGTACAACATGATGACTAGTTAACACTGCCGTGTGGTATAAATGAAAGTTGTTTGAGAGTAAATCCCAAGAGTTCTCTTCACAATGAAAACACTGTTTTCCTTTTCTTCTTTTTCGATCTATAGGAGATGGTGGATGTCAACTAAGCTTACTGCGGTAATCCTTTCATGATATATGTAAGTCCAAGTATTATGCTGTTTCCCTTCTACGCTGCCTGTGTCACTTACATCTCAAGAAAAGTGGAGAAAAAGAGAGAGAAAAGAGAGAGAGAAGAAATAAGTTACCAATAGCAGGGATGAAAGAGGAGATTTTGCTAGAGACCCAGCAAATATGAAAGAAACTAGGCGGCAATATTACGTTCAAATCAACATATATAAATGCAACAGCTAGGGAACGGATTGATTACCCGAAACCCATAAACCATCAAAACTTACCCAAGGCGAGATAACATGCACAGTTCAGTATCGTTTACAGAAACTGACTCAGTTGTTTAAAACCTCGACGACAGGGCAGCCTGGGTGGCTCAGTCATTAAGCGTCTGCCTTCAGCTCGGGTCATGATCCCAGGGTCCTGGGATCAAGCCCCGCATCGGGCTCCCTGCTCAGCGGGAGGCCTGCTTCTCCCTCTCCCACTCCCCCTGCTTGTGTTCCCTCTCTCTCGCTGTCAAATAAATAAATAAATAAATCTTAAAAAAAAAAAAGCACCTCGACAACAATCCCAGACGGTATCGCCAGTGAATTCTACCAAATATCGACAGGAGAAACAGACAGACGCAGATATTCTACACAATTTCCTCCAGAAAACTAAGTGGAGGAAACACTTGCAAGTGATTTAGGAGGCTAGCATTTCACTGATAGTAAGAAAAGAAAACCACTGACCAATGTTCTTTCTTAGCACAAGCACAAAATTCCCCACCAAAATACCAGCAGTGCAATCCAGCAATCCATTCAGAGAAAACACACCATGATCAAGTGGGTTAGTCCAGGAAAGCAAGGGTGGTTCAGTAACTGAAAACCAACTAAGGCAATCCTCAGATTTAGCATATAACTGATTAAGCAACGTCATCTCATTAAAAAGAAAAATGAAAGACTCAATACTATGCCTATCAAAATCCCAACGGCATCTCTCAGTAACAGAGAAACAATCCTAAAATGCATCTGGAACAACACAAGACCCAGAACGGCCAAGGCCACCTTGAGGAAGAACACAGTTGGAGGTACCAAAGTCCTTCATTTCAAAACACAGTCCAAGGCTACAGTAAGGAGATCAGTATGGTACTGGTGGAAAGACAGACACAGACCAATGGAACAGAATAGAACCCAGAAATAAACCCAAGGCATGTACAGTCAACTGATCTTGACGAGGATGCCAATAATACCCAGCGGGGAGAGGACACTCTCTTTGACAAATGGCGCTGGGAAAACCGGATGCCCACGTGCAGAAGGATGACACTGGACCCTCTGTTACACCACACACGACAATCAACCCAAAGGGGACTGAAGATTCAATATAAGACCCGATACTGTGAAACTCCTGAAAGAAAACGTAGAGTAAAGCTGCATGACATTGGTCTTGGCAATGATCTTGTGGAATCAACACCCACGGCACAGGCAAGAAAAGCAAAAATAGACAAGTGTGACTACATCAGACTTAAGAGCTTCAGCACAGAAAAGGAAACCACCAACAAGGCGCAAAGGCAATCTGCAAAATGGGCAAAAACATTTGCAAACCACGTATCTGACAAGGAGTTGATTTTCACTACGTATAACAAACTTTCCCAACTCAACAGCAAGAACACAAACAAACCAATGTAAAAATGGGCAAAGGATTTGAATAGACATTTCTCCAAAGAAGCCATACAAATGGCCAAAAGGCATATGGAAAGTGGCTCCACATCCCTAATCATCAGGGAAAGGCCAGTCAACATCACAATGAGCTGTCGGGCCGCACACGTGAGGAAGCTTCTCGTCAGAGCAACTACCAAACACAGCAGATCCCAAGTGTCGCTGGGCATGTGGAACACGGGAACCCTCATGCCCTGTCGGTGGGACACAACCTGGCGCAGCCACAACGGAAAGCACTACGGAGGTTCCTCAGAAAGGTAAAGCTAAAACTGCCATAGGTTCTTGCTCATATCGGAGTGCCCCCCTCCAAAACAACAAAAACTAAAAACCAAAAAACCTACCATATGACCCAGCAATCCCACCCCTGGGTCTATGTCCAAAAGAACTGAAATCGGCATCTCAAAGAGCTGTCTGCACTCCCGTATTTACTGCAGCTTTCATCCCCGGATCCAGGATAATGGAAACCACCCAACTGTCAGTCAACAGAGGAGTGGATAAAGGAAGCGTGGCACGTGTACACAATGGGACATGAGCAGCCGCACCAGAGAGAAGGAGATCATGCCATTTGCAGGCCAGCTGCTGTGGATTCAAGAATGGGGACAGATGATGCCGCCTCTCACTCAGTGCCTCCCACGGGCCAGGTAATGTCAGCTCCGTGTTTCACATCTATCGTCTCCTGCAGGTCTCCCAACAAACCTCGGGGAGGCAGAGTGACTGCCCTTTCACCAGGAGGAATTTGAGGCTGAAGGAGAGAGACTGAATGGCGGGTCTGCCCTGGAATCCAGCAAGAGTGTCAACCGAATGCTGGGGTGCAGGGAGAGGAGTCTGGAGATACAGGCAGGCACCAGGACACAGAGAGCTTCCGATGCCATGTGGCAGTTACGGACTGTCACATGCTCTGTTACCTGCCCTGCCCCCTCCCCAGCCCCCCGCACCAGAAGCAGCCCCTAGCTGTCCGAGGACAGAACGGGAGTGACCGGCATTCAGGCACAAGATGGAAGATGATGTGTATTTGTGTTTCTCCCAGGTGGGAGACCCACAGCGGGAAAGCCAGCCTTCTGGTGAGGGTCATCCGTGCGTGATGCAAAGGATGAGAAGAGAGTGGCACAGCAAGAGAGTCTCTGGGGCTGAGCGGACACGTCGGATGCTGTCTTCGTGGTCTTGGCTGTGGCTCATCAGTGTGAAGCGTGACCTGCAACCTACCCCGGGGCAGCCTCAGTGGCTGCAAAGACAGGGAACGTGCCAGGCACAATTCTGTGAACCATCCTTGCATTACCTCATTACACCCTCAGAAACGCAACCCTCTCTGTTTGGTGATGTCATTAGGAAGAACAGTAAACCCATTTCACAGGCGAGGAGAGTGAGGCACACAGGGCCAAGTCAATTTCTCCAGAGGACATGACAGCAAGTGGCAGAACTGGGTTGGAAGGAAGGGTGTCTAGGATCAGAGCTTGTGTCCTTAGCCATTAGACGGCATGTCTCCCACAAAACAACAGAGAACCAGACCCCACCGATGCTCACCAGATCAGGAAGTCAGCTTTGTGCTGTGAGTAAGGAGGAGACGCCTCCGCAAACAGGTCTGGGCACAAAGGTAACTCACAATCACACAAACGAAATCAGAAGGAAGGGTGGGCGCAGGCGGGGACACACTCGGGGATCCAGTGATGCCATCAGGGACGTAGGTTCTTTCTAGCTCTGATCTGGCCTTTTCTGGAACAGATGTTCCAGGACCAACAGCCAGATACGGCAATGTCCAGGGCAGAAAGAGACTTTCGAGTCCTGTATCTTTCCTATGAACGAGGAAGTTTCCCAGAAGCCTTCCAGCAAACAGTCTCTTCCTTTCTCGCCGTAAAGCACGGGCTCACACCCCCATCCCTCAGTCAGTCAGGAGGGACTGGAACGGGACGCCACATCTGTCCCGCATGCAAGGTTTGGGAATGTAACGGCTCTGAGGAAGCCCTTCGCCCCTTACTCACCCCTGGAGACTCAGGCGGCGTTTCTACCAGCAAGCCTTCTTTGCCCTCTTTCCTTCACCCTGGACAGCGGACCTTCCGCTGGACATCCACAGCACCCTGCGTTTCCCCTAGCCCAGCCCCAACCCCACCCAGCTCTCAGAGGCGGACTATTTGCCTCACTCACTAACCAGCCCAGGAGCTGACAGAGGCCGGGCACTTTGACTTGTTCACCCATCAGGGCCTCAACCCCAGTGGACATTCACAACTATCTACCAAACGGAATAAAGGAGAATGTGAGGCCCTTTCTAAACATCTCGTTTGGTGTATCAACCCTGCAGAATCCCTGCTTTCTTGTCCCAAAGGAGAAAATGCCTGTGCGGGGAGGGTAAGTGACATCACAAAAGCTCACCTCCAGTAAGAGACAGAACTGCAGCCCAGGTGCGTCCTGACTCCAGAGGTATGCACCCTCGGTGGCAATGCCTCTCTGGATTATCTGTAAGCCCCAAAGCCTAGCCTAGAAAAGTAACCCCAAGGGAGTGAGTTCAGGCTTCTCGAGGAGGTGCCCTTTCACCAACGACGTGAACAGGGAGAGGAGTCTGAGAGGCAGATATCTGGCGTCAGGACTTTCCAGGCAAGGGGGAACACTCGGGAAGAAGTGTCTGAAGCAGAGGCTGCTGGACACAGTGCAGATCCTGTCGGGAGGTTGGAGCAACTGAGGGCGGGGCAGGGAGTGAGAGCCTCACAGAAAGCGGGGACAGCAGAGGGTGACGGGCCCTGGATCCGGCTGGGTGAGTAAGCTTCTACTCAGTCAGCTGGACCACGAAGGACACCCACGGATCACAGATGCTGAGTGACAGCCTGTATCAGGCTGTAAGGTAGGCAGAGGAGGGACACGGAGAAGACCATGCAACCATTCAGAGAAGAGGCAGGTTTGGGCAAAGCGCTGGAAGGACAGTGAGGAGGAGCGCCTCCTTGGGAGGCTGACAGCACTCACCCGGACCGGCACACCCTCCACCTGGGTGCCCATGTCCCCGTCCCAAAGGGCATTTGTGCTCTAGCCATAGCATCACACCCTTAATTAGCAGCCCGAATTCACGCAACAGTCCACCTGTTGGACAGATCACTGTGGGCACCTGCTATGTGTGCCGGCCACTTGGTGCTTGGAAAACGTTCTCTGAGCTGACTGGTGCTCCCAAGATCTCGATCCAAGTTCCACTGCGAGACGAGAACTGCGGCTGATGGGGCGACAGAATGTCCCACGCAATTAAAATATCTTTATAGCCTCGTTTTTTTTTTTTTTTTTTAAGTATCTGCAATCAGAGATGGTACAAAAGATGCAAGCTTCCTCCTCCTCCCAAAGAGAATCTTGAGCACAGAGATGTCCTGTTTCCTCCATTTGTAATCCAGAAACAGCTGGTACACTAGCTACCCTTTATGATGAAGTCATAATGACACCTTGGGTCAGGGTCCTTCCGTCATTGAAGAAACACGTCCTCAGCACCACCTGAATACCATGCGTCAGTTTCCTGGACACAGTCTGGGGACGCAGGGATGATTTAGGCTGCAGTCAGCCAGCAGACGACCACCACATGTCCCGTGAGAAGAGTGATGGCGGAATTTAAGTCACGGGACCTTAGGAACACAGAGGAGGGCATCTTACCCCTACCTAAGTGTCCGTGTGTGTGTGTGTGTTTGGTGAGGACGCACTTCTCAGGGGTGGGGAGCATGATGAGGTAGGCACTCTCGATCACCCACATTTTACAGACCTGCGAGCTGAGGAACCGAGAGATCCCCACAGGGAGAGCCAGAGTTCCGTCCTTGGTCTACCGAGCTCCAAGCACCACTGCCGTTTGGCCAGCCCCACGGCTGTGACGCAGCCACTAAAAGCACTTGGTCGGCCTCTGCTTGCCTCGCGATTCATAATCGCTGGTGAATAAAGTGAGCCTGGCGCAGACCTAGTTTGGGGGGTGGGGTGGATTGCAAAAGTCTCTGTAATATGGCAAAGGACCTCTCGACAGGGGCACCCTGGAAGCTGAAGTCCTGCTTGGCGGTTGGCTCTGAGGCAAGCCTTCCACGCCAAGGGACTCCGGGGCTGTTGCTTTGGGGCTGCTCCTCAGAGGGCAGATGCAGGGTCTTAGAACCTTTTGGGGTTGCTTTACCCTGCAGGGTACCTGCGTTTCAAGGTGGACAAGGAGTTGGGACCATGATGACCACGCAATCGTCGAACGGCATCTGCATTTCAGCAACTGAAACACAATCCAAGTGTGTCATTGTGAGCGCGAAGACCGGCTTTGGAGTCGGGCAAAACGGAGGCGGGATTCCCAGATCCACCCTCTCCTGCGTCAGCCACCTAACAACCCCTTTCAGTCTGCTTCCCTGTCTACAGACGTTGGGCTTTGAGACTCACCTGAGCCTTTGGGTAATCAAACCGTATGTACCACGCACACTTTAGCTCCTCAAGAGCTAGGCTGCAGGAAAAGGCAATCACACTGTGCCCTGTGTTAGGGACACGTCAGCAACGGAGCGAGGTATGCCAGGCCCCTGGGAGTCTAGTCCCACCCTGTGGCCAAGGTTGGGGTTGGGGCGGTGGTGGTTGGACTGGTGGTTCCATCTTTTCCCTTGTCCAAGGCACACACTTTGTTTCATACCGAGGTGTGCTGCTCCTAGAGGGGTTGCAGTGAATGAGGGTAATCCCCCCGGTTGAGTCTACTCTATGGCAGGGAGAATCAGCAGTGGGTTCACACTCTCCACTGGATGCTGGAGGAACCGACACAGTTTCCTCCAGGGCTTGCTGGCACCTGGTGGGGGCCCCTAGGGAGTCATACGGAGGCACTGTCAGATTCCCTTGGAGGGTTCCCATAAGAGCAGGCAGCTGATCCTTGCCACCTCGAGGGCCACAGGGACGAATTAGTCAAACCTCTTGTAAACGGAACACCAGTTAGTATACTTTTTCTTGTCCTAACAGAAAACTCAGACTGCAACTTACGGTGAAAAGTGAGCTCTTCAAAACAAAGCCCAAGAGGGGGAGGGTGGCTGAAGGCCTGCTTAATTTCCTGAGTCACAGGTGCCATAAAGTCACATATTCTTTCCATGTTTCTGCTTATCCCTCCTCAGTGGAAGGCAGGATCCCTTCACATTAGGAAAATTTGTGCCACATTCCAAACCCCGAGTTCAAATGGATCCGAGGCTCCATGTAAAATGAGGTGAGATCTTTGCCGAGTGTAATCCTATTCTAAGCAAGGAAGCCTTTTCCAGAAAAACTCTGCGGTCAGATTGCATTTCCAATTAGCTCACTGTGAACCAGAGTAAAACATCTGTCCATTTGGCGGAATTTATAATGAAATCTCCATCACTTCTTTTCAGTACAAAGTTCGGTGAACAGTGCCTTTTCACCCAGGTACTGCTCCGGATAAATGGAAATTGCTCTCTACTGAACCTGACAGCTGAACATAGGTAGGAAATCAGGCAAATGAAGCGAATCCTCGATCTACAGGGGATGGCAATGCGTGGGGCCGAGGAAATGAGAGGCAGGGAGAAGAGAGTGTGTCTGGGTCCACTGGCCATCTACTGGAACAGAAAGAGGTGGAAGGGGTTGGAATATGGCGTGGGGTGGGGCAGGAGGCGGTGTGCGGAAGATGAGGCAGCTGAGGGTAGGCAAGGCCTGCTGTGCCTAGTCCAAGAGGCTGGACGTTATCTTAAGGACAGCAGAGAGCCCCTGCTGAATTTTGAGCAGGGTAGACAAGACCAGGTCAGGATTTAAGAACGGCCCCTCAGGCAGTGGGATGAAAACATTCGTGGCCAAGGGTCAAGATTGGTGGTGATTATCAAGCAGAGACGACGGTCATCTGGCCTAGGGAACGAACCCTAGTGACGGAAGACGTGTCAAGAGCTTATTTAGAAGGACGGAGGAGGTTGGATTGGCCGGCCTTGGTGACTGAGGGGGTGGTGAGCGAGGCAGCAAGGAAGGATGGCTTCTTTTTTTAAAAGATTTTATTTATTTATTTATTTGAGAGAGAGAGAGAGAGAGAGAGAGAGAGAGAGAGAGAGAGAGAGAGAGAGAGTGTGAGATCAGGAGCAGAGGGAAGGGAAGAGGGAGAAGCCGACTCCCCGCTGAGCAGAAAGCCCAATGCGGGACTCCATCCCAGGACCCTGGGATCACGACCTGAGCCAACGGCAGCACTTAACTGACTGAGCCACCCAGGAGCCCAAGGAAGGATGGCTTGAAGGATCGCTGGCCTAAGCAGCTGGGTAGAAAGTTGCTTTTCACTGAGTTAGGCAACACCGGAGCAGATGCAGATGTATGGGGAGTGGGGGTGGGCATGGTCAGTTTTGGACGTGCCGTGTATTCTCTGCCTGTGGCACTCAACCACCTAGTACCTCTGACTCGAGGGAGCTGACCCAGCCTCTCTGTGCCTGAGATGCCTCACCTGGAATGAAGGATACTAAAAATTAGGAAAAATACCTAATTTCTGTTTCATTTAGTCTAGGATAACGCTCTCCCTTTGCACAGCACAGTGCCGTTTGACAGGCACTCCCTAGGTAAAATGGGAGTCTCTCTACTTATCCACATATTGGTCGGTTTTACTTAACTGCCTTGTGTGTTTTCAACATGCAGCACACGTTGGCAGTGCCAAGAGAAAAAATATTAATTCAAAGCAATGTGTTTAACACATGAGTGCCATAGGTCAGCCCATCAGCCTGTCTCTCAGCGACACAGCCCCGCTTCAGGCACTGCCTTGTGTGTTCCAGTCTTCCTCCTGTAGTCTCACTCCCTCATCCCTCGGGGATGGTGGTGAGCCTTTGGGACCTACTCTCTCCAACACTTCTCTTCCCTGGAAAGTCATCTCCCGCGTCTCACAAGAGTGGCTAGCACTCGTTGAGTGCAATGTGTCTGTGGGCCTGTCAGTTGTCTCAGGAGGTGTGTAGCTTCGGGGAGGATAGAGCCAGATGTGTGGATCTGGAAACCAACACTGTGTTCCTGCACAGCCAACAGGTGATGAAGCCATCCATACCACGATTTGAAATCAGGGCTCCACCACTTATTCCTTGTGTGCCTTTGGGCGGGTGACTTCACCTCTCTGTGGTCAGTTTCCCCGCTTGTAAGATGAGGACGATGACCTTATTCTGGGATAATGACTCATTTCTGCTTCCTTCATTTAGATCAGGAGGATAGTACCTTTTAAAAACCATAAAGTGCTCTTCAAGTATCAATTACTTCCACGGCTAAAAAGAGAATCTCTGCTTGTCTGGATATCCGCTTGGACAGGCACAGAAGAGGCCAAGCACATTTTTACCCTGTAGACAACGTTGAACTTCACCTGAGCCCTGAAAAAAGCCACAGGCTTTCCCGTTCCAGAAATGGCTTACCCCAAAGGACCACTCATCCCCTTATAACTTTGAGAAGCCTTGCTGTTCACTCTTTGTCATACCTGCCATCAGCCTCTCGGGGGACTCTTGGGTTTACTCGTGACAAGGCCAAACACAGACCTTCTTCCTTTGGCTGAAGGGCCAGACACAGTCCCTCCAGCTCCCTGCTGTCTCAGGAAAAGCAGACTGAGGTTAAAAGTCAGTCCTCCTGAAACTGGCTAGACACAGAGAGAGACATTTCCTGTCCGGCTGACTGAGACTAATCCTGAATGCAGAAACACCTCTACCTTAAATCTCCCCACTATAACGGGTCTACGCGTCCCTACGAAGAAAAGGCAAAACCACCCCGTCGAGACACTCTGATGCTCAGATCCCGGTGCTCTCCGGATTGCAAGAGCTTGAATAGACAAGCTCTCTACTAGTTTTGCTTTTGCCCTTCCTAGCGTGTATGTACAGCCTATGCAAAAACTCCTAGTAAGAAAACAAAAATTAGTAACAGGTACTTCTCACGCGTGCGCTCTACGAGGGACGTAACCAGGCTGTCACGGAAAAGCCCCTCCCTTCCCACCCTACCCGGCTCAGCACCAGGTGCATCGTCTGTGACGTCACCCGCTGCGCCCGGAAACTCTCACTGCGGCCTCAGGAAGCATTCATCCCGTGCAGTCACCTGGTGCGCCGCCGTGGGGGCGGGCTCAACCTTCCCAACCCGCCGGGTGCCTACGTCGCGGGTTCCATGCACCCACGCCGAAGCCCACGGAGAGGAGCCCACTGTGCCCCGGGACGTTCCCGTCTCCCTGCCGGCCCCGTACAGCCCGAGGGAGGCTAAAAAGCACCCGGCTTGGGCACAGGGTCCCACCCCTATGACGTCACGGCCGTCGCGGAGCCCCGCCTCCTGTATGCGCGCGCGTGGTGCGTCTCTCTAGGAAGCCGGGAGGTCTCCTCTCGGTGGTCTTAACCCTTCTATTTTTGGAGGCGCGCTTCACCGCGCTGCGCTGAGGAACCGAGGGGGTGCGCTGGCGGCGGGATGACGGGAACCTGATCCCGGGAAAGAACGAGCGAAAGCGAGGGTCTGAGAGTGAGAGGAGGAGAATCTCCCTAAACAGGCCGTGTGCTCATTAGTGTCGCAGGACCAGCATTCTCCCTGGGCCACGCGCGACCGGTGCTGTCTGAAAGAATAGCTCTTTCTCTCACAAGCCCTATCTCAGCAGTATCAGGATTGCGATTTTGAAAACCTGCGTATGGCGTATTTCTCTTTCTCTAAAAGGGTTGCCATTTTTGGCGGACACAAGATTGAGACTTCTAGTGGGCATTGCTAGACCCCGGGGCATCACTGGGCTCCAGTCAGTGGTCCACGGGGTCAGAAAGAGTCCGTTTCCTAGGCAGTGCCTCCTGTATCTCCTGAGAATTCTGTCTAGGAGGTGAGGGTGGGTGAGAGAGAGAGAGAGAGAGAGAGAGAGAGAGAGAGAGAGAGAGAGAGAGAGAGAGAGAGAGGTCATGTGACATAGGAAAAGATATGCTTTTAACAGGCTGTGATTCCTACAATGGTTACAATTATTTAGACCGTTGTAATCACATTACAAGCCGCAGTGTATGAGATTTGGAGAAAGAAGGCATCTTTGGTTATCCAGTCTGCTGGAATACAGCCGATCCTGACAGTAGGTAGACACAGGGCTGGTGTGATCAGAAATTTGGTTTTATAATTAATCACAGGATGCCATTTACATTTCCAATACAATTTCCTTATGTTGACTACTACTGGGTGTACTGGGTGGGGGGGGGGGTGTGGGGGGTTGCTTTGCTTGTTTTGTCAAAAACGTAAAATTGAATGGCCTTTCCTGTCTGCGCCTCTCAAGGTACCAGCAAGAGAGAGAGAAAGGATTTTTAAAAAAAGATTCCATATTTTAAGGAGATTTGCAACAACTCCCTATCAAAAGGGCAGGGGCTCTTACCTGGATGGAACCTCTTGGGATTCCGTAAAATGTTTTGTGAATAGTTTTTTTAGGGAAGCACTGGTTCTGGTGTTTTAGTTGGATATTGACGACATTTCAAACTGTACTTGAGATCTGCGTGAAATAGGTAAGTTACAGCTCTGGATTGGGAGAACCCAACCCTAGGGAAGGGTCTGAGGGAAGCACACCACAGAGTCAGTGGTCGAGAAGCCAGGTTATTGGGAGCTGGAATGCATGACTCCCGACGGGCAACTCAGATCAAGCTCTGTCTTTCTGGACAGTTGTCAGACTGAAACATTGGGTAGAGGTCACAAACACCTCATGTCTGAACTCGGTATGTGACAAAGTCTCTCAATGGGGATATGAACAGCCACGTGGCTCAGAAGTTTCAATGCCTGCAACACAGCACCACAAACAGAGGAGGCCTCACCCTGGGACCCGGATCGCCCCCAGCTCAGAAGCATCACACCCTGGACACAGACTCGTATCCCAGTAACACACCAAGGGAAGCCAACCACATAGACTCACTGGCCTAGACAAGGAAGCCCAGGTGCTGGGAGCTGGAGTGGATGAGCTCCAGACCCAGGAAAGGGCAGCTAGGAGACCTCAACGCACTGGACATACAAGATTAAACAACGCACAGAACTCAAACTCCTGGGATCTCGAGAAATGAGGAGAGAGACACGAAACAGCTCAGAGACAATAAATTCTAAAATAGAGACCCACATGCGTTTTAGGAACCTGGCAACCTGCAACACAGAAACTTAACAGCTCACAGACCTCACACCCTGCACATAGATGCCACACAATCACAGAGCTCACAACCCTGCATGCAGACACACAAACAGCACAGAGCACCTGTACTGTGAACACAGAGCTTGCTCGGACACCTCCTGTCCTGTGACCAATAACCTTTGTGATCTCACAACCTACAGTATGGGCCCCCAGGAGCTCAACTATGTCAACCTCGACAGAGACGCTCAGGAGAGCTCAAACCCTAATTCCCGAAATACATCATGGCAACAGCCCCAGTCACCTTACATTCTGCACACTGCACCCAAAACAGGCCAGATACCGCACACACTGGGAGAGAGCCCTAAATAGACCAGAGAACTCTCACTTGGGACACACAACACTCCACAGCTCACTGATCCCACACGCCGGACACACCCTCACACAGCTCAGACACCTCAAAGCCTGGACAGACCCCAAACCAGCTCAGAGAAATGACATCTTGCTTCTGACCACAAAAAGTCACCCCACACAGGACACATGCCAATGAGAGCCACAGTGAGGTCTCACCCAGCCCCATGAGTGAGACACAGAGACTGAAAGACAGAATTACAGAGAGCCTTTCTGGAACACAGCTGTCTCCAGGGCATTAGCCCCTATCCCAGTGTGCCCGTCCAGGCACCTGAGGAACGTCCTTTTCCAGGCGAAGGATGACCCCCTGGTGTTGCCGTCATTGGCTGTTTTCCGGACGAAGACACAGCTGCACTAGGCCCAGGCCACACCCAGGAGGGCAGCTGGCCCTCCCCCCAGGCTTGACACACAGTAGAGCCCTCCACCCGTCAAAATGGGGCTATCTTCTAGGTTGGAAGTGTTCATACCATCCTCAGGAGACTCACACTGTCCTTAAGGCCCCAGAGCCCTCCTGCTGAGGAGTGGAAGCTGTGGAAGGTGGAGCAGCACAGTCCCATGCTGCTCAGGGTGGATCCAGCAGCCCCCACCCCCACCCCCACCCCGAGCCTTGTGGAAGGCCTGGCCCACATCCCATTCACCCTGAACACAGCGCTTCCTTCAGCCTTCTCAGCTCCTAAACCTCGGAGGCATTGCAGCCACCTGGTTTTCCCAGGGTCCATCTGAGCCCGGAACCAGAAGGACACCTTCAGCCAGCAGATCCTTTGCAAGCCCGTGAACACGAGCGGGGGAAGGAGATGGGGAAGGGGTTTGCATTGCCCTGCCAGGTAGATATGCCACAGACCACGTGCCTGACCACTGAGGCGCACCCCTGTTCCACCCACCGCTCCACCTTATCCTCTCCCCAAAGAGGAAACCTGTCCCCTCCTCTCAATGCCTAATTCTGCTTTAAAGGAAAGGTGGCATGAGGGTCTCCAGTTCCTGCCGGGCTTTGTGCAAACAGGGAGGCACGCGCATTTCCCCCCTCTCTTCTCGCACCATGAGGCCAACACCAGAGCAGGGCTATTTGCTCACGGGCAGTATCTACTGTAAGGTGTGGAATTTGGGGACAGAGGCTGATGTGGGCCCAATTGGTGCACCTTGTCCTCCTCAGGGGACACACACACTGGCCCACCTCCGAGGCCATGGTGGATTTTCACAAACCCAGGAACCCAGGAACCCAGGAACCCAGGAACCCAGTGTTGCATCTGCAGCCTTTCAGACTCAGGTGTGAATACAGTCAGGGCTTAATGCCTGACTGGGGAGAAGTTCACTGACTTGAGAACCCACCTATGACTTACTCACCTACCCTCAGCCAAACACCTCCCCTGTCTAATGCTTAAAATCCCATCATTTAAGCATTCACCTCTTTGGGTTGAGTAGGTCACCATCGGGTTCCCTGGAGAAACCTGGCCTGGAGTAGGTCATGAGCTCTCTAGAAGCTCTCTGCCCATCCAAGACCTCCATGTAGTCTCGTGGGCACATAACGGGACACTGGAGTAAGATTTAGTGATTGGTTATTGGGCCCTGATATCCGTATCGTGGGATCCAGTACCCACTGTTAAAAAACCTAACAGGAAAATAGACTAGAGGACAGAATAAAAGCCAGTGATCCCACTGAGCTGGCTAGTATCTTCAGCCTCTTTTGCAGATCAGCAGCCTGAGGTTCCGGAGAAGGACTGCAACCCGCCCCCCCACTTCCACCTCCACTCTTCCAAGCCCCACCTCTGCACCCACAATCTCTCTGAGGACACCCCCACCTCCAGCCAACGGGAGCTCTCTCCCCTGGAAGAATCTGGTAGGCAATCCCATCTAGACCAGTCAGATCCAGTGGTGTCCTTCATCTCTGCCCTGCTCACCTATCAGGGAACCATCCACGAGCTCCATTGCCATCTTCCCTGGTCCCCATTTGATGAGAATCTGTAGAGCTGACGGGGTGGGGTCAGAAGTGGGATGATGGAGGGGCGCCTGGGTGGCTCAGCTGTTAAGCGTCTGCCTTCGGCTCAGGTCATGATCCCAGGGTCCTGGGATCAAGCCCCGCATCGGGCTCCCTTGCTCGGTGGGAAGCCTGCTTCTCCCTCTCCCACTCTCGTTGTCTGTGTGTCAAAAAATAAAATCTTAAAAAAAAAAAAGTGGGATGATGGTGACCTCAGGGGAGGTGGAGGTCCTTGCATGGTGGTGAGCTCCCCGCACCATGCACACAATGGTTGGTTTGGGAACACAAGCCTCCCTCACTCCCGGTTGTACCTCCCAGAGCGGACTGCTTCTTCTGGGCCTCTCAGCGGTACATCCTAGTACGGGAAGGTACCTCCCACTGCTCCTCTACCAACCTTTCACCCTCTCCTGTCACCGCACACTCTGGTAATTTGCCCAGACAGGGTCACAACACCCTCCAGCTCCCCCTCCTGCCCGGGAATACACCTAAATGGGTAGTGGATGGTTCCATCTCGGTCTTGCTACTCTTAAAATCCCCTGGGGGATCATTCCAGCTGCAGACTCCAAGATCGTGTAGACAGCCTGGGATAAAGAGCTCAGCCTCCTGTCAACAGCCCCTGCTGCACGAATGGGGTGCTGAGGAGGCCAGCAAGGGGGCATCTGTTACCCCAGCCACACCGAGGGAAGCATGAATTGGTAAAAGAACTTTGCAGGGCTCTGTGGTGGCATCTATCAAAATCTGATTCTACCCTGTCCCCACCCTCAGTACGATTTCAGCTTCATGAAAAGAGGAGCACACGTGGGTCTTCTGTGATGTCTCCCCAGCATTTAGAACAATATCAGGTACACAAGTAGGTACTCCGGAGATGTTTCTGTAGTAGCCAAAGGAACCTTGGATCCAGCAATTTCCACTGCTGCCAACTTGTCTTAAAGAAATATTTACACAGGCTGAGGGGCACCTGGGTGGCTCAGTCGGTTAAGCGTCTGCCTTCGGCTCAGGTCATGATCCCAGGGTCCTGGGATCGAGCCCTGCATCGGGCGCCCTGCTCAGTAGGGAGCCTGCTTCTCCCTCTCCCTCTGCCACTCCCCCTGCTTGTGCTCTCTCTCTCTGTGTCAAACGGATAAATAAAATCTTAACAAAAAAACGAGAAATATTTACACAGGCTTTGTGTACAATGACAAGATAAATTTCTGGGGGAAAGAAACTCTCAATGGCCATTAGCAGTCAACAACCTCTGGAAGGGGAAATGAGAGATGAAGTGTTCATATCATACCATGGACCACCCACTGGCCTTGAAACAGAATGAGAGGAGCAAATCTGTACTGGCCAGGAGTTTTATTTTATTTTTACATATATTTTTAAACGGGGAGCAGCATGTAATAACTACCCCTAAGTCAACCAGTGTCTGTATGTGTATATATGTATGTGACATGCAGTTTGTAAACACGGGTTAACACCTAATCCGGCTACAGCGGTCACCTCTGATGACCAAACTGATGAAGGCAAGATTTGGACAGCTTACTATGTCTTCAGGTGTAGCCAACTGTATTTCTAAAAATGGCCAAAAACCTATCCAAAGGTCCATGCTATCCTTTAATTTTTTTCATTTTATTGAGCTGTAAGTCGTGTACCATCAAATTCACCCTTTTTAGCTCTATATGCACAAGGTTGTGCAAACCGTCACCAATATCTAATTCCAGAACAAACCCCGTACCATTAGCAGTCCCTCCCCAATCCCCTGTCCCAGGAACCCTGGATATTCACTCATCGGCTTCATGTCTCCACAGATTTGTCCATTCTGAATATTTCAACTAAACAGGATCATACATTATGTGGCCTTTGAGTCTGGCTTCTTTCACTTAGCATAATATGTTCAGGACTCATCCATGTTGTAGCAAGTATCACGACTCCATTCTTTTTTGGCTGAACGTTATTCTACTATATGTATAGGTCACCATATGTGATATATTCATGACACGGTTGGCATTTGGGTTGTTTGCACTCTTCGACTGTTGTGATTAATGTTGCTAGGAACATTTGTATGCAAATTTTTGTGAGAGCTTATGTCCTCACTTGTCTTCGATAGATACCTGGGAGGGGGATAACTGGGCCACACGGCAATTCTGTTTAACTTTTTGAGGAGCTGCCAAACTGTTTTCCACAGCAGATGTTCCGTTTTGCATCCCCACCAGCAGTGTATGAGGATTTCAACTTTTGCACATCCTCCCCAACCCTTCTTATTTTCATTTTTGAAATTCTATCCATACTAGTGGGTGGGAAGTTGTAATTCACTGTGCTTTCAAGTTTTGTTTCCCTAACGACTAATATTTTTTTTGAACATCTTGTCATGTCCTTATTGGATATTTGTACATCTTTTTTATAGAAATGTCTATTCAAATGCTTAGCCCGTTTTTAATTGGGTTGTCTTTTTACTGTTAATTTGTAAGAAATCTTTTTACATTCTGCATACGGGACGCTTATCAATACACAAATATTTTCTCCCATTCTTTGTTTTTGTTGTTTCACATTCTTATGGTGTCCTTTAAAGCAAAAATTTTTTCTAATTTTGAGGAAGTCATTTTTATCCATTTGGCATTTATTATCTGTGCTTTGGTGTCACAGCTAAGAATCCATCACCTAACCCAACGTCACAAAGATTTACTCCTATGCTCTTATAGAAGTTTTATAGTTTTAGCGCTTACATTTGAGTTTTGGTCCCTTTTGACGTAATTTCTATCTATGCTAGGAAGTTTGGATTCAAATTCATTCTTTAAATGTGAGTATCTAGTTGTCCCAGCACCATTTGGGACATGTAATTGTCTTGGCACTGCTGCCAACAATTAACTCACCGTGGTTGTACGGGTTATTTCTGGGCTCTCAATTCTATTCCGTTGATCCCTATGTCCACCCTTAGAGCAGTACTACATCGTATTGATTACTGGAGCTTTGAAATAATGTTTGAAATCGGAATGCATGAGTCTTCCACCTTTGGTTGTCTTCTGCGAGATCGTTTAAGCTACTCTGGGGCCCTGAAATTTCCACATGAATTTCAGGATCAGTCTCTCAATTTCTAAAACACTGCAGTTAGAGTATCGATAGGGATTACACTGAATGCTTGGATCAATTTGGGGAATGTTGCTAACTTAACATCAGGTGTCCCAATCCATGAACACAGGAGGTCTTTCCATTTATTTAAGTATGCTTTAATCTCTTTCAACTGTGTTTTCTAATTTTCGGTGCATAACTCTCACACCTGTTTGGTTAAATTTATTCCTAAATCTGTCATTCTTTTGACTCTACTGTAACTGAAATTGCTTTCTTTTCTTACTTATTTGGATTATTCACTGCTAATGTATAGAAATAGAATTGATTTTTGTATATCAATCTAGTTTATGCTAGGGTTAAACTAACTATAGCAACAACAGAACTGAAGTCCAACTTGACTAACGAAAAGATCGACTCAAACACCAACACCCTCTGATGAAAAAGCAAACAAGAGGGACACGTTACATACAAGGGAACCAATAGGATGGAAGGCTACTTACTCCTCAGAATCCATGCGACCCAGAATTTTCGGACTCATGCCAATGCTTTTGAAAAATGAAGGTGAAACGAAAACTTCAAAACAAACAAAAAAGCTGAGGAAATGCATACCCAGCAGATCTGCCCTACGAAACATGTTAAAGGAAGTACTCTGGGAAGAGGCAAATGATAGCCAAAGAAAATCAGGGATCTTGGGGCGCCTGGGTGGCTCAGTCGATTAGGCGTCTGCCTTCGGCTCAGGTCATGGTCCCGGGGTCCTGGGATCGGGCCCCGCGTCGGGCTCCCTGCTCGGTGGGGAAGCCTGCTTCTCCCTCTCCCTCTGCCTGCCGCTCCCCCTGCTTGTGCTCTCTCCCTCTCTCTCTGTCAAATAAATAAATAAAATCTTAAAAAAAAAAAGAAAGAAAAATCAGGATCTATACAAAGAATTGAATAGGGCTGGGCATGGTAAATTTGTGGGTGAATAGGAATTTTTTCTCTTATATTTAATCTCCTTAAAGGAGAAGTATCTAAAGTAATAATAGTAACAATGTATTATGGGGTTTAAGACACTGGTAGAAATAAAATTCAAGGCCACCACGGCACCAAGGATGGAGAAAGGAAGTGGAGGTACAGTCGTATGATTCTTAGAGTGTACATGAAGTGGTAGAGTATCATTTGAATGCATGCTGTGACAAGCACCAATATATACTGTAAACCCTAGAGCAACCATTTGAAAAGACCCTTTAAGGTGTATAACTAGTAAGCCAACAGTGGGGATAAAATGGAATAACAGCAAATGTTCAACTGATCCAAAATTATGGACAGAATAGGAGCATCTGAATAAAAAATACATACGATAGAAATATACAGCCAGCCAGATGGTACCTGTACATGTAAAGTGTTAACACGCTAAATGTACATTGCCTACACATCAATTAAAAGACCTAATTTGACACTTTAGATAAAAATAGCAAGACCCAACTATATACTGTCAAAAGAATCCCACTTTAAGTATAAATACATATATAAGTTAAGTGAGTGGAAAATGGTAATGCTATGGTCTGAAGGTGTCTCCTCCCAAACTCTCATGTTAAATATAACCCTCAAAGATGACAGTATTAGGAGGCTGGCCTTTTTGGGAGGCGTAAGTCCTCGGGCAGAGCCCTCATGAACGGGACAAGGGCCCTTATAAAAGAGGCTCCAGAGAGATCCAGGTCACACGACCACAAATCTGTGACCTAGAACAGGGCCTTCACTAGAGCCCAACCAAGCTGGCCCTTGATCTTGGCTCTCCAACCTCCACAACCGTGAGAAATAAGTTTGTGCATAAGCCACCTCGTCTGTGGTATTTTGTTCCTGCATCCCGACCACACTAAGGCACACCCAGCAAACGTGAATCAAATGAGTAGCCGGAGGGGCTAAATTAATATTGCACAAATACACTGCAGAACGAGGATTTTCACAAGGGAAAAGACAGATTTACGTAATAAAAGGGAGGTCTAGCCATCGAGAAGATATAAAAATCACAAACACGCATGCATTTTTAAAGCACAAGAGCTGAAAAGTAATAAAACTAAGAAGAAAAACAGACAAATCAGTTATAGCGAGAGCCTTCAGCATTCTCCTGCCCACAACTGACAGTACAAGTGGACAATACAATCAGACACCCTATGGAACAGCGGAGTATCACTATCCACAGACATGACCTAACGGATACTTACAGAAGGACAGTGGAATACACATTCTTCTGAAGTGCACATACAGAGTTCACCAAGACAGACCATGTGCTGTGCCATAAAGCAAACCTCAACTTCTAAAGGACCAAAATCATACAAACTAGGTTCTCTGACCACAAAGAATGAAAATAGAAATGGGTTGCAGCGAGGTACCTGGAAAACCACAAGATATTTTGAAATTAAATGACATTTCTAAATAACGCCGGGGATCAAAGAAGAAACCGCAAGAAGGTGAAAAGGAAAACACAGCATATCAAAATTTGCGAGGTGAATCTAAAACAACGCACTGAGGGAAATTTCTATCATTAAATACTTATATTAGAAAAGAAGAATTGTCTCAAATCAATTATCTAAGCTGTCACCTTAAGAAATTAAAAAAGCAAAATCAATTTAAACCTAAGGCAAGTGGAAAAAGTATAACGGAGGTCTGAACAGAAATCAACTTAGTAGAAATCATAAAGTCGATACGAAGGAATCCATGAAACTAAGAACGGGTTCTCTGACAAGATCATTAAATCTAATAGGTTTAGCCAGAGTGATAAAAATGAATGAGGGCAGGGGCGCCTGGGTGGCTCGGCCGATTAAGAGTCTGCCTTTGGCTCAGGTCATGATCCCAGGGTCCAGATCGAGCCCCGTGTCGGGTTCCCTGCTCAGTGGGGAGCCTGCTTCTCTGTCTCCCTCTGCCACTCTCCCTGCTTGTGGCTCTGTCAAAGAAACAGACAAAATCTTTTAAAAAAAAATGAGGGCAGAGTGACACAGATGACTAATATCAGTATCGCCAGAGGGGACATCAAATACAGATCCTTCAGACATGAACTGGATAAGAAAATATTATTAAAAATATTATCCAAACAAAGATGAAATGGGAAAACTCCTTGAAAGACACTAGCTAGCAAACCTCAGTCAAGAAGTCGTTAACACGGGGGCGCCTGGGTGGCTCAGATGGTTGAGTGTCTGCCTTTGACTCAGGCCATGACCTCAGGGTTCTGGGATTGAGCCCCACGTCGGGCTCCCAGCTCAGCGGGGAGTCTGCTTCTCCCTCTCCCTCTGTCTCTCCCCCTGCTTGTGCCCTCTCTCTCTCAAATTAATAAATAAAATCTTTAAAAAAAAAAAAAGACATAGTTAACACGAATGGCCCTATACCTATCAAAGAGAATGAATTCAATAAATCAAACACAAAAAACCATTCCCTCACAAAAAACTCAAGGCTTAAGTGGCTTCATTGTTTAAATGCTATCAGGGGCGCCTGGGTGGCTCGGTCAGTTAGGCGGCTGCCTTCGGCTCGGGTTGTGATCCCAGGGTCCTGGGATCGAGTCCCACATGGGCTCCCTGCTCAGCAGGGAGCCTGCTTCTCCCTCTCCCTCTCCCTCTGCCTGCCCCTCTGCCTACTTGTGCTCTCTCTGTCAAATAAATAAGCAAAATCTATAAAAAAAAATAAATTCTATTAAACACAGATGGAAGAAATAATGCCAGTTTTGTACAAAATCTTCCAGGTAACTGAAGATGATGTTACACATCCTAAAGCATGTTATAGAGCCAGCAACATCCTGACATCAAAGCAAGACAAAACGTTTTTAAGAATATAAATTACAGACTGTGAAAAAAAATAAAGGGAAATATCACTATAGAGTTCAGAGCCTAGAAGGGAGAGCCATACTGCTCAACATCAGTTACAGGAAGGGCTGTCCATTATAGACCCAACAGAAGACTAATCAACATGATAGAACCTCAATTCCAGGCCCCAACACGGCATCGCCTACAAGACAGCAACTACCCTTGCAACTCAGCCGATGAGAAACTGTCATCATTCTGAACTCCTGCTTTTTGTCCAATGGACTTTTGTTCAAAACAACCCCTTCCGACTTCCTCCTTCTCCATAAAATAACATTCCTCTCCTTTGTTGGACTTGCCTAGGATTTTGCCTTAGGTTGCTCGTTCCAATTTCTAATTCTCCGCTATTCCTGAACAGACCCATTTTTTTGCTGGTAAAATAACTGGCTGTTTTACTTTTAAGGCTAACAAGAGCAATGCAACTCATGAGCACAGATGCAGTAATCCAAAATAAAATATTAGCTGTTTGAAACCAGCAATATATACAAAAGATAAAATACCATAGTGAAATGGCATTTGCTCTACGGCTTCAAGATGGGTTGAGTGTTTGATAATCAATCACTCTAACTGACCATAATAACAGACTAAAAATATATGAGCATCTCGACAGATGCATAAAAAGCATCTGATAAAATGTACCTCATAAAAACTCCTAGCAAATCAGGAGTAGAGAGGGGTTTCCATCTTAGTCTCTTAGGGTGGATGTAACAAAACTACCATAGACTGGATGAGTTACAGAAACAAGAGAAATGTATTTCTTACACTTTCGGATGCCGGGAAGCCCAACATCAAGGTGCCAGCAGATTCGGCATCAGGGGAGGCCCTGCGTCCTGCCACACAGACTGCTGACTTCTACTCCTCACACGGCAGGGGGGCCGAGGGAGCTCTCGGGGGTCTCTTTTATAAGGGTGCTAATGCCGTTCGTGTGGGCTCCATGCTCATGACCTGATCATCTCCCAAAGGCCCCACCTCCAATTACCATCATACCGGAGAAAGGCTTCACTATGAATGTTGGGGAGATGGCAATATTCATTCCGTCTATGGAAACATCCTTAAACGGATAATTGGCACCTACCAAAAGATCGAAAGCTAATGTAATCGTGAATCGTCAAGGTCTGAATGCTTCCCTTCCAAGACAGCGAACACGGCAAGCATGTGTACTTTTGCCACTTCTAGTCAATAGTTTACTGGCTGTTCTAGCCAATAAAAAAGTCAAGAAGAAAGAAAGAAGTAACACAGTCATTATTCACAGGCAAAACCTGAATCCATAAAAAGAATCCACAGAAAAGTTACTTGAATTAAGAGGCCAGTTTAGCAAAGTAACAAGATACAAAATCAGTATGCAAAAGTCAATTGTTTGTATATACCGGCCATAAACAATCAAAAACGGACATTGTAAAAAGCAACACTACATAGTATACTACTAAAAAACAGGAAAAGGGAAGTGTGCCACCATCGTCCCCACTCCCCAACTACAGAATTGTGGCTCAGAGGTTTTGAAGCAGAGAGCTCCTCTCAGAGGAATGAATTCCATCTGCAATGGAGTGTTTTGAAGGTTAGGCCTAGGGGCACTTTCAAAACAGTGGAGGCCGTGGGGTAAAAGGCAACCCCGGAGGAGACTGGTGGAATTCCTGGACATAGAGGATCAACTGTAGGCTGGCTGGATTACCTGACACAATCAGGGAGAAGAGACAGCTGGAAGGAGCCTGCCTAGGGTCGGAACAAAATCCCAGACACTAACCTTGACAGCTGGCCCTTCAAAGGAGCGGGGATTTCAGGTTCAGGTTCAGATTATGAAGCAATATAGCCAGGGCACTGTTGAAAACAGTAGAAGCAGCCCCCAGTTAGCGGACCTGGACAGCTGGGTTTGGTCAGGGAAAGAGACAATCAAAGACAGCCCTGCCCAAACCAGTCACCCCAAGGTGACAGTGGGCATACCCGTGTCGGCTCTCCCTGAGGAGTCAAATCTGAAGCATAACACAGCTAGGATGGGGGGCGAGGCTAGGGGGAGAGTAAGGAGTGAAAACAGACTCTAAATAAACCAGCCAGACACTAAACAACTAAACAAGCTAACAGCAATAACAAATCCAGGAAGGGGTGTGACGGTCCAGTACCCAGAACTGCTATAATATTTTAGACGGCGGTGTAGCAACCAGACTATTTTAGATTGTCAGGTTTCCAGACAAGAAAGAAAACTTAGGATACATGCAAAGAAACAGGGAAGTATGAATAAGCGAGCAACAGAAACTGCCTGTGGTTGCAACCAGATGTCAGATTTGACAAGGAATTCAAAGTTGCTGTTATAAATAGGTCCAGAGAACAAAAGGAAACCGCAATCAAAGAAGTAAAGGAAGGTATGATGAAAATGTCACATCAAATAGAGAATAACAATAAAGAGAGAACAATTATCAAAAAGAACCAAATAGAAGTTCTGGAGTCAAAGAGTGCAATAACTGAAGTCAAAAATTCACTCAAGGAGAGCGACAGTTGTTGAACTACCAGAGAAAGATTTAGCCATCTTGAAGACAGGCATATAGAGATTACAGAATCTGGAGAAAGAGAGGAAGACAAATGAGGAAAATAAACTGAGCTGCACAGGAATGTGGGACACTCTTAGGAACGCCCACAGAGAGGATGAGAATCCCACAACACAGACAGAAAGGAGCAGAAAAAATATTCAAAAGGAAACTGCCTGAAAGAAACTAAAGGAGCTCCAGACAGGAGAAACGAGAAGAGATTCAGACATATCATAGGAAAAACGCTGAAAGCCGAAGGCAAGGAGAAACTCTTGAAAACAACAAGAGAAAATGACCCCTCACTTACGGGGGCAATCCAATCAGATTAACAGCAGACTTCTCAGCAGAAACAATGGAGGCCAGAAGGAAGTGGGATAATCATTCAAAAGGCTCAACAACCAAGAATCTCATATCCCGTAAACTCTTTAAAAATGAAAGCAACACTACTGAATTTGTTCCTTAGTTCTAACGGTTGTTTTGGTTTGGTTTGGTCTTTGTCAGAGTCTTCAGGGTTTTCTACGGATAAGAGCATGTCGTCCGAACCTGGTGGGCATGATGGCTAAGTAAAATAAAGCAGACACAGAAAGACAAACACTGCGTGATCTCAGTTATACATGCAATCTAAAACAGACTCTTAGAAGCAGAGTGCAGAACAATGGTTGCCAGGGGTTGGGGCAGGGGTAAGTGGGGAGGTGATGGTCAAAGGTCCAAAGTTCTAATTATGCCAGAAAAACAGGTTCTGGAGATCTACTCTACAGCACAGTGCCTTTAGCTGATGATACCGTGTTGTAGACTTAAAATCGCTAAGAGATGATCTTATGTTAAGTGTCCTTACCACTAATGATGATAATATAGTAACAACCACACCAACAAAAACAAACGGGGCTAGACGCCCGGAGCCAGCGCGGTGAGGACCATGTTGCTTCCGAACATCCTGCTCACCGGTACACCAGGGGTTGGAAAAACCATGCTAGGCAAAGAACTTGCATCAAGATCAGGACTGAAATACATTAATGTGGGTGATTTAGCTCGAGAAGTCTGATCAACGGATATCGTGGAGTCTGGCAAGATGGCTTCTCCCAAGAGCATGCCGAAAGATGCACAGATGATGGCACAAATCCTGAAGGATATGGGGATTACAGAGTATGAGCCAAGAGTTATAAATCAGATGTTGGAGTTTGCCTTCCGAAATGTGACCACAATTCTAGATGATGCAAAAATTTATTCCAGCCATGCTAAGAAAGCCACTGTTGATGCAGATGATGTGCGACTGGCCATCCAGTGTCGTGCTGATCAGTCTTTTACCTCTCCTCCCCCAAGAGATTTTTTATTAGATATTGCAAGGCAAAGAAATCAAACTCCTTTGCCATTAATCAAGCCATATTCAGGCCCCAGGTTGCCACCTGATAGATACTGCTTGACTGCTCCAAACTATAGACTTAAATCTTTACCAAAAAAGGCATCTACTTCTGCGGGAAGAATAACAGTTCCACGGTTAGGTGTTGGTTCAGTTACTAGCAGACCAAGTACTCCCACACTTGGCACACCAACCCCACAAAACCATGTCTGTGTCAACTAAAGTAGGGACTCCAATGTCCCTCACAGGGCAAAGGTTTACAGTACAGGTGCCCACTTCACAGTCCCCAACTGTAAAAGCACCAATTCCTGCAACATCCGCAGTTCAGAATGTTCTGATTAATCCATCATTAATTGGGTCTAAAAACATTCTTATTACCACTAACATGGTGTCATCAGAAAATACTGCCAATGAATCATCAAATGCGCTGAAAACGAGAAGATGATGATGATGACGATGATGACTATGATAATTTGTAATCTAGCCTTGATGCTTGTAACATGTACACTTGGTCTTGAAACCATTGTACTGAGATTAAACATGCATGCTGGGTATTTTCAAGTTGTGTTGTAGAAAACTTAACTGGCATTTAATGAGTAAATATGGTTATCCTTTCCAAAAAGAACAACAACAACAAAAAAACAAATGGGGTGGCAGGAAACTGTGGGAGGTGATGGCTACATCTACGTCCCTGATGGCAGTGATGGCAGATATCTGCATACATACTCGTCAAGTGGTACACATGAAATACATGCAGCTCTACCTATCAATCATACCTCCATAAAATGCACCTCTTTGGCACCACTAATCACGGGGGTAATTTTTATGTTTCTGTGTATGATGGTTAGATGAACTATTCTCTTCTGATTTGGCATAAACGCCACGAAAACACGGAAGTGTCTTTATTCATTCTATCCCCCAGGCACCCAACACAGTGTCTAGATAGTGGTTGGGAACTTGGTGAATCACAGTTAAATGAATGGAGTCTCCCCGTGTTTGTGTGTCACTCACTCACTCTCTCTCTCTCTCTCTCTCTCACACTCACTCTCTCTCTCTCTCTCACACACACACACACACACACACACACACACACACACGGTCGCCATCATACTCATGCAGATCAGTGAGCAGTGCCTGGGCACACACCCTGACCTGGATTAGGAGGTGGAGGAGCACCAGCAGTTTTGCTGGATGGTGGCTCTGAGCTTCCGTAAGGTGAAGTAGCATGACTGTCAGCGGGGCTAAGAAGCTTTCTGAGTCTAAGGTCAAGGCTGAGACCTTTGTGCCTTCACACACTCAGTGTCCCCTTGTTACCGCCAATGGTGGGTCCTCAGACTGCTCATCACCACGCTCAGTAATTCCCTCCCAGACCTCGGGCCAGGGCGCTCTCTCCCCACAATAATGGAGCACGCTACTCTCTTAGCAGAAAAGCAAGGCCAGAAAATAGGTTTTTTGCCGTTCGTCCCCTCCTGACGTGTTTTCTCACCTTTTATTCACTTCCATGGTTCTCCTTTGAGTCTCCCAACCCAACCTGCTAATTCCCAACCAGTGACTACAACACCTGTGCATGCGCCTCACTGGCGATGTAGGCGTCTATTGGAGGAGAGCTGGATCTAACTACTGGACGATGTATTTTCTTTCTGCTTTCTCATCTGAATCTGTAAGCTTCCAGACGTCAAGAAAAGTACTCCAGCTGGCCCACAAAAGGAGAATGCTTCAGGTGAGGATGCCACTCTCATGCACAGCGTGGTGCAAAGCAGTGCTGCCTCATAAGAACCACACGCTGCCCCGCTGCACCGCAGGGGCCAAAAGAGAATGAAAGCCTAAGAAATCTTAGTGCAGATCCCTCATCTCAACGGCACAACCGTCTCCTCTCAGGGACATGCAAGCTGTTGTCTAGTTTGGTTTGGTTTCAGCCTGCATCCTCTGGGGCGATTTCATAGCACTTGCAGACCTAGCTAACCTTCCATCCAAAGCTCTCTGCTTCCCCCGCTGCTCCTCTCTACTGTACCACATCGCTCCTCTCTGCATTAAATGCCCAGACTGGGTTTTCACCTGGCAAGGGTATCAAAGCCGGAGTCTTCATAAAAACGACTTGAAACTCGTACCAGAGACACTGGCTGTGCAATAAGAATGAAGATACAGCAAATCAAACAGTGAACAAAATGTTATTTGCAAATTATCTAGCATCTCACACTTAGGGTAAATGACTTAATGTGGTGTACTCTCTTCCAGGCTTCACGCTATGCATTTTTTAAATTATGAGATTGGAGTGGGGAGGTCATCTACACTCTTTCATCTGCTGTTTTGTTTCCTAACGTTATACCATAAACTACTGTCCATCATGATAATGACGATGAGGATACTGATGCTGACGTCCACATGTACAGACCTTGATATGTACCAGACGCCCACTTAGTGATGTGCCTAGAGTGACTTGTCACCCCACAGGGTCTCATGCACTGAAGAGACATCATGTTCAATCCATACCCAGATCCAGTGTAATCAGATTAAGTTGCTGCACACGTTCACCTGTCTTTTGAGCCAGAGGACACCGGACACGGAGGTGCACTGCAGTTTAGGGCCAAATCCCACGTCTCTTTATGTTTCTCTCTGACCTGGGTACCACCACCCTGACTCTGCCCTTGCTGGCTAGGTGGCTTTGGGTAAGTTACTTCCCCTCTTAACCTCCACGTGTCTCAGTTTCCTGGTCTGTAAACAGGGCATGTCAACCTTAAAAATACTTACCTCCCAGTGTTGCAGTGACTAGTCAATGACTTAAAAAAAATTCTATCTGTAGGGAAAGAGCTAAAAACAATGCCAGGCCTATAGTAAGCCTCCTGACATGTGAGCTTCTATTCCTATGTCTCTTTACTTCTGCTTTCTGCTTGCGCCCCTCATCCTCCCCTCCTGTTTGCCACGACTTCTCTCTTCCTGCCCCCAGTATACCTTCACCTCGCCCTCTCCCTTTCCCTCCCCACCGCCCCTTTCCTCAGACTCTCCAAAAACACCGTTTACCATCTCCTCATGATGGAGCTCAGAACATATTAATACATCGGCCTTTTGTTCAATCAATAATGAATATTAGTGGAAGAGAAAAATCCACACGATAAAACAGGCCACGTGAGAACTCCATGAGAAATAAAGTCTTACCGATGACAATTTGACCTAGTAACCGTTTCATAGCGTTCCCAGATTCACCCGTGACCGTCTGATGCAGGAGAAGTGGATTCAGTAGAACTAAGAGCAAGAAAAGGAGCCACGTGATGAGGTTCTTTGGCCTTTAAATTTCACTCTTTGACATGATCATGCAAATTCACCGACTCGTGTTCTATCCTTATCCAGTGACCACTTACTTTTCCAACCATCGTACAAGACGTACAAACGGGTCATTTGGTCTAATTTCCTAGAGAAGTTTCCACTCGGACTTCATAATCACCCATAAGGAGAGCTGAATACTCCCTATGCTGAGAAACATACGCCCTCCCCTGTGCCCCCGCCCCCGACTCGATTCTGGAGTCCCTGAGGAGCTGGCGTGATCGTGCCAAGTCCCTCCAGTGAGTCAGAGGTAGCCTCGACACCATCTGTCCGGAACACACTTCAGGGAGATGTGGGAAGGACAACAGGAACAGCAGCTAGAAATGACTGACAGCTCTCCACATGCCAGGCGCTGTCCTGACAACTTTCCTTATCTTAACATAGAAGGTGCTCTAAACGGCCCCAAGCAGCAGCTACATTTACCACTAACTAGCGTTTCCATGTTGCTACAGGAAACGAGGTTCACGGACGTTAGGGAACGTGCTCAGTGTCGCCCAGCTGTAAGCGGTGGAGGCACAGGTCTGAAGGCGCTGTGGAAAACTCACCCTGCTGTGTATTTGTTCAATCAATGGTAAGCTCCAATGGCCACTGCAAAATATTTAGAATAACGGCTAACCCAGACCAGACTGGTTTCATAGCATGGAACCGCGCAGGAAACAGAAATGTGATTTCAACAGCAATCACGTAGATGGAAGCTCGACAGGATTGGATTCAGGAGACTTTCTGCAAACAGTACTCTCAGAGCCTCCTTAGAACAGCAGACAGCACATCAGTCTCCTAGCCAAAGGCATTGGGTTTGTGCACCAGAGAAGGCACCAAAGTGGTGTCGCTTCCGCACCCTCACAGTGGAGAGAGAAGCCTGGCGGCAGGAAAAACAGGACCATTCCCCTGCTCCAGTAGTTCCCAGACAAGCTGTCCACATGAGTCAGAACCCAGGAACTTTGAAAAAATGCACATGCTGGGGCGCCTGGGTGGCTCAGATGGTTAAGCGTCTGCCTTCAGCTCAAGTCATGATCCCAGGATCCTGGGATCGGGCCCCACATCGGGCTCCTGGCTCAGCGGGGAGTCTGCTTCTCCCTCTCCCTCTGTCTCTCCCCCTGCTCATGCTCTCTATCTCTGTCTCAAATGAATAAATAAAATCTTTTTAAACAAATGCACACACTCTGATCCACACCCAGTGAATCTCATTTAGTGAGGCCACAACGGTGCCCTAGACTGTGATTTTTAACTCTGCCTAGGAAACACTCAAGAACTTTATTAAGCCCCTTTGGGAGCGAGCCTGTCTCCAAGGTAGTGACTTTCTTGACAGACACGCACATGAGAAGACCAGCCTGAAAGCAGGCAAGAAGACGGGACATAATGAACACGGCATGAGAGGCAAAGCAAGGGCAGGGCAGTGCATTTTCTGAGAAGACATCATGACCCCGCTGGCCTTTCTTCCTGAAGGCTTCTGTCTATCTCAAAACCCTGTTCTTTGGGGCGCCTGGGTGGCTCAGTCATTGGGTGTCTGCCTTTGGCTCAGGTCATGATCCCAGGATCCTGGGATCGAGCCCCGCATCAGGCTCCCTGCTCGGCGGGAGGCCTGCTTCTCCGTCTCCCACTCCCCCTGCTTGTGTTCCCTCTCTCGCTGTGTCTCTCTCTTGTCAGATAAATAAAATAAATCTTAAGAAAACAAAAAACAAAAAACAAAAAACCATTTTCTTCAAGGCCAGTGGATGGGGATGGTGACAGGAGATGACATTTAGATCCCACGATGGCATGGGCTTTTCTCAAGGACCATGTAACCCATATGATGTGAGGTTACGCGATCTATTATCCCCACCTCCTCTCAGCCTTCGGCTCATTCTCGCACCCACACTCCATTCCACATCAGCCAGGAGCAACCAGAACTTGGGGCCAATGTCTTCCCTTCCCCTGCCAGAAACCTGCCCCTGACCTTAGAAGATCGTCTCCCTCTTCTTCTTGTAGCTGTCCGTCTGTGATCTCATCTGCTGGCCCAAACAGGACAGTAGCTTCAAGCCCAAGCCCAAGCCCTAGCCCAGCCCCCACGCCCCCACCCCCACCTCCCGCCCCGCTGTCCGCACGTGGAAGGGCTTCTCATCAATGAAGAGAAGCCCAGGTCCAGGAGCTAAGAGCCATGACTACCACAAAACCATCCTGGGCACTGCCATCCCATGGCAGTGGTGACCCCTGAAACAAAGCTTTACCTCACACCCTAGCTGTCCCAGAAACATTTTCTCATCACAGTAAGCAGACAGAAGAGGAAGGTGCCCGGAATCCTTCCTGGGGGGTACTGTGCCCTACTCCACGCTGCCACACTATTTCCTCTGACCAAATGCAGGCAAGGACCACAACATTCCTGTCCTTCGGTTGTGAATACGAGGCTTTGGGGGGAGGGTACCTGCATAATAATACTTAATATTTAAACCAAAATACTGGCGCATTTTGAAAAGTTCAGAGGGCAATTTTGATTGTTGAAATGATGAAAGGGAGGTCCCGGCATTTAGGAAGGGAAAGTTGCAGGGATGCAAACCTTTTTTGCAGAGACTTCAGTACACTGGATTTTCCATGAATGTAACTTCCCTGTAAACTGAGGGAAACTGGCATGTTGTTTTACCTGGAAAGGTACCAATAACCCTTGACCGTTTTGGAAAACACATCAGCGAAAGCCATTCCCTTCCTGGCTTTGAGTCTGCGACCACATGCCAGTTATCACTCGGTAGCTGCAGCTGTGCATGGAGGAGACAGGAGGAGGGGAACCCAAGTGTACGGACCAGATGCAGCTTCTGCAGGACATGCTGGGAAAGGACGGGAAGAATTCAGTGGGAGACGTTCATCGTGTGATCTGCCAGGAGTGGCCGAACGAAACCAGCTTAACCACTGCCACTTTGCTTCCACGTCTGTCTCCCTCACCAGACTCTTACCTCCTTCTTGGAAGGTTGGACACACACCCAGTTCATCGTGGTGTCCTCAGACCGGAGGCCCCGACACTTAGCAGAAGGCCAGTCCACACCTGTGGAACTGAAGGAAACCGGGAATGGCTGGACCCCGCGTCAAAATGACGAACCACACGACAGAACCATGTCCAGACTGAAGCACGTCAGGCTGCGGAGGGCAGGACGCAAGTGCCACAGGCCTGTCTTAGGACCCCTGCAGCAGGGTCCCAGCAGCCTGCGGTACTCATCTCCCATTACATCCCTCAGGGGTCCCAGATTTGACCAGTTAAAACAATTCTCACCAACCATAAAAGTCTAACGTAGTAAAAGAGAAAACTTACTGCTTAAGTGTTTGTCTGAACCTTGTTTTTAGCACAAATTCAGGCACAGCACACTCTGGTCGGGAAGCAGAAGCAGACCTGAAATCTTCCAGGCTGAGGCAGCGGCAGGCTAGGCAGAGCGCGCACACACGAAGTGTAATCGCAGAGGGCACATGTGACACTCCTGAAACAGAGTTTACAAGTGTTAGGGAGCCCAGAGCTGGACACACACGAATCAGGCAATACAGCTCACCAGGGCCTCGCTGTGGCCTCCCACCAAGGGATCTTCCCCTCCAGGACTCCCCGTCTGAGCCCTTGCTTTCAGAGGGCTGCCTGGAGGCAGTCAGTTCCAAAAGTATGGTCTGTCCACACACCAGTTCACCTCCTTCCGAGGGAGGAGGTCACGTGGAAGTGCTGCGCCGGCAAAGCCCAAGAGCTGGGGCCACGCCTGCTGTCCCACAGTCCCAGCTCTGGCAGGTGTGGCTGCAGGCTCAGCAGCCAGTTTGCATCCAAGTGCTCACAGCCACTTGGAAAGACTGCACTGTGAGTATTTCTTCAAAACAAAATAGACAGGGGGCGCCTGGGTGGCTCAGTGGGTGAAGCGTCTGCCTTTGGCTCAGGTCGTGATCCCAGGGTCCTGGGATGGAGCCCCGCATCTCCCTCTCCCTCTGCTGCTCCCCCTGCTTGTGCTCTCTCTCTGTCAAATAAATACATTTAATCTTAAAAAAAAAAATAAACAGTTTCCAGGAACAGTTTGGACACACAGAGGTCATTAATGTCTTTGCTTCCTCCCTCTGCCTCTCCCCAGGTGCCAGGTTTGCGTTTTCTCCACTGTTACAAAATCAGTGTGTACGATTCTGAAATTGAACTTTCACATTTCTTTACTTATCCCCTCCTCTCCTCTAAACCTTCTGTATGGAGGGCCTGTTCTCAAAAGGGACAAAAGCGTTTGCATAGGAAAAACCTACTGCATAACGACAAAGACTCGTGATCATTAGGAACTGTCAGGATGAAATCCTGAATTTTCAACATTTTCAAAACGGGTTTACATCACCTCCTGCCCCTTTTGTCTCTCTCATTCATGCAGCGACCAGGCTAGGAAAGGTCGTTCCCTTGCTGGGCGCAGCTGCATTGAACAGCGGCCCTGCCTCACATCTTGAATCAATTTTCTCAATGCATCCAGGCACCAACAGCCACAATGTTCGAAGCCATTTTGAAATCCTCCCTTTTCCCCTCTCACTGAAAGTTTATGGAAACTGCTAGCAGTAAACTGACACTTACCGGTGACCACACAGGGACCAGGGGGCTTCCTGGTTGGAATGGGGGGAGGGCCAGCCACAGAAGCAGTAAGCAAGGTGAGGAAAAGGCTGGAGTGCTTTTCCCCCCACGCCGTCTTTGCCTCTAGTTTACAGAAAGCTTTTTCCGGCTCAGGGAACTGATTAAATTTGTTTCCTCCCACTTGGGAGGAGAGAGCAAGTTAAACTTTCAACACTTTTGGCTGACCCAAAGCTCACCTTTGGGAAGGTCTGTATCCTCTTCCCTGGCCCTGAGAAAATCAAGCCCCAAGTCATAAGGTGGCTACAACAGTTCAGCTGCTGTTTCATACCGTGGGTATATCCACAGTCACTGGGCACAAACGGTTCATCATCTCTACCGCATCAGCCTTCCCTTACTCAGAGAAGCCTTTCAGCACATTTTAGTGAGGCAGGGTCTTCTCGCTAGTGAGTCCCACGGCTACCACCGCTGTTTCCGATGTCCCAAGACCACCCTTGGTTTTGCTGAATCCCCAGGAGGGCCCAAAGGACTCAGCCCACAGTCATCCTCCGGGCTAAGATTTATTACAGCAGAAGGATACAAAGCAAAATTACTCAGGGGAAAAGGTCCCCTGGGTAACATCTGGAGGAAACCAGTGCAAGCTTCCAAGAGTCCTTTCCCAGTACAGTCATGCTATTTGTACCTCCAGCCACAAATCATGGTAAGTCACACAAAACGCTGTCTACCAGGGAAGCTCATGGCTAACACTGTGTCTGAGGTTTGTTTTGGGGGCTGGACACAGAGACACACTCTGCCTAGCACGTACAGAGATTTCAGATTTCCAGAAGGAAAGCAGGTGTTTAGCATGAAACATATTGTTTGGACAGTTTAGGAAGAGTAAAGCATCCTGCTCGGGTAGGGAATGGTGGGAAGCCTCCCAAAATTCAAGTTCCCGGATGCAAGGTAAGGGCCAGCATGCTGATCTCTGCAAGGATAGTGGTTTCAGGCCTGCTATGTTAACTCTTCTCTGCACAACACCCAACAACAACAGTGCTTCAAGATACATCACCAAGTCAGACAGAAGGGAAGGATAAATGAACAAATCTACAAATGGTAGCTGCAGAGTTCAACAGATGCAGAAGGTGTGCAGAAAGAACAGGAGAAAATCAGCAATATGTGGATGAACTGAACAACACCGTGAACTACCTGGACGTAAGCGACAAGTGCAGAACCCTTCCCATAGCAGTGGCAGAATATATTCTTTTCAAGGGCATATGGGAGTTTCACCAAGGTACCCTGCATCCTGGGTCTTAAAACAAATATTACAAGTTTTTTTTTTTTTTTGAAGATTTTATTTATTTATTTGACAGAGAGAAACACAGCGGGAGAGGGAACACAAGCAGGGGGAGTGGGAGAGGGAGAAGCAGGCTTCCCGCCGAGCAGGGAGCCCGATGCGGGGCTCGATCCCAGGACCCTGGGATCATGACCTGAGCCGAAGGCCAAATATTACAAGTTATAAAATAGTTGAAATCATACGGAGAATGCTGCCTGAGCAAAAGAGAAAAACTACGAATATGTAAGAAAAAGTGGAGAGGAAAATCTCCAAACACAAGGAAATTATACCATACGCTTCTAAATAATCCATGGGGCGTGCAAAGGGCAAGTCTCAAGGGAAATTAGAAAATATTCTGGATACTAACCCTTTATCAGATGAACTGAATGGAAATGAAAATACAAGATATCCAAATTTGCAGGATGCAGCTACAGCAGCGTTGGGCAGTAAATGTACAGCATCAAATGTTTGCATTAGAAAAGAATCAAGGACCCAAATCAATAATGAAAGCTTCCCCCTTAAGAAAGTAGAAAAAGAAAATAAAAATAAACTCAAAGCAAGTAAATACGGGAAACAGACATTAGAACAGTTATCAGGAAAAGAATAATCATTGAAACCAAAAGCTGGTTCTTTGAAAAGGTCAATAAAATTCATAAGTTTCTATCCAGACTGACACAGAAAGAAAGGAAAGATACAACACTATGAGGAAAGAAATAGGTTACAGACTCTACAGTGAAAAGATTCTAACAAATAACTCTACGTACCTACATTCGGCAACTTAGATGAAACAATCAATTGCTTGAAAGAGACCAACTATTAAAATTCAACCAAAGAAAAAAAAAACCACCCAGATTATCTGAAAAACATACATCTTATTTAAAAATTTTTATCTTTTAAAAACTTTCAGGAAAGAAATCTCCAGGCCCTGACGGTTTCTCTGGAAAATCCTACCACACGTTTAAGAAACAACAACAATTCTATACAACCCCTTCAAGTAAACAGAAGACAGGGAACGTTTCTTGAATCATTTTATCAGATCACCATTACCCCGATACCAAAATCAAAGACAGTACTAGCAAATAAAATTCAATAATATATCAAAGGAATAATACAGCATGACCCAGTTGGGTTTATCCTGGAAAAGCAAAGGCAGTGCAGTATTCAAAAATCAATGAATAGGGGCGCCTGGGTGGCTCAGTTGGTTAAGTGCCCCACTCTTGGTTTTGGCTCAGGTCATGATCTCAGGGTCTTAGGATCGAGCCTTGCCTTGGGCTCCATGCTCAGCAGGGAGTCTGCCTGTCCCTCTCCCCCTGCTCCTTCCCCCCACCCCACTCCCGTGCACTCTCGCTCTCTCCAAAAATAAGTAAATAAATCTTTTTAAAAGTCAATTAATAAATCAATTATATTAGCGTATCAAAGAAAAAAACACATGACCATATCAATTCATGCAGAGAAAGCATTTGACAAAATTCAACAGCCATTCATGATAGAACCATTCCACAAACCAGGAACAGAAGGGAGTTTTCTTAACCTGGATTTAAAACATCTTACAAAAATACCTACACCTCCCATCCTACTTAATGGAGAAAGACTACATGTTTTCTCCCTAAGACCAGGAATGAGGCTAGGATATCCACTCTCCCCTCTGTTATTCAATATTTGCTGGAAGTCCTAGCCATTCCAGAAAGGAAAGAAAAAAGAAAGATCAGGAAGGAGGAGATAAAACTGTTCCAATTCACAGATGACATGATGATGTACATAGATAATCCCATGATATTAAACAAAAAACCTCCTAGAACTAGTAAGTGCATTCAACGTTGTTGCAGCATACAAGCTCAACACAAAAAGTCAAGCAAATTTCTACATGCTAGCAATGAACAATTACCTAACAAAACAAAAAGCAGAAATCACTGGCACATATCACTTAAAATAGCTTCCCCCCTCAAATCTAGCGAAACATACACAGGACCCGTATGCCCTCAACTACAAAAGGCGGAGGAAAGAAGTATAAGAAGGCCTGAATAAATGGAGACACATACTGTGTTCATGGGTTGGTAAAGTCAGTACAATTTAGATGTCAACAGGTCCCAAAGGGATCCATCATATTAATACAATTCCAATCAAAAATCCCAGTAGGACTTTTTTGGAAATATACACTGATTACGAAGTTTAGGCAGAAAGGCAAAGGAAGCAGAATAGTCAAATAATTTTGAAAAAGAAAAAGGAAATTGGAGGAGTAACACCGATTTTATGATTCACTATGCAGCAACAGCCAAGATATGGAAACAACATCAGTGTCCATGGAGGGATCAATGGATCATGAAAATGTGCTATAGATACACGATGGAATATTATTTGGGCATAAAAAAGAAGAAAATCCTGCCTTTTGCAACTGCATGGATGGACCCTGAAGGCTTTATACTGAGATAAGTCAGACAGAGAAAGATAAATACCTTATGGTGTCACATATGTGGAAATTTAAAAAGCAAACTCATAGAAATAGAGATGAGAATGGTGTTTGCCAGAGGTTGGGGGGAAACGTTGGTCTTCGGCACAAAATTCCAGCCAGAAGATGAATAAGTTATGGGGATCTAATGTATATAGACAGCATGGTGACTATCATTCACAATACTGTATTAGATATGGAAAGTTAAGAGAGTAGATCTTACATGTTATCACCACAAAAAAAGAAATGGTCATTATGTGAAAGAACAGAGTGTTAACTAACTTTACGTAGTAAATATTTCACAGTGTATACATGTATCACGTCATCACCTTGTATACCTTACGTTTACTTATGTTATATATCAACAGTATCTCAATAAAGCTGAAAAAACAAAATTATCGCCAGTATGTTCCAGTGGGAGCCCCTTTGAGCAATTTTGTGTGTCCTTCTGACAGCAGCCAATCCTTCCTTGACCTGTCCCTTATAACTGGTACCACAAGTTGAGCCAGGTTCATTTCTCCTTTCCCTCTGCCATCCCAACACAAACGCGTATGAACATCTGTATCTATCAGTCTCCGCATATATGCACACATACATACCGAAAAGCATGAGTTCACATGGAGACCTCCAATCCCAATGTAACACCTCAGAATTTGTTTTCTTCCCTTCTGTATTTGAAACTCCCTTTTCCGAAAGTGAGAGTCATGTCTCCCAGTATCTTTTTACACATTTACTGAGTTGATGAATCCCACTGTATATAAGCCACCCCTCCTGCACGACAGAGGCCCACCCTCACATGCTCTGCTGAACCACTCCCTGACCTCGACCTCCATACACCACTCGAGTTAGAATCCTTGAGCCAGTTAGCCTTCTCCCCATCCGACCCCCGGGGACATCCTCCTCACCACCTTGGGCTCTGTCCCCAGCGCAGCCTGCTCCTATGTATGGATGCCCTTGTCACTGTGCCTGGGCTCTGACTCCTCAAGTATGGGATGCCCCTACACACACACACACTTGCCTTGCTCTGTAGCACCGAATGGCTTTAGCGCTGAACTGCTCAGGCACAGAAGAGAAGAGAAGGGAAAGAAAGGGGAGGGGAAGAGGTGAATATATCTCAGTACCATCAGTTAATTAAGGTGAACTGGGCCAAATCTGGGCAATATCATGAAGCCAGTGCTTTTGTTTCCCCTCACTGCTCTCCAGCTTCCTCTTCCTGCCTCTCTTCTCTAACCCTGTTCTTTCTCAGTCCTGACCTCCATCAAGTGTAGAAAGGTAATGAGGGTCATGATTCCCGTACGATCATTTACATCAGCTGGCTGGCTGACATCCAGGGTGGACGGCATCCACCCTGCGGCTCTGACACTCAAGCCCTCTGTCTCTCGTGGCGGAGCACAAGGTTTCCCCCTCTTTTAGCAATTTCAGGTGTAAGCAGGAGAGCAGATTCCGTGCGCTTCTCGGAGCCTTGGGTCCTCTGTCTGTAAAATGGGGATGAAGACCACCTCCCTCACAGGTTGTGGGAGAAACAGACACAGCAACACCAGACACCTTTCAATGAGCTCTATGTGTCAAACCCAGCGATGAGGGCTTTGGCCAGCATCACAGGACTCCTTGATATCCAGGAACGCACCCAGTGGATTTCCCCTCAGCACTGTTGCACCTGCTGTACCTTCTGCCTGCAATGTTCTAACAATGCAGGTGGTTCCCCGGCCTGCTCCTTCACTTCCTCAGGCCTCTGCTCAGTCATTACCGTCTGAGGGAGTCCTTCCCTCATCACCCTGAATAAATAACAACATGCTCCGCACATACTCTTTCCTCTAACCGCCTTATCTTTCTATGTAGCACTTGCCACCCTCTGATAGTCAACATATATTCACTGGCTAACTCTATGAAATGCGAGACTTTGTCAGTTTTGTCCTGTGTTGTATTCCAACTCCTAGAAAAGTACTCAGGCACACAGCAGGTGATCAGAAAATTCTTGGGGAAGGACGGCTGGGAGTCAGGACCCTGACACACACTTCTAAGTTGCACAGGTACCCTCCAAGACAGGCACTGGCCCCATTTTATTGATTGTGATCCATATTTAGGCTTCAGGAGACAGGTGACTTGCCCAATGACACAAGCAGGATTTGGGGCTCTGGGCTTTGGAATCATATCTGCCACGTTCCAAAACCCTCGCTTCCTGGACAGAGACCTCACAACCACAAAGGTCAAAGATTTTACTTCTGAGACACAGACCCCAAACAGCTCAGATACCCAGCGACAACAAAAACAGATCACTGAACACAACCTAAAAAAGATCCCCAAAATCTCTGCACAAAGAGCTCACAACTTGAGTCACAGACTCCCCAAAGCAACAGAGATCGTACACACGGAGACAACTCCCACACGCCAACAGACCAACGTCTTCCCTCTAAGGACACAAATTAAAAAATCTGCTCAGCTACGTCACATCCTAGAGAGCCTCGCAAACCATGCAGACACCTCCCAAGCCAATACAAAGACCTCCAAAAACAGAAAGACATTTAGGTTCAAACAACTCGGAAACATCACAGAACCTTCAGATAAAGCCCCCAGACAAATCAGAGAACCTACACCTTGGACACAGACTTCCAAGCAGCTCAGATCCTTTACACCTTAAGACAGTGCCCCCCACCCCAGGCAGCTGAGAGACATCACAACTTGAAACCCAGAATCACAAACAGCTCAGAGATCTCACACCCTAGGGTGCAGCTGCCAACATAGAGATCTCAAACTCAGGGACACCAATGCACAAAACGCTCAGAAAGTGCACCCCCAGATATACAGACACACACAGCCTAAAACACCTTATCCCATGGCGTACACAATCCACTCAGACAGCATATCCCATTCACTCAACAATCCCCCAAAAGCCTCAGAAAGATCAAATGTACCCAAACTGCATCTGTACTGACCTATCTGTAGCGATACACATCCCCAAACTGCCTGACACACTTTACTTCCTAGGCAGGGACGCCAACCAAGCACACAGACCTCGTCCTGGACATTAATTGATTGCATCTGGAGGACTGACGGCACCGCGCCAGACGCGCCCAACTAGGCTTGTGACTGGGTTAGGGCTGAACAAGACTGAAAGAGCTCACGTGAAGACGGCACACTCACCGCGCGCGTCCGGCGCCAGACACTGGCTACCAGCCAGCTGTTGCGCCGAACCTCGCCACCGACTAGGGCAGCATCTTCAGCCCCTCGGGGCAGTCGGTCGGTGAGCAGTTCAACTCGGAGAAAAATTCTACACTCTGAAAGGCCACACACACGGACACACACAAACACCACACACACCCCTCACCCTGAGTTCCAGCTCTGCAAGCGTCTTGCCCGTCCCAGCCAGACGACCAATAGGAACTGGGTAGGCGAGGACGGAGGCGGGGACTAGGAGGTTTAATTCGGAGGCACCGTGCGCCCCGGAAGGGTTTACTCCGGCCATCTCACCGGAACCAATCGCTGCGTAGAAAGCCTCTGACCCCGCCCCCCACAGTGGAGAGCCAATCCCTCGCCCGGTTGTTGCTCAACTGGACGTGACCATGTAGAGACGGAGGGGTGGAATCGGCGAAGTGAAGGGAAGGCTGCGGCCTCCCACCGGGTGTCCACTCGGGCTCAGATGGGCCAGGAGAATGGAGTGGAGCGGGCGGGAAGGGCCCGGCGGCGCTATTAGCGCCTCCGTTGGGAACCGTGGCTGATGCAGACCTTCGGTGTTGTCACCTACACAATGGATTGTTCCAAAATCGGACGCCCCCTCCCTAATGGTACCTCCCGGCGAGGACGGTCCTACCTCCTTGCCCCGGAGAGGTACTTCCAGAGACTCTTCCTGTTCCATCTCGAGCGCCCCTTGGTGGTGCGAAGCTGGAATGGCTGCTTGAAGCCCGTGCCCACGGGCCGTTCCAGGCTGGCCCCAGAGGGAGGGAGGGCCGAACCAGGATGCAAACTCCACAGCTCGCTGCAGTCTTGGACTCGGGGGAAAAAAATCTTCCTGAGCTGAAATTTACCTCCCTCCAGTGGCCACCATTGTACCAGGGAGCGTTGCAAGCGTTTTTTGTTTTTTTTTGTTTTTTTTGTTTTTTAATGTGCTGGGCGTTGTGCTGGCTTGTGTCTCCCTGGGCAATGCAGAATGGGGCTAGTGGGGGAGCAGGGGCAGGAAGGCTAGAGCACAGGACTGGGGTTAGAGGCCTGGTGTGGGGCAGGCCTCTGTGGTTGACTATGAGTAATAGGTCAGAGGGATAGCAGGATCTTTGGTTCTGTTAGGGAAGGGGCCATCTCCCAGGAGCCCCAAGGACACTGAGAAAGTGAGATAAAGACCTCCGACTCCGTCACCAGCCTGTCACCCGTGAACATGTTCCCTAGGAGGATCCTTTAGCCTGTGTAGCTATGTGCCTCATCACAGCCTTGCATTTATTTACTCATTCTCTCATTCGTTCATTAATTCCCTCCAAATTAGGTGTCAGGCAGTATTGTGGCTGTTAGGAATACAATCGAACGGACATAGAAAAAAAAGAAAACCTTGCTCCCACAGAGCTTACATTCTATTGGGATCATACAGCACAAAAATGTAAGGAAGTTGTCAGGTTTTGGCAATGGCTGCGATTAAAAATTAAATCAGAAAAACGAAATAGAGGGGTCAATTTCTAGAAACAGGTCAAGGAAAGTCTTTCAAAGCATGTGATCCTTGAGCGGACACCTAGAGGACATGAATATCTGCAAGAAAAGTATCCCAGACAGAGGTAGAGCCGATGGAAAAGTGCGAGAGTGGAAATTCGTCCAGGGTGTATGAGGTACAGTGAGGAGGCCAATGTAGCTGGCTCAGCAAGGCTGAGGGAGAGAGGTAGGAGATGAGGCGGGAGGCCAGATCCTGTAGCACCTTCAGGGCCTTGGTGAGGACTTTGATTTACTCTGTTTGAGCCCTGGAGGTTTTGGTTTGGGGTTTTTGTTGTTGTTGGTTGGTTTGGTTTGGTTTGTTTTGTTGTTGTTTGTAGTAGAAAAGCCCCTCAGGTTCTTTCAGAGGCCAGAGGCCCAGGCCACCCAGTGTATGGGGAGCAGCTCTCTGCTTGCCCCAGGAGAGAACTTCCCTTCTACGCCTCTGCAGCTGAACATACCTTCCTTGGACAGTTCCATAGACTCATGAGCAACCCCCCACGGTTCCCCCATGAACATCCCTGTCAAAGGATGATAGCCTCAGGAAAGACCAAGCAAGGGCCCTCTGGCATGAGTGAGGTCCCACCCAGGTGGGTGGGCAACAGAGACAAAGTCACAGGCACAGAGAAGCCAGAGAAAGAAGAGCATTAGAGAGACCAGGACCGAGAGACTCTCTGGCCGCACACTGTCCCCACTGAATTAGTACCCACCTATGGGCCCCCAGCTCTGCTACTGGATGATGTACGTGCCTGTCTCTCCAGAGCAAAAGAGGCACCTGACGTAATAATTCAGCTGCCTGTGGTCTGGCCCTCAGTCACACCACCTTGTCCTACATAGGGACTCTCTGCCCCTAAGGACAAGGACACGTTTCAGTTATGGGGAGGCATATGCTGTACGCACGGTTCCTCACAACCCCTCATGCCCTTGACTGCCCTCCTGCTGATCTCAGTGCCCAAAAATGCTGCAAGGAGGGAAGCTAAGGCAGGAATCTCTAGGTTTGCTTGAGGCTTTGTGCAAATTGATGCACTGAGGTGCTTCCCTCACCTCTCTACCTTCCACCACCACCTCCGCATTTCATACCTCAAGTACTGGGCCGGGGAACAGGGTGTGTGCGTGAGAGACAGAGAGACATCCTGAAAGTGAGTCGGTTACAGGGTCCTTGTGGCCCTGGGCAACCCTCACCCTTCCCCCTTCCTAGTCACCCCCTACCAGGCCTTGCTGTGCTGAGTTCTGCCTGCCTCCTTCAAAGAGCTTAAGTCACATCCACTTCCTCCCTCCTCAAGAGCTGAGAGTGCCCTTCCTCCCTGGGCCTCAGCCCCCTTACGTGCAGACGATGACCTTCTCCTTAGGGGTTTGTCAATTAACTGAGTTAGCACATGTACATAGGTTTGTGACAGCGGTTGGCCCCTAGCAGGGGTGGGGGTAATGTTAGCAGATATTCCTTTTACCTGTATTGTTACCACGGGCTCCTAGGAGCTGCATGGGACTGAGGAAAGGCCCTCCCTGAGGATGGGGACACTAAACGTTCATTCCTGTGGTAGCGGGGCAGGCGTGGGAGGCAGCACGGCGAATGTGAGCTCCCAGGCTAGTGCTGAGAGCCCTGTGAGCGTGAGGTCCATCCTGCCTTCCTCGCAATCACGTTCTCAGATGCAGATATGCGAACAGCTCAGAGACCCAGCTCTCTGGACAAAGACCCCCCTTCCCCCCACACCGAATAGTTCAGAGACCTCATACCCTGGGATAGAGACTCACAAATCGTTCAGACTTCTCTCAACCTAGACACCAGCCACAAACAGCTCAAAGCTGTCACAACCTGACAACATAGTGTCAACTGGCTGAGAGGTTTCCTAGTCCTAGTAACAGCTGCCCTTCTGCTCAGAGGCCTTGCACACCGACTCCCAGAGCCTACGGGCTGCACCCTGTGACACAGTGCCACGAATTTTGAGCTCAGGGCTGCTGTGAGGGCAGTGACAGGGAGTCTCTGTTCCGGCCACCCAGTGGGGGAGAGGCCTGGTGTCTTGCCCTCCTCGCTGTCTGCAGTCACACCGTGTCATCCGGAAGTCAGGTTCACCACAGGGCTGGGGAGTTCTCTGGGACCGAAGGGTTCTGAGAGTGACCTCTCAGGTCTGGATCCTGGGGATGCCTGTTATCTGACCCACCCTGCTCACCTCTGGTCATAGTGACTTCTGCATCCTGCCCCTTCGGGTCTTATGGTGATCTTAGATCCATAAATGGAAACCTGTGGATCCTGTCATTTCTGCCATCTCTTAGCACCCACTGTAGGATACTGTATCCTGCAGAGTGGAGAGGCCTTTCCTTCTCACTGCCTCTGGCACTCCCCCCCTTAAATCCCTCTGAACGGCCCTGTCGTTTCCCCAAACCGCCTCTTCTGCTGGCATCAGCTACACCCTCTCTCTGCAGACACCTGTCTGCTCTGCTTGCACCAGGCATCCCCTTCCACCCCCGAGCCTCTTTAGCTCCCTTCCCCAGCCGTAGTCACGGGGCCTCAGGTACACCCGTCTCTACCGTTTTCATCCTGTCAACCAGCACCCCAGCTCTGCCTCAGAGCACCCACTCAGGACCTTTCCTTCTCCCTTGCAAGTGCACAACGTTGTGCAGGATAGATCTCTTTCCTTCATCACGCAGGGGTCTCTCCTAACGTCCTTGTTAGGGAGGAACTGAAAATTCTCCAGGATGCAGGTGAAACTCCAGCGCCAGACTGGGAGTCCCAGGCAATTCCCCAGGGCTGAGAGTAAAGGGAAGGTTTTCTTAGAGGAGGAGCTGCGGTGAGTGTCCCTTCAGGAGGTGGGATGACGCTGTGCAGGGCTGGGTCTGTGAGCACAGAGAAGGGCCCCTGGGAGGGACTGGGGCTGCATGATCACATTAGTATTCCCATGGCTGTCCTTATGGGCTTTTTAGCCTCTGGCCAGCCATGCCCCAAGGCAGCTGGACAACCCGAGTCTGTTACCTGCTTTGTCTCGGCCCAAGTGGCCTCGCTGGTGACCGGGTTTTCTTCTAAGGGGGCCTAGTGAGGATTAAGTGAGCTGGCAGCTAGGAAGTTCTTAGGACGCTGCAAAACCGATCAGTGATCACCTAACACTCAGAGCCAGGTGCATGGGGTGCTGACTCCTAGAGTGATCTCACTAAACCCTGCATGGATGGGCCAGCATCTTCAGCCCTGTTGACTGGACAGTGGACCACTCCTGGAGACCGGCTTGGACTGGTCCTTCAGGCCTCCACTGCAAATGCCCAGCCATGGACCATAGCGCCTGACCATGTGAGCACAGGTACCGGGCTTGGGGCTCCTTCCCTCGGCCTTGCAAGAGCCAGAGCTTGCTGTCTTTGGGTGGGCCACCCAGAGCCACCCTGGATTCCAGCCTGCCTCATCCCACCACCAGCCACCTTCCCCTTGGCCACCTCCTGTATCATTCAGATGTGTAGGAGGTGGCATGGCCAAAATGGGACTGGAGTGGCAATGTCCTAGAATGGGTGTCTGCCCGCAGCCGGGCTAGCAGTCTGGAGTGCAAGATAGCATCATCGTCACCTCTGTCAGAAGCTGGGGCTAATCACCCTGGGGTGGGGTGGACTTTCCTGCCCCTGCATACACAGTATTTGTAGTGGTTGTGGTCCATCTCTGTACCCACAGTGCTAAGTCTCGCAGGGGATAGTTTCATCCTCATACCTCATCCCCGGTACACCCCCAGGAGGTGAGACCTCAGAGGGGCTGTTTCTCACTTAAGTCCTGTGGATCATTCTCGTGGTTCTAATGCTAAGGTAAAACTTCAAGATCACCTGTTGGTCTTGTTCAAACATGACTGCTGGGCCCTACCCCCAGAGTTTCTGATTCAGTGTGTCAGGGGTGGGGTCCAGGAATTTTCATTTCTAACCAGGCTCAGCCTCCCTCTCATATGACTGAGTGGACTCGGATTCTCATCTCCCTCCACCTCATTACTAGTGGACCAGTCCTTTCCTGTCTCTCTCCCTCCTCACCCCATAACACACCCAGATGAAGAATCTTATCCTTAGACCCTGAAGATCTTGATGAGGTCAAATTTGTAAGTGTCTAGTACTCTGCATCAGAGCTCCTGCCCCATGAATGATGTGAGAATGCCAGTCAATACACTTTCCCTACCCTGGACCAGTGATGAACAGTATCATGGCACCATCTATCAACCTGAAAAAACCTTGCAAAGCTAGGCTCGTGAGGACAAGGACTGTTTTTGTTCAATATCCTTAGTCTCTGTAGTGCCTAGCACATAGTGGGCACTGACTGAATGCTCACTGAATGATCTTTTTTTTTTTTAAAGATTTTATTTATTTATTTGAGAGAGAGAGAATGAGAGATAGCACGAGAGGGAAGAGGGTCAGAGGGAGAAGCAGACTCCCTGCTGAGCAGGGAGCCCGATGTGGGACTCGATCCCGGGACTCCAGGATCATGACCTGAGCCGAAGGCAGTCGCTTAACCGACTGAGCCACCCAGGCACCCTGAATGACTGATCTTTGACCCAGTAATTCCTCTTAAAAGAATGTATAATCAACACCCACATGAACAGAGCTGTACATTCAAGGAAGGTAGTAGAATTCAATCAGGAACAACCTCTAACTGTCCATTAATAGTCAGTGATCATTGTATGGTATCTGAAAGATGAAGGGCTCATCTTTTACCATGGAAGGCCCACTGAGTTTGGAACTGAATGACAGGACTAGTCTATACTGATCACAAGGTTCTTCTTCAGGACATGCTGTTAGTGGTGGAGAGGGGGCAGTGAAAAAATGGGAGATGGTCATAGTAGGACCTGGGGTGAATTTGTGTGTGTGTGTGTGTGTGTGTGTGTGTGTGTGTGTGTGTGTGTATGTGATGGCTTTAGTCATTTTGGTCAGTTTAACTATATTAACTCTTCCAGTCCATGAATTCAGGGTGTAGATGAAAGATCTCAAATAAACAATGTAACTTTACATCTGAAGGAATTAGAAAAAGAAGAATAAACAAAGTCCAAAGTTAACTTAAGGAAGGAAATAAATGACATAAATGAGGAGAAATATACAGCATAAAGTCTTGGTAGAAACCTTCAACAAAGTATGTATAGATGGAAAATTCCTCAATATCACAAAAGCGTTATACAAACGTCCCACAGCTAATATCATCCTCAATGGGGAATAACTGAGAATTATTCCTCTACTGTCAGGAAAAAGACAGTGATGTCCATTCTCACCATTACTATTTAATACAGTACTAGAAATCTTAGCCTTAGCAATGAGACAACAAAGAGAAATAAAAGGCATCCAATTTGCCAAGGAAGAAGTTGAACTTCCACTATCTGTAGATGGATGACATGATACTCTATGCAGAAAATCTAAGGGGCTCCTGGATGACTTAGTTGGTTAAACATCTGCCTTCAGCTCAGGTCATGATCCCAGGGTCCTGGGATCAAGCCCCACATCGGGCTCCTTGCTTAGCAGGGAGGCTGTTTCTCCCTCTGCCTCTGCCTGCCGCTCCCCTGCTTGTGGTCTCTTTCTCTCTGTCAAATGAATAAATAAAATCTTAAAGAAAGAAAACCTGAAAGACTCCATCAAAAAATTGCTAGAACTGATAAATGAATTCAGCAAAGTTGCAGGATATAAAATCAATGTACAGAAATCTCTTGCAATAGCTGGTGCAGCCACGCTGGAAAACAGTATGGTGTTTCCTCAAAAAGTTGAAAATAGAGCTACCCCACAACCCAGCAATTGCACTACTAGGTATTTACCCCAAATATAGAAATGTAGTGATCAGAAGGGGCACCTGTACCCCAATGTGTATAGCAGCAATGTCCACAATAGCCAAACTATGGAAAGAGCCAAGATGTCCATCGACAGATGAATGGATAAAGAAGATGTGGTGTATATATATATAATGTATGGAACTAGAGGGTATTATGCTAAGCGAAATAAGTCAATCAGAGAAAGACAATTATTGTATGATCTCACTCATACGTGGAATTTAAGAAACAAAACAGAGGATCATTGGGGAAGAGGGGAAAAAATAAAACAATGAAATCAAAGATGGAGACAAACCATAAGAGACTCTTAATCATAGGAAACAAACTGAAGGTTGCTGGAGGGGAAGGGGGTGAGGGGATGGGGTAACTGGGTGATGAACATTAAGGAGGGCATGTAATGTAATGAGCCCTGGATATTATATAAGACTGATGAATCACTGAACTCTACCTCTGAAACTAATAATACACTATATGTTAATTAATTTAATTTTGAAAAAAGAAAAGATATCTGTAGCATTTCTATATACTAATAATGAAGTAGCAGAAATCAAGGAATCAACCCATTTAAAATTGCACCAAAAAAAAGATACCTAGGAATAAACCTAATCAAAATGGTAAAATATCTGTACTCTGAAAACTACAGAGCACTTATGAATGAAATTGAAGAAGACACAAAGAAATGGAAAAAATTCCATGTGCATGGATTCGAAAAACACACATTGTTAAAATGTCTGTACTACCCAAAGCAGTCTACACACTTAATGCAATCCCTAAGAAACACCACCAGCATTTTTCAGAGAGCAAGTACAAACAATCCTAAAATTGTATGGAACCACAAAAGACCCTGAAGAGTCAAAAGTAATCCTGAAAAAGAAGAGCAAAGCTGGAGGCATCATGATTCTGGACCTCAAGCTATATTTAAAAACTGTAGTCATCAAGACAATATGGTAGCGGCACAGAAACAGACCCATAGATCAATGGATCAGAATAGAAAACCCAGAAATGGACCTACAGCTAAATGGTCAACTAATCTTTGACAAAGCAGGGAAGAACATCCAATGGAAAAAAGACAGTCTCTTCAACAAGTGGTGTTGGGAAAACTGGACCACTTTATTAGCCATACACAAAAATAAACTGAAAATTGATGAAAGAACTAAATGAGAGACAGGAATCCATCAAAATCCTTGAGGAGAACACAGGAAGCAAACTCTTGGTATCGGCTGTAGCAACTTCTTTCTACACATCTCTCTGGAGGCAAGGGAAACAAAAGCAAAAATGAACCATTGGGAATTCATCAAGATAAAAACTTCTGCACAGCAAAGGAAACAATGAACAAAATGAAAAGTTAGCCTACAGAATGGGAGAAGATACTTGCAAATGACATATCTGAGAAAGTGTTAGTATCCAAAATTTATAAAGAACTTATGAAACTCAACACCCCTAAAATAAATAATCCAGTTAGGAAATGGGCAGAAGACATGAATTGACTTTTTTTTTTCCAACGAAGACATCCAGATGGCTAACAGACACATGAAAAAATGCTTAACATCACTCATCATCAGGGAAATACAAATCAAAACCATGATGAGATACCACCTCACACATCTCAGAATGGGTAAAATTAAAAACACAAGAAACAACAGGTGTTGGTGAGGATGTGGAGAAAGGGGAGCCCTCTTGCACTGTTGATGGGAATGCAAACTGGTGTAGCCACTCTGGAGAACAGTATGGAGGTTCCACAAAAAGTTAAAAAGTTGGGATGCAGCAATTGCACTATTAGGTACTTACTGAAAGGATACAAAAATACAGACTCGAAGAGGTACTTGCACTCTGATGTTTATAGCAGCATTATCAATAGCCAAACTATGGAAAGAGCCCAAATGTCCATCAAGAGATAAATGGACAAAGAAGATGTGGCATATATAAATACAATGGAATATTACATAGCTATCAAAATGAACAAAGTCTAGCCATGTGCAACGATGTGGATGGAGCGAGAGCATTTGATGTTAAGTGAAATAAGTCAGTTGGAAAAAGACAAATACCATATGATTTCACTCATATGTGGAATTTAAGAAACAATACAGATGAACATATCGGAAGGGGAAAAATAGAGAGGGAAACCATAAGAGACTACTACTGAGAACAAACAGGGTTGATGGAAGGAGGTGGGTGGGGGATGGGCCAAATAGGTGATGGGTATTAAGGAGGGTAGTTGTTATGATGCGCACTGGGTATTATATGTAAGTGATGAATCACTAAACTCTACTCCTAAAACGAATATTACATTATATGCTAACTAGAATTTAAATAAACATTTGGAAAAAAGCATACTCCATCAAACTTTCACAGCAAAAATAAATAAAAAAATGAAAATAACAAAAAAATTAACCAAAGAGGCAAAAGACTTTACAGTGAAAATCATAATACTGATTAAAGAAATTATGAAGACTAATGTGTTGATCTTGAATAAGATACTATCTTCTTTTATTCTGTTATCTCCTTAATAAAATGGAAATAACTGAATGGATAGATATTTTTTTTTAAGGAAAAGGGGCTATTCTGATTACAGCTGACCTGTGAACAACATGTGTTTGAACTATGTGGGTCCACTTATATAGCAGATTTTTTTAAAGATTTATTTATTTGAGAGAGAGAGAGAGAGAGAGAGAGAGAGAGAGAACAAGCCGGGGGTTGGGGGAGAGCAGAGAGAGAAGCAGACTCCCTGCTGAACAAGAAGCCCAACATGGGGCTCGATCCCAGGACCCTGGGATCATGACCTGAGCTGAAGGCAGATGCTTAACTGACTGAGCCACCCAGGCACCCCAATGTTTTTGATAATACAGTAATGTAAATATATTTTCTCTTCCTTATGATTTCCTTTTTTTAATTTTTAAAAGATTTTATTTCTTTTTTTAAAATTTTATTTTATTATGTTAGTCACCATACAATCCATCATTAGTTTTTGATGTAGTGATCCATGATTCATTGTTTTCATATAACACCCAGGGCTCCATGCAGTACATGCCCTCCTTAATACCCATCACTGGGCTAACCCATCCCCCCACCTTCTCCCCTCTAAAACCCTCAATTTGTTTCTCAGAGTCTATAGTCTCTCATGGTTTATCTCCCCCTTGGATACCACCCCCCCTTCATTTTTCCCTTCCTTCTCCTAATGTCCTCCACGCTATTCCTTATGTTCCACAAATAAGTGAAACCATATGATAATTGACTTTCTCTGCTTGACTTATTTCACTTAGCATAATCTCCTCCAGTCCCATCCATGTTGATGTAAAAGTTGGGTATTCATCCTTTCTGATGGCTGAGTAATATTCCATTGTATATATGGACCACATCTTTTTTATCCATTCGTCTGTTGAAGGGCATCTCAGCTCTTTCCACAGTTTGGCTATTGCGGACACTGCTGCTATGAACATTGGGTGCATATGGCCCTTCTTTTCACTACATCTGTGTCTTTGGGGTCAATACCCAGGAGTGCAATTGCTGGGTCATAGAGTAGCTCTACTTTTAATTTTTTGAGCACCTCCACACTGTTTTCCAAAGTGGCTGTACCCACTTGCATTCCCACCAACAGTGTAAGAGGGTTCCCCTTTCTCCACAAGCTATATTACAAAGCAGTGATCACCAAGACAACATGGTACTGGCACAAAAACAGACATATAAACCAATGGAACAGAATAGAGAGCCCAGATATGGACCCTCAACAATATGGTCAAATAATCTTGGACAAAGCAGGAAAAAACATGCAATGGAAAAAACACAGTCTCTTCAGTAAACGGTGCTGGGAAAATTGGACAGCCACATGCAGAAGAATGAAACTTGACCATTCTCTAACACCATACACAAAGATAAACTCAAAATGGATGGAAGACCTCAATGTGAGACAGGAATCTATCAAAATCCTAGAGGAGAACATAAGCAGTAACCTCTCCGACATCGGCCACAGCAACTTCTTTCAAGATACATCTCCAAAGTCTAGTGAAACAAAAGCAAAAATGAACTTTTGGGACTTCATCAAGATCAAAAGCTTCTGGACAGCAAAGGAAACAGTCAACAAAACAAAGAGGCAACCCACAGAATGGGAGAAGATATTTGCAAAGGATACTACAGATAAAGGGCTGGTATCCAAGATCTATAAGGAACTTCTAAACTCAACACCCAAAAAACAAATAATCAAGTAAAAAAATGGGCAGAAAATATGAACAGACACTTCTCCAAAGAAGACATACAAATGGCTCCCAGACACATGAAAAAATGTTCATCGTCATTAGCCATCAGGGAAATTCAAGTCCTTATGATTTCCTTAATAACATTTTCTTTTCTCTAGATTACTTTATTCTAAGAATACAGTATATAATACGTAAGAATAAAAAATATGTGGGTGCCTGTGTGGCTCAGTTGGTTAAGCGACTGCCTTTGGCTCAGGTCATGATCCTGGAGTTCCAGGATCAAGTCCCGCATCGGGCTCCCTGCTCAGCAGGGAGTCTGCTTCTCCCTCTTACCCTCCCTCCTCTCATGTGCTCTCTCTCTCCCATTCTCTCTCTCAAATAAATAAATAAAATCTTTAAAAAAAAGAAGAAAAAATATGTGTTGAATGTTTTAGTGGTTAGGATTCCGGTCAGAAGTAGTTTATTAATAGCTTAATTTTTGAAATAAAAAACAATCTAGATATAAACTTGTGGAATTAAGTCATATTTAGCAAGGTTTCTGGAAAGAATATCGATGTCTGGATATATTTGTGTTTACTAGTTCAATCAGAATATAACATTTTAAAAAGTGATATAATTTTCAGTAACACCAAATATTTATAAGTTTAATAAAATATTTACAAGATGTTTTGATGAGAGTTTAAAACTTTATTAAGATAATTTTATTGTCAAATATCTAACAAAGAACAGCTTGCATGGTTTTAGCTTGTCTTTATTTAAACATGTGGTTGCCCTTCACCTGTAAGACAAAATAAGATTTGGGAACTTTACTTAGTAGAATTTTATTTAGATGACATTAATGTTATACAAAGGACACCACAGTTTTTGTTTTATAAGATAGACTTCCAAACATATTTTACTAATGTATTTTAAACACACCACTCTTTCTATTGGTATAAGGAAACAAAAAGGTTGTTCATGTTCAAAACATATGAAATGAAATGAACTTATTAAAAGGTAGTTATAAATGAAGGCAAAAATTGTGTGTACTTTTACTAAAAATCCAAATAACACACAAATCAACTTGAAATAAAAGAAATTTATAAATCAATATTATTTAAGTAAAACAACTCGAAAAATATTCTGAATATAAGATATTAAAACAGTAATGTCACATTTGTTACTGCTTGAGTAAATAGAAATTCCAGTACTACAATTGTTTTTTCTTTATTATGCAGAAGTGCAAAAATGTTTCTTTGGTTTACTTTAGTGCTGATGTGAATGGCTAAGTAGGATAACCATTTTGTCCCCATTTCTACCTGTAGTCCTAGTGTGATTATGAATAATGTCTTTTTTCACACTTGACAGTGTTGAGTTTGTATAATAAATTATATAATCACACTAGTTTTGAGTCATTGCCTTCATTTCTGATATGAAAATGTGAAGCTCATGTATACTGTGTCTTAGAGCATGGTAAAAAAAAAAGAAAGGAAGAAATGAATGGAGACAGGGAGGGAGAAGAAAAGGGAGAGAGAGGGGGATAAAAAGATATCTAGAAAAGTCAGACATTTGTTTCTAAAGTAAGTACTTTTTAAAAAACCTTTATTAAGGAATAATTCACAAATATAATTGTATATATTTAAAGTGTACAAAATGATGATTTGTTCCACATTTACATTATGGAGTGACTACCAGATAAACATAAGTAACTAACACACCTATCACCTCATGTAGTTAACTCTTTTTTTTTTTTTTTTTGCGGTGAGAATGCTTAAGATGTATTCTCATCACCTTTCAAGTATACAATACCATCTTATCTTCTAAAAGTAAATACTTGTGAGGGACAACTCTGACAAATTTCATAAGCTTTCCTATGGTCTCTGTGATGTTTACATAATTAGGTGCTGCTGGGATTTATTAAATATGTTTTCCTAGTATATCAAATGGATCCATATTTTGAAAACATCAGAGTTCAAAAATGTATTCACTTTAAATTACATAAAATACTCAATGTCAGTGTCTTGTTCATTTTCAATATTACATACACTTGGGTGTATATATTTGGGCTTTTTCCATTTTCCTCAAGATTATGTACGCTAGTGGATACTCTTCATAAGTATTTTTAGAAAGAGCAACTTTTCGATTTATTAGTTGTATTTTCTTTTTACTAATGATTCATACCTTTTATTAAGTACCTCTTTCTTTTTCCATTAGGATTATTCTGTTGCTCTTTTTTTCCTTACTTTTTATATTGGATGGTCATGCAATGTATTATCTATTTAAAAACATACATTTAAAGGCTGTGATCCTCCTATGAGTATATTCTAGCCATGTAAAATAGGCTCCTGGAAGCAGTCTGAAAACTGTCTCTTAATGTAAATAGTCTAAAGGAACGGTTCAACAATTTAGAACAAAAAGCTTAAGTATACTAATACATGGTAATTTATTCCCTAAACATCAAGTGCTTCCTTTAAACTCAGAAGCTCTTATAATTAACGGTCAGCAATTTGGAAGACACGTGTAAAACATACTTAAGTTGGTTAGTCAGGAATTATTAAGATACTGGTCTTTGGACTTCAAATCTTATTAATTTATGCCTCAAGGCAAAAATTAATAATATGCCATGTTTGAGATGGTTAGAGGTGATTATATCATACCATCCATAGCTCATGAAGACTGACAGTGGGAACAAGGAGCGTGCTTAGCATAGGTATCTTACAGCTGCCTTGAGCATTAGTGACTACATGCACTTTCTCTACTTGATCAGACACAGAAACTAGAAACTTGACTATCTCTTCCCATTTTATTATTCAGTCATTTGAGCCTTCTTTGGGGACAGGATATGACAGCATACAACAAGGTTGAAATGCAATAGGTTTTTTTTTGAATAGACAGAATAATCCAGAATTTGACAGAATCTAAGAATGGGTATCCAGGTCTCCATACACAAAAACATCAAGCAAGATGATAAAATTTGACTCAAGTTGTTATTTGTAACAAATAAGTCATGTAAAATAGAGTATTTTGTTATTCTTTGAACAGAACCACAGAATGCAACAATCAGCATTAAAAAGGATTGTAATATATCTGATTTGAATTCACTAATTATTTTAAGATTAAGGGTGGGATTTAGAATTAAGTGGTTCTCCCAGAATCACACAATTTATGTTATAGCTGCTACTTTATACAAACTGATATTTATTCCAAATATATATTGTATTTGTTAAAAGGCAGACATTATTAAAAAAAACTCTGAAAATTATTAGCTAGTTAAAATACTGATACTCAAAAATAAGAAAATGTTCTCATTTTTTTAAAAAGATTTTATTTATTATTTATTTGAGAGACAGAGATAGTGAGAAAGAGCATGAGCAGGGAGGAGAGGGAGAAGCAGGCTCCCGCTGAGCAGGGAGCCCAATGCGGGGCTCGATCCCAGGACCCTGGGATCATGACCTGAGCCGAAGGTAGACGCTCAACTGACTGAGTCACCCAGGTGCCCCAAATGTTTTCATTTTTTAAAAAAATATTTTATTTATTTATTTTTAAAGAGATAGTGCAAGCGCGCTAGCGGGCTTCGGGGAGGGTGGGCAGAGGGAGACAGAGAATCCCAAGCCAACTCCACACTGAGCACAGAGTCTGACACAGGGCTTATTCTCATGACTGTGAAATCATAAACCGAGCAAAAATCAAGAGTTGGATACTTAACGGACTGAGCCACTCAGGCGCCCCTGTCTTCATCAACATGGCTTTGACCCAATTTGTTTCTATATCTGATCGTCTAGAAGTCAGGCAGTCAGGCATTTAGGGTTTAAACTACCTGTCAAAGTATCTTTATATGTGAATTCTGTTATTAAAGTCACAGTAATATAACATCTATATTATTAAAGATATAATGGTCAAGAAAACAGAAAAGCATATACTTTACATTGTTAATGGATCACATACCTGCTTCTGGCATTTTAATGAACTCTACACTTGGTAAACTTGCCCCCTTCATATTAGGAGCATCTTCGCTTTTATCCCCAGTCTTTGACTGAACCAGTTTCCGGAGATCAGCTTTCATTTCAGGCCCTTAGAAAAGAATGGTCATCAATTTAAGCAGTAAACATAAACATAAACATAAAGAAGTCATAATATTCATTCTTTCAGTTATATGAAATAGAAGTGTGCAGGCTAGTGTGAAAAAAAAAGTGAGGGAAGATGGACTTTACATCTTTGCTTTTCTGTATTATGATACTTTATTTCAAACGACATTCTAAAGATAAACCATACTAAATCTATATTTCTTTCATATTACCATAGTGTACTAAGAGTAGAGAGCATCAGCTATCTAAGAAATCTGAAGTCTACACTATAGATATGATTATAATGAAAACATAATATCCTGGGTCACCTGGGTCACTCAGTTGGTTAAGCCTCTGCCTTTGGCTCAAGTCATAAACCCAGGGTCCTGGGATTGAGCCCCAGTCTGGTTTCCCAGCTCAGCAGGGAGACTACTTCCCTCCTTCCCTGCCCCTCTCCCCCGCCACTGTGCACTCTCCCTCACTCTCTTAAAATAAAAAAAATCATGAAAAATGTAATTTACTGGGGGCCTGGGTGGCTCAGTCATTAGGCATCTGCCTTCAGCTCAGGTCATGATCCCAGGGTCCTGGGATCAAGCCCTGCATCAGGCTCCCTGCTCGGCAGGAAGCCTGCTTCTCCCTCTCCGACTCCCCCTTCTTGTGTTCCTTCTCTCCCTGTCTCTCACTCTGTCAAATAAATAAAATCTTAAAAAAAAGTCCCTTTTAAAAAAAATTGTAATTTACTGAACGATTAGCTTATTGTATTTGTGGGACCATGACAAATCCTATACTAGTGAGATCCATCCCCTATTGGGGCAACCTTTAAGTTTTTGAGAAAATTAACTAGTTAGGTTTCAGTGCAAAGTCCCTCTATGTAACTTACGATAAATGAGTCATGTATAGAACAAAAAAAATAAAAAATAATAGCAAAACATTAGTGACTAATAGTCAAACTTTTGTATTACAGTGAGAATAAAGGAAGTAGGGTGGAAAGAAATTAATGAACTTTGTTGTCAGTCGTATTGTGGAAACCTCTTAACAGTGAATTCCAAAAATAATCCATGGTCTGAATGATGTCAATAAAACACTACAAGTATTTGATGAAAATACTATATTTGGAAGACATTCACTTCTTGTTTCCGATCATATATTTTTTAAAGATTTTATTTATTTATTTGACAGAGAGAGACAAAGCCAGAGAGGGAACACAAGCAGGAGGAGTGGGAGAGGGACAAGCAGACTTCCTGCCGAGCAGAGAGCCGATGTGGGGCTCGATCCCAGGATCCTGGGATCATGACCTGAGCCGAAGGCAGACGCTTAACGACTGAGGCACCCAGGCGCCCCGTTTCATGATCATATTAACATATTTTTGATTTTCTTAATCATAAAGATATTTAAACACCTTTTGAAGCCGCTTAAAATCTTACTAATATAGTGACCCTAATGCCAGTTTCGCAAATTATCCAGCTCTTACGAAACATACCATATCAAATGATTAATCAGACAGTGGCTATCATTCATTGAGCTCTTTTCTGGAGTCCCTCTCCTGCTCCATTCGACTGATTCCTGGGACAGTATTTTTTTTTTAGATTATTTATTTGACAAAGAGAGAGAGAGAGAGAGCACAAGCAGGGGGAGAGGCAGAGGGAGAGGGAGAAGCAGACTCCCCACTGAGCTGGGAGCCCGACCTGGGGCTGGATCCCAGGACCTGGAGATCCTGACCTGAGCGGAAGGCAGACGCTTAACCATCTGAGCCACCCAGGTGGCCCACAAGGCAAGAATTTTAAGACCAAAAGCTCAAAGTTTCTTGTGGTTGAAAACTGTCCTTTCACACTTTTTATTGACGCGTTAATGGGTTTTTCAGGTAGTTCCCAGAACGAAGAAGAACGTTATTTGTGACTCTTGTGTTCCCAAGTGAGGCCTTGCTGGATTAGTAAGTTTATGTTGATGTAGAGAGCAAAGTGGAGTCTGTCATGTCAAGCAGGGGCCTGTGTCAAGCAATGACCCAAGTAGGTAACGGTACTGCTGCTAGGAGGGATGGCCGGGACCAGCATCAGCCGACGCCCCAGCACTGATAACAAGCAGAACCAGAGGAGGTCTGCAGGGGCAGACCTTTAAATCCCGACTAAATCCCTTTAGAAAGGGGAAGAATTTTGCAGCAAACCGCCAGACTCTTCAGACATGACCCCTCTATGACTGACCGCTGAGAAAAGGCAACTGCCTCCGATAGCTGCGCCCGACGGATCTCTGAACAGAACTGAGATCCTTCACCACTTGAACGTAATAAGCGGTCATGCCCAGAGCTGCCCCGGACCAGAACGGACCGGACCGAGGCCTTGTTTCAACTGCATGCCCACAGACTGACTTCCCCTTTGGTTCACTAACTTCCTGCACTCTTGTGTTATCTCGCTTGTGGTGTGGTTTGTCTTACGTCCTGCTCTGTGTGCTGTTTGAGAAGCCAAGTTTAATCACAGGGGGGAGTTGTCATTGAGTTTGGAATCCTGAACCTGCTTTATAATGGTGATTTACTTTGTTCTATGATTGCATAAAGCTGACGTTGGGGAAAGACACAACCCCTGTGTGTGCTTTCACAGAGGGGTCATGACGGTTGATGAAAGCAGGGGAATACGAACCCTTGCTAATGTAGACAGTCAGCTGTGTGCAGGTGTCCATTTTGATTACTTTGAGATAACTTAGTAGTTTTGTGTGGGAGGTGCACATGGAAGAGAGGACAAGAGGGGCGCCCTAGTCAGAAAGTATCTTTTTCTGAATAAGTTAGGATATGCTGCTGAACTTAAGTGACTCCGATGTGTTCCATCTAGCTGGGCTTCTTCGAAGGAAGTAGCTTCAGTATAGCAAGGGAGGTCTCCCAGGCTCTCTGCCTCTTTCTCCCTGAGAAGCAGACTGAATAGGAAATGTGATTCTTCTCAAGGAATGTTTAAGAGTGAGAGTAGTCACAGTCCTCAGAGGTTTATTTTTTATCTCTTAAAATCATTGTCATCAAGGAGACTATCATCACCGAGTTATTCTGGCTGGCTCTTTCTCTTTTAGCCCCCGTTTTTGGGTGTGCGTAGCACTCAAGAAGGGCTCAAAGGTTGGGACGTGGTGATTTCTGAATTTACACTTTCTGGGAGCACCTAAATTGCAAACATTCAAGGTCCTGCCGTCAGATGCCTGGACAGTTAGTTGTGGGTGCTGAGGACCTGATGATGCCTGAACTGCTCCAGTCCACCTCCCAGGCCTGACTTCAACCTGGTACAAATATTTGGCTTTCTCCCACCATTCCTGTTGGAGAAAAGTGTTGGGCAGCTCGTGATAGGGCCATAATTGGATTCAGGTGAAAGCCAGTTGTGAAGATGCTCCGGGGACCCCAGGAAGCAGCGGCAAGTATCAAGGACACTGTAGAGGCGGGAAGAACTGCCCGACTGTTGCCTCCAGGAGCTGTGTCTGCGCTGCTAAGCCCGGAGCTAGGGCTGAGAGTGCCAGAAACTCCTCTACCTGGGGGAGGGCTTCAGTTTTCTGCAGGACCAGAGCTTCTCTTCATGCAAGCAGGAGAATCTAGGAAGCAATTGAAATTCCCTCAGAACCGAGGATGTGTGGGCATGGGGCAAGTTCTACAGATTCGGGGCGGCTGCCATTTTCCAGGGTACTGTAGGCAGCTAGTAACTAAGCTCACACTGTTTGCTGGTTGAGGTCAAAATGGATCAATGTAACCGTGTGAAATGCAACTCTCACCCTGGCTTCATAAGGTGGGAGCATTGTAGGAGATGGGGTCCTTTATTGCTAGGGCACAGAGTGTATGAGCTTTGGCGATCTTCTCTTGTCTTCAGACATCAACACTTTTGGTTCTCAGGCTTTGGTCATAGAGTGGGACTTACAACCCGTGTAGGGGTGCCTGGGGGGGGCTCAGTCGTTAAGCGTCTGCCTTCTGCTCATGTCATGATCCCGGGGTCCTGGGATTGAGCCCCGCATCGGGCTCCGTGCTCCACGGGAAGCCTGCGTCTCCCTCTCCCACTCCCCCTGCTGGTGTTCCCTCTGTCGCTCTGTCTCTCTCTGTCAAATAAATAAATAAAATCTTAAAAAAAAAAAGAAAGAAAAAAGAAAAAACCCCACAAAAAAGGACAACCCCATGTAACCAGGCCTTTAGACGTGGACTGAAGTAGGCCACCGACTTTCCTTGTTGTCTTGTTTGTAGAGAGCCGACCGTGGGTTTTCTCACCCTCATAATCACATAAGCCAACTCTTGTAATGAATATCCTCCTCTTATATATGCCTGTACATCTGTATGTAATCCTCTTGGTGCTAGTTCTCTGGAGAATGGTTGACTACAGAAGGTTTTGGTGCCGAGAGTGTTTCTAGAGGACCCGGATGTTCAGGGTGGGTTTTCTGAATTGCTTGTTGGTTTTCTGCAATTGTCTAATATGATTACATTTAAAGAAGCTAATGGCTCGATTTCTAGTAGGAAAAACAGCACCGATAGTCCATGAATCGTTGTTTACAGAGATACACAAAATATGTGCATTTGACACTCCTAAACAACCACTTATAAGAAGCAAGGAGTTATGTGACTCTGTATATGATACTGAAGAGCTGCAGAGTAGTGTGTTGTTGGGGTCCAGGGCCCAAAGCGGCTTCTGAGGGCCAGAAAGAATTCTTGAGACATCTCTGGTGCAAAAAAAAGGTGGTTTTATTAAGGCAAGGGGACAGGTCCAGTGGGCAGGAAGAGCTGCTGCCCTGGGACTGGGAGGAGCAACTGATGATATACTTTGGGGTTGGGGGAAGTAAAGATAAGGGAAGCTTCAAAAGGATTTTCATATGCTAAAGAAGACTCACAAGAAACCTGAGGCCTTGATGTTGTCAAACCAAGATTGTTTTTCCCTCAGCAAGGCATTAACTTCAAGACTTTGGGAGATTCCTGGAGGTACATTATACTCCGCCTGTCTCAAGGATTTGTCAGTGGGCTGCCAGTTAGAAGGACATCTAATTTTACCTACATTTCCTTCTGCCTTTGTTTCCCACATCACCGCCGCTGTCTAATAAACATAGCTCACATTCCCCGACAGGAAGAGGTTTAGCTTACCTGCCCTAGCAGGAGGAAAGAAGAATGTCTCTTTGCCCAGCAACAGCCCATCCCATGAAGACCACCACACGCAGCCAATGGCAAGCTGTAGAAAACCCTCCCAGCTTCCTCTTCTCCACTGTAAAAGCAAGACTCTCTCCTATGATCTCGGCACTTACAGAGGGGTTGCCTGGTTTCCTTGTCCAGATTGCAAGTCCTTTGCTTTTCCTGAATGAGGTCATTTTGCTGGTAAAAAAGAAAAGAAAAAAAAAAAGCTGGTTCTTTTGTGTTTTGAAGGTCAACCATACACTCCTGGACATTGATACTCTAAATCTTTCTTCTAGTCTTCCCAAAGGGACCTTTTAGTAGGGTGACTGGATACTGGGAAAGAGGAAATGATCACAACTTTTAGGGACTGCTGGACACCGGTTCTGAAGTGCCACTGATTCCAGGAGACGCAAAGTGACTCTGTGGCCCTCCAGCCTGAGCAGGGGCTTATGGAAGTCAGGTGACCAATAGGCTATACTGTCAGTGGATGGGGAAAATTCAGTGTGAGATATTCATACTACCATCTGTCATCAGTGAGGAAGTGGAAACCAAGTCAATAGCAGTGAGATATCCCGATGTGTCGGGAGTGGATGGAGGGTCACACACACAGTGATGTGTCCTCCCCCAACTTGTAGTTGCGGCAGGAATCAAACGTTAGGAATGCAACTAGCCTCTGCATCAGGAATATAGGCCTAATGTAAAGGTCGATTTTAGATAGTCCCCTCAGCGAACCAGTCCTTTTCGTGGTGCAGTGCCGTGGACAGTTCAAGCAGCTTCCATGATGTTTCCCTAGTTCTTGGGCTCACAGATGGGTGTCTTCAATCTGCAACAGTCCCCGAGCCTCAGTCCTGTTCACTCAGCCTGGGCCTGCTTTCAGTGCAGCACAGCTCCTGCTGAGGCTGAAAGAGCCCACAGCAGGCACATCAGGTTTCAGTACAGAGTCAGGTCAGGGAATCAGGATCTGTGAAGCCAGGGTTGCAAAGAAGCCAGAAGCTTTTCTTTGGCAGCAGCAGCAGCAAAGGCAAAAAAATCTTCAAGCTGGACAGCCCTGCCTCAAGTCCAAGCAACAAGCAAGGCTACCCTGAGCCCCATTTATCTTGTCAGGCATAGAATCCAATTGCCCCACTCAAAAACATGCACACTTGGCTGACAAATCATGACTCTGTATGCACGAGATAGCTGATCTTGCAGGCGTTCACTAAAAACTGAAAACTGCTTTAAAACCCCAAATTTTATCTTCATCTGTATATTGCCACCCTTTTATATTGTTTCCCATTTTACAGAGGCAACAATCTGAGTAAAAACCATCAGGTATTGGGACATGTTTTCTTCTTAATATTCGCAGAGCCAAAATGCCAATCTGCTCACCTGAGTCAAACACAAGTTAAGACACGAAGTCCCTTTAGTACCTTTTTGTTTCTATTTTCCCTGATAGGGATGGTTCCTTCAGCATTTAAGATACTGTAAGTATATATGACACTTTACATCAATTTTATCATATGTCCAGTTGCACCAGCCATAAAAGGAAACAAAACAAATACTTACTGTTAGATCTTATTTTTTTCTTTTTCGGTCTCTCGGAAGTATAAGATTTGGATTATAGATGGCAATGGAGATCCTCTGGAATGCTGGGAGGTAGCCTCAGGAGAAGCAGCAACGCTGAAGTTGAGGCTTGAAAACTTTTCCCCTGTTTCCTTCTCGATTATCTAAAGGTTTACTCAAACCCAGAGAATTGGCTTAATTTTACCAGTGCCCTTGGAGGAGAGAGAAACTAAAATTTTAACTTCTTCTTCTTCTTCTTTTTTTTTTTGCTCCCCCCCCCCCCGAAGGTTACCCTTGTGTATTTTTGAAAACCTGTTCTTCTGCCTGGAGGACAGAAGAAAAAACAAATTTGTCACCTGGCTATGCTGTTTTTCTCCCTTCAGGAAAAGTTTTAACAAGATTTAAGCCATTCATGACGAAAGCATTCCGCAAACGAGGAGGAGCCGAAGGACGATCTATAAAGAGCAACTACAAAAATCCCACATCTTACAGCATACTTAATAGAGAAAGACTACTTGTTTTTCTCTAACATCAAGAACCAAGCAAGAAACTGGTGTAGCCACTGTGGAAAAGAGTATCGAGGTTTCCCAAAAAGTTAAAACTAGAACTACCCTACAACCTAGTAATCGCACTATTGGGCATTTATCCCCAAAATACAAAAACACAAATTCAAAGGGATACCTGCAGCCCTATGTCTCTAGCTGCATTATTTACAATAGGCAAATTATGGAAGCAACCCAAGTGCCCATTCATAGGTGAATAAAGGAGATGCTGCAAATATACACAATGGAATACTACTCAGCCATAAAAAGGAACGAAATCTTGCCACTTGCCACAAAACGGATCGATGTAAAGGGTATGATTCTATGTGAAATAAGTCAGTCAGAGAAAGACAAATACCATAGATTTCACTCATATGTGCAATTTAACTAACAAAACAAACAAGTAAAGGAAAGAGAGAGAGAGAGAGAGAGAGAAGGCAAAGAAACAGACTCTTAACTATGGAGAACAAACTCATGGTTACCAGAGGGGAGGTGGGTGGGAGAATGTGTGAAATAGTGGGTGGGGATTAAGGAATGCACTCGTGATGAGCACTGGGCAATGTATGGAAAGGTAAATTGCTATATTGTACACGTGAAACTAAGGTAGCACTCTATGTTAGGTATACTGGAATTAAAATTAAGCAAAGGATATCTTGTGTTCGTGAATTGAAAGCGTTAATGCTGCTAAAATGTCTACACTACCCAAACCCATCTATGGAGTCAATGCAATCCCTATCAAAATGTGAGTGGCATTTTTCACAGAGAGAGAAAATAGAGTCCTGAAATTTATATGGAGCCACAAATGTCCCCGGTTGCCAAAGACACCCCGAGAAAGAAGAATAAAGATGGAGGCATCCCACTTCCCGATCCAAACTAGAATTATAAAGCTCTAGCAACCAAACTAGCATGGTACTGGCTAAAGAAAGAGACACATATACCAAAAGAACAGAATGAGGAGCCCAGAAAGAAACCTACGTATACATGTACAGCCAACTAAGATTTGACAAAGGAGTCAAAAATATTCATGCGGAAAGATGGTCTCTTTAATAAATGGTCCTGAGAACACTGGATACCTATATGCAGAGCAATGAAATTGGAGCCCTATCTTACACCACTTGCAAAAATCAACTTGAAATGGAGTGTGTTGGAAACAAAAGACCCGAAATTGTAAAACTCCTAGAAGACAACACAGTGAAAAAGAAACTTGACACTGGACACATTGACAGTTCCCAAATGAGAGTGTTCCAGCATTATCCTATAAACAAACAGTCACTCTTTGTGATCCAAATTTCAGTCCAGAGACTGAGTATGGCACCTAAAGCACTAGCAATCTAAGCACAAAATTAATAAGTGGGACTGCATCGAGCCGAAAAGCTTCTGCATGGCAAAAGAAGCAATGAACAAAGGAAAAGTGAACCTACAGAACGGGAGAAAATATGTATAAATATTCTACCTGATATGGGCTTAATATCCAAAATACAGAAGGAACTCGTACAACTCGGTTGCGTAAAAGAAACAGTCCTATTTTTTAAAAGGGGCAGAGGAACTGAATAGACATTTTTCCCAAGAAGACATGCCAATGGCCAATAGATCATGAAAAGCTGCTCGGCATCACTAATCAGCAGGAAAATGCAAACCCAGACTACCACCAGGTATCACTTCACACCTCTCAGAATGGCTGTCATCAGAAAAAAGAGAACAAGAGCTGGTGAGGATGTGGAGGAAAGGGAACTCTTGTGCACTGTTGGCAGGAATGAAAACTGGTACAGCCACTATGGAAAGCAGTATGGAGAAAATTAAAAATAGAGTAGAGTATCCAGCAACCAACTTCTAGGTACATGTCCAAAGAAAATGAAATCAGGATATCAGAGAGGTACATGCACTCCCATATTCATTGCAGCATCACTCACAATAGCCAAAATATGAAAACAACCCAAGTGTCCAAAGAGGGGAATGGATAAAGCCGATGTGGCATGCATATCTGATGGAATACTGTTCAGCCGTGAGAAGGAAGGAAGTCCTGCCATTTGCGAAAACGTGGATGGACCTTGGGGGCAGTATGCGAAGTGAAACAAGTCAGAAGAGAAAGATGACCACCGTATGATCTCACCTATATGTGGACTCCAGAAAAGCGGAACTTGTAGAGACAGAGTAGAATGGTGGTTACCACGGGTTAGGGGTAGGAGAAGTGGGAGATGCTGGGCAAAGCGTACGAACTTCCAGTTATAAGATGAATAAATCCTGGGGATCTAATGTACAGTATGGTGATTACCGTTAATTTTATTGTATTATAGACTTGGAAGTTGCTAAGCGTGTAGATCTAGTTTCTTTTTAAGACTTTATTTATGTATTTGAGAGGGGTAGAGGGACAGAGACAGAGACAGAGACAGAGAAGTCATGAGCGGGAGTGAGGAGCAGAGGAAGAGGGAGAAGCAGACTCCCCAGTGAGCGTGGAACTGGATTCAAGGCTCGATCCCAGGACCCTGAGATCGTGACCTGAGCCAAAGGCACACAGTGAACCGACGGAGCCACCCAGGCACCCCTAAGGGAGTAGACTTAAGTGTTCTCACCACAAAAAGAAATTGTAATTATGTGATGGAGGCGAGGTGTTAGCTAATCCGATGCTGGCAATCGTTTCATATATCTCTCTATCGGTCTGTCTGTCGATCTAGCTATTTTATATCCAGCACTCTCTGTCTGTATTTTCCTCTTTTGTACTCCTTAAAATTGCTCCATGTTATATGTTATTTACATCTCAGTAAATCTGGGGGGGGAGGAAAGAACCAAACAAGGATGTCCACTTTCACCCCTGCTATCAACATTATACTGGAAGTTGTAGCCAATTAGCTGAGGCCAGAAAAAGAAATAAATGGCTTACCAGTTGGTGAAGAGAAAAAACAACTCCAATTCACAGATCATATGATGGTCTACATAGAAATATTTTAGAGACTGTATGAAAAATACTCATAGCAGTAACAAGTGAGTTAATGAACATTGCAGGATATGAGTTCAACAAACAAACAAACAAAAAAACAAGCACCTTCACATTTCTAGAAACTAGCAATGAAATATTGGAGGCAACACTTTAAAAAAATCCACAATTCCATTTATAATAGATCCATCCCCATCTCTACCAAAATATGTGCCTGTTCTGCATTCTGCACAACCACATTCAACAACTTTTGTGAAACTCTATTTGTGTTATGAAGAGTGAAGGAGTCTCAAAAGATTACACGCTCTATTATTCCACTTATATGATATTCTCGAAATGACAAAAATCTAGTAACGGAGTACAAATAAGCGGTCATCGGGGTCCAGACGTGGGGTAAGAGAGTGAGCATACAGGGGCAGCATAAAGAACTCGGGAAGTTCTGAAGGGTGACATAAAAGCTCTGTATACTGACTGCACTCCTGATTATGTGAATGTGGACATGTGTTGTAATTCATAGAACCGTATACGAAAATGTGAATTTTACTACGTAATTAACAATAGAAAGTTGCCTGTTAGGCAGGATAGAATCCTTGCTTTTGTGTAAGACTGCTCCAACATGGCTGTATGAATGACTAAACATTAGTTTGTTAGCTTTTGAGCTAGACACAAAGTGGATCCTATAGTGTGTCCTGTTATGTATCCGTTTTATTTTCCCCCACTCATCATTATGTCTCTGTGGGATTTAGTTCATTCTTTTTCACAGCTGTGCGGTATTCCATGGTGGGAATCTGGCACAATTTATTGATATGCTGCCCTGTTGGTGCATGATTGAATTATTTCCAATTTTTCTCTACTCCAAGTCGAGTTTATATATAAGCATTATTGTATGTCCAAGAGAGCACACCACAACTAGCATAAGAGGGCAGAAACCTGAATTGCACACTACTTATCCATCCAGTAGAAGAGCACTGAATACACTATGCCCGAAATAAATCATGGGACATCATCAAAATCATTTCAGAACCTGCGAACCACCCTTTGGATAAGTTACACTAGCGTTTACCAGGGGGTGTTGTGAAGAGGACACACGACTGTATCAAGTGCAGTTGGGTCCAGTTACCAATGAAGCAGTGAGCTCCCTGAGCCCGTGTCGGGGTTCCCCATGGGCAGAGATGAGAACAAACAGGAAGGACCCTGTGACACAGATGGCTGACCACCACAGAGCACTACAGAGAGGACCTCAAGTGGCCCATGATTCTGATTTCAGAGCTTCCCACCTGTCTGAGTGCGCTAAGCGCTTCCGGGGAGGCAGCCCCTGGCTGTGCCTGAGGAGACCCAAATCACGGCTTCCCGTCCAAATCTGACCTGCTCCTCCTCTTCTGGGGCCAAATCAGCTTTCTCATCACTCCAGAGCCCTTTCCATTCATGAGCATGCCCTGTGTGTGGGGAGTGTAATCGTGCCCATTGGGCAGGTGAGGAGACTGAGACCCATGGAGGGCAGGAGCTGGGTCTGTGGCCCAGCAGCAGGTCAGTGGGCATGTTGTGGGTGGGTCATTCCTCACCCCACAGCCGTACATCCCCTCGGGCCATCCAGAGCTTTTCTGCTACCTCCTCCTCAGGCCTGTGTCTCCTCGAGACCAGCAGCCCCCGTGCATCTACGTGCCCCAGCTAGGAGTTGTAGTCGCAGCATTCAGACCTTGGGAGGGGCCTGGGTGGAGGCAGAGTCGGCAGCTGGCCAGGATATGAATGGGGACCCAGGGGCTCTTTTCTAAAACCGGGCTCTGCTGGGGATGCTCCAGTGCCTTCAGGGTCCTGAGTGTGCCCATCAGGACAGGCCAAGCTGGTAGCCCAATCTGTCTTGGGGTCCAGGCTACAGAGCAAGATGCTCTTGTGGAGAAAGGTTAAAATGCTAACTTTCAATGTGGAAAGGATGACTGACAATATGAGAACTTCCTATTAACCACAGAATTGTGCTTCTGGTAGGAGAAAGAAGAACAGGAGGAAGAGGAAGACCATCTGTGGAAGACTCTGAACAGCAGGGACTAAGACCGGGGTCCTCCAGGAGGCAGAGGCAACGTTGGCCCTAGGCTGCCCCTAGCTACCCACACACACAGAGGGAGGGTCCAAGGGACCTCCAGGTCAGGAGCTCATGCACCCTGAGGCCAGTGACCCTCTCAGGTGTGAATGATTCAGTGTGTGTTTCTCGTCTGTCTTCTCTGAGGCCTTCCTGGTCTTGGAGATGAGTTGCCCCCTGCTGGTAAAGACTATAAGGTGGACAGTCCATGGCTGAGCTGTGCCTGGTGACACCAAGACCTCACCAAGGCTTCAGTGAGGCTTCCTCGAATGAAAGGACAGGTCACTTTGACTTAGCAGAAAGCTCATGATTGGAACAGACTCACCCTGGACCACAGACATCCAGAATGGGAAGTGGAGGGGTTGTAGCATGTGAACGGGGACAGATGGGTGAGGGCTAAGAGCTGAGGACAGAGCGCAGGGGCCACCGTGAGATCAGGAACCTGGCCCTAGTAATGAGGAAGAACAGGGAGAGGAAGATCAGGAAGACTCCCCCAAGAGACAGTGAGAAAGAGATGAGACGTCAAAGACAGAGAGAAAATTTTACCTAAACCACTGCATTCCAAAGACATTCCACTGTCACCGTAGAGGAAATAGCCTATCAAGTAGGGAACCCATTTCTTACGCCTCTCTTCTTGATAGGAGGGATCAAACCTCACAAGTTTTACTCAGCTCCCTGTGTCTCTGACAAGACTGTGAGGGTAGATGATAGTCCGTGTTAGCTTATATGCTTTTATCATTATTTATAGGGCGGAGTAGTAATTGTTGATATTTATTAGAACAAAGTTCTGGGGACTGTAACAAAAAGGATATTGACCCTTCATGAAAACTGTGGTCCCATCAGACTATTATGATCTGGGCTGAATGCCCATCAGAGGACAGTACAGGGAGTCAGCTAGTCAATGAAAAACATTTTGCATAATGAGCAGTAAAGATAGACATCGAATCCCTAACATAGTTTGCACGTAACTTAAAGATGCTCTATATGCTGTGGAGCAGGGATGAAAATGGTATTCACGTCATCCCAAAAGGGAGCACCTGTACATGAGGCCTGGCACCTGAAGTATCTCAGCGAAGGGCTGAAACGATAATCTGCCTTTGTTCGCTACTGTGGGAACAATGTCTGAACGGCTCTGAAGGAGGAGCGTGTACCACCTGCCAGGCCCTGACAGGACGTCTGGTCTATGGCTGATTTTAGGTTGGCCTTAGTCATCACTTTACATCTGTAAGATAATACAGATCGTATCTGCCTTCTACATTTCAATCGTTGCTCATACTTCCGGGTGTTCAATGGAACCCTCATTTTATTTCAGAAGACGTATCAACTTAAAATGATCACGATCATCATTTCGGGGACTTATCATTTCAAATAGCCTGTATTGCACTCAGACCAACGACTTGATACCACGTCCAATTCAATTTTGTTTTCCACATTTTCAGTGAGGAAACAGGCTACAGAAAAAGCATCCCTTGATTCTATCAATAGATGCAGAAAAAGGATTTGACACCATCCAACATCCATTCATGATTAAAACTCAGAAAACAGAAATAAAGAGGAACTTCCTCAGCTCGATAAAGAACATCTACAAGAAACCTTCAGCTAACACTGGACTTAATTGTGAGCTTTCCCTCTGAGGTCAGGAAAAGGCAAGGACGTCCCCTCTTGCTATTCAGTTTCAACATCCTACTCGAAGTCCTAGCTAACAAGGGAGGAAATTATAGATACTCTGATTGAGAAGGAAGGAACAAACTGTTTCTGTTTGCAGATATCATGATTTTCTTTGTAAAGATACTTAAAAGAATAAAAACCTGGTGGAACAAATTAGCCATTCTACCCAGTTTGAGGATACAAGGTTACCATAGCAGAGTCCACTGCTTTCTTCTATATCGGCCTAAGGAACTGGACTTTGGAATTAAGAGCCCATTACCATTTACATTAGCACCCCACAGAATGATCTATTTGGTCTAAGTCTAACAAAATATGTACAAAATCTATATGAGGAAAATTACAACGGTCTGATGAAAGAAATCAAAGAAGAACGAAACAAATGGAGAGATAGTTCATGTTCATGGAAGGGGACTCAATATCGTCGACTTGCCAATTCTTCCCACTTTGTTCTATAGATTAATGCATCCTAATCAAAATCCGGCAGGTTATTTTGCGCACATTGACAAACTGATTAGGAAGTTTCTATGGAGAGGCCAAAGACACAGAACAGCCAACACAATACTGAAGGAGGAGAAAAGGTTGGTAGCCTGACACTACCGTACTTCAGGACTTAGTATAAACTTAAGACAATCAAGGCAGTATGGTACTGGAGAAAGAATAGACCGACAGGTCAATGGAACAAAAGAGAAAGCCCAGAAACAGACCTCCATAAACACAGCCAACAGATTTATGCAATGGACCGAAAGTAATACGCTGGAGCAAAGAAGTCTTTTCGACAAATGATGCTGGAATATCTGGACATTCACGTGGGGAAAAATGAATTTAGACACAGACCTTATGCCCTTCACAGCAAATTAACTCAAAACGATCATAGACCTAAGTGTAAAATAAAAACTACAAAACTGCATGGGAGATGCCTTTGCATAGGCAATCCAAAACAGAGCAGAACATCTAGATGAAGATGGACACAGAGAACATTTCTTTTGATACAACCTAAAGGCATGATCCACGAAAGAAACAATAGATACGGTAGGCCTCATTAAAATTAAAAAAGTCTGCTCTTTGACAGACTGGCAGAAAATAGATGAAGAGGCATATCTGATAAAAGACTGTTATCCAAAATTTAGAAAGAATTCTTAAACCCCAAAATATGAAAATGAACACCCCGATTTAAACATAGGCAAAGACACGAACAGGGAAGTCACCAAAGAAGATACACAGATGGGAAATAAGCATATGAAAAGATGCTCAACATCCTATGCCATTATGAAATTGCAAAATAAACAACAACGAGGCATCACTGTACACTGAGAACATCAAATGTTTGTGAAGACGTGCAGTAACCGGAACTCCCATTCGCTGCTGGTAGAAAGCCAAAGCGGCATAACCGTTTGGAATACAGAATCGAGGTTGCTCACAAAACTCAACACATGCTTATCGTACAATCCAGTAATCACACGCCTTAGTGTTTCCTCAAATTAGTTGAAAATTTATGTCCGCACAAGAACCTACACACAAATGTTTATAGTAGCTCTATTTATAACTACTCAAACTTGGAAGCAACCAACATAGTGGTTTCCTTTTTTGGGAGATAAATGTATATTTATCTAGAGATACGGCACATCCAGAGAACGGAATATTATCCAGGGCTAAAACAAAGGAGCCATCAAGCCATGAAAAGCCAGGAGGCACCTTAAATGCATCTCAGCAGTGAAAAAGTCAATCTGAAAAGGCTATACATACGGTAAGATTCCTACTATGGTGATCTTCCGTAAAAGGCAAAACTATGGAGACATTAAAACATTAGTGGCCTCGTGAGTTAGAGGAGAGAAGGAAGAACAGGCAGTGTGCAGAGCAATTTTACGACAGCGAAATAATTCTGTAGATACAATAATTGCACTTTTGATGTTTAGTTAATGTAGTTCAAAGTTTATGCCCACTCAGAAATCCTGTGGACATGACATTACTCATTTGTGAAAACTGTTAGAATGTACAGCACCAAAGGTGAATCACAACGTAAACTGTCGGTGGACGTTTGGAGGGATTATGATATATGGGTTCATCGATTATAGTTCATGCATCACTCTGACGCAGAATATTGTAAGTGGAGGAGGCTGTGTATGGGTGGGAGCGGTAGGTATGTGGCAAATCTGACTTTTGGCTCAAGTTTGCCGTGAACTTAAAACTGCTCTAAAGAGTAAAACTATTTTAAAAAACCTAGTGAGGAGTTTCTGCTGCTGGCTGCCATGGAGTTAGCTCACTGCTGCCTATGTCTCCCTGTGATTGTAACTGACCATTGTAGACAAAAGGCAAAAATAAAAAATAAAAAATAAAAAATAAAACCACTTGCCTGAGGAGTCTGAAAAGGAAGCAAAGCAGATGCCTTGTCGTAGATAGTGAAACCAGGGAGTAGGGAATGGTATAGGTTGTGTTACCCGTTTCCTTTCACACTTTTGTCTTTAACATTTCCCCGAGCCAGACTGCCTCACAGATTTGTGCAACAGCAGGGATACATGCAATTGACAGAGGAAGTGATACTTTGGGCCCAATTTACAGATGATTCTGCACCATATGCAGACACCACCTGCAAGTGGATAGCTGTGGTACTACAGCCCCTTTCTGGGATATCCGTGGAGGACAGTGCGGAAGGGTCAACCTCCCAGTGGGCAGAACTTCAAGCAGTGCACCCGGTTGTTTACTTTTCTTAAAAGATCAATGGACAAGGGCACTAGGGTGCCTCAGTTGGTTAAGCGCCTGACTCTTGAATTCGGCTCAGGTCACGATCTCAGGGTTGTGGGATCGAGCCCCCCGTTGGGCTCTGTGCTGGGCGTGGAGCCTGCTTAAGCTTCTCTCTCCCTCTCCCTCTGCCCCTCTCCCCTCCTCTAAGGAAAAGAGGAAATGGACGGAATTCTGATTATCTTCCAATTCACGGGCTGTGGCCAATTGTTTGGCAGAGAGGTCAGGGAAGTGGAAGGAACAGGAATTAAAATAGGTGACCAAATTCTAGGAAAGAGGTATGTGGATAGACCTCTCTGAGTAGGTGAGAAATGTGAAGGTATTTGTGGCTTATGTGAATGCTCACTAAAGGGTGACCTCAGCAGAGAGGAAGATTCTTTTTCTTTCTTTCCATTCTCTTTTCTTTTAAATTTCAGTATAGTCGCCCTACAGTGTTATATTAGTTTCAGGTGTATACTATCGTGATTCAACAATCCCAGACATCACCCAGCGCTCATCAGGACAAGTGCACGCCTTAATCCCCATCGTCTATTTCACCCATCCCCACCCCACCCCCACCCCCGGTAACCATCAGTTTGTTCGCTACAGTTAAGAGTCTGTTGGTTGGTTGTCTCTCTCTCTCAGCAGAGATGCATTTTACTAATCAAGTATATAAGATGAACTGTTCTATGGATATTAGCCTCTTTCCTCAGCCATCCTTGTCATTGCCCAATGGGCTACTGGACCAATTGGCCATGGGTCATAGAAGGATGTTATGTATTGGTTCAGCACTGGACTTCTACTCACCAGAGCTGACGTGGCTGAGTGCACCGCTGAGTGCCCATACCTGCTAGCAACAGAAATGATCCGTGTGTCTTTGATAAGGCACCATCCCCCCCGGTGATCAGCCAGCTAGCTGGTGGCAGGTTTATTACATTGGACCTCTTCTATCATGGAAAAGCGGCATTTGTTCTTACTGGAATAGACACTTACCATCGACATGAATTTGCCTTCCCTGCATGCAATGCTTCGTGTCTAAACTAACAGCAGTGACTTACGGAATGCTTTTCTTACCACTGTTGTATTCCGTGCAGCCTGATTCTGATGGAGGAACTAAGTTCACAGCACATGGTGTGAAGCCACGAGCCCCTAGTCATGCAATTCACTGGTGCTATCATGCTCCCCACTGTTCCAAGTCCGCTGGCTGACGCAACGTTGGAATGTCCTTTTGAAGACTCTGCTAATGGTGCCAGGTAGATGGCAATACCCTGTAGGAGTGGGGCAAGGTTCTCCAGGAGGCTGTATACCTGAATCAGCATCCAACACACGGGGCTATTTTGCCCATGGGCAGGAATCACGGGTCCAGGAATCGAGGGATGGAAACTGGCAGTGGCACCACTCACTATTAACCCCTAGTGATGCACTAGCACAATTTCTATTTCCTGCCCCTGTGGCTTTATGCCTTGCTTGCCTAGAGGTCTTAGTTTCAATGGGAAGAAAAATGACAATGATTCCGTTGAACTGTAAGTTAAGAATGCTGCCCACCGCTTTGGTGCTAATACTTTCATGTAACCTGCCTTCCAGAGACGCTTCCCAGGGAAAGAACAGATGATGGTTAAGTTCATGTGTCAACTTGGCTAGGACAGAGTATTCACATATTTGGTCAAATACTAGAGGGGATATTGCTGGGAAGCTAATCTCTAGATAAGGTTAACATTTAAACCAGTAGACTACGAGTAATTCACATCACCTTCTATAAGGGGGCCGGGACTCATTCAGTCAGACGAAGACCATAAAAGAAAACAGGGCTGAAGTCACCCAAGGAAGAGAGAATTCTGCCTTCATACTGTCTTTGGATTTGGGCTGTAATATCAGCTCACATAGTAAGTTTTCCAGCCACTGTGTTGTTATCCACTTCTGGAGTCCCCAAATCCTTTTCCTTTCCTTTAATATTATTCAGAATTTTCTCTTTTTCCTTTCCCAAGTTTTTACAAAATTCCAGTGAGTTTACATACAGTGTAATATTAGTTTCAGGTGTAGGATTTAGTGATTCATCACTTACATACAAAGCCCAGTGCTCATCCAACATCCCCTCCTAAATCCCCATCCCCTATTTAACAGATTTCCCCCACCCACCTCCCCTCCAGTAACCCTCAATCTGTTCTGTATAATTAAGAGTCTGTGTCTTGGTTTGTCTTTCTTTCCCCTGTCCCATGTTCATCTCTTTTGTTCCTTATATTCCATACATGAGTGAAAGCACATGGTTTTTTTCTTTCTCTGACCGGCTTATTTGGCCTAGCTCCATCCACACCATCGCAAATGGCAAGATTTCGTTCTTTCAGAGTTTTCATTTGGTTGCCTCTTGCATTAATCTCAAACTCCACAGGCTTGCTTCGTAGAGAAGACCAAGTAGAAATGAGTCTCTGTCATTTTGTCCAGACCAAAACTCGTATCTTGTTTTGTACAGAGTGCCACTTCTTTCATAAATTTTGGCACATGCCCGAAACAAAAGCTTATGTCTAATTCTTATTTCCTCAATGTGCTGAATAATGAAAGTCGGATTAGTACTTTCAAAAGTGAGAACTTACCCATATCATCCAATTTAACACACCTATACTTCATCAATATGGAACCAACGGCTATTAAACCTCTAGTACTCTCTGAGTCATGCAAGAGACTGTATAATATGAAATTTATCGAGTGCCAGGGTTTTCCATGCTATAGTCCACATCAGATTGATTTTTCATGTTATTTTTGAATAGGCATAGTGTGTGATCAAAACTGCTATTCCTTAATATACAGAAATCTTATTGTTCCACTGAGTAGAAATATTAGTAGAAACGTACTGTCCATATGTTAAATGGATGGGTTTCAGTAAAAGAAAAATGTTGCCTCTACTTTTAGCAATGGTACTTCCTAGGAATAACTGCGTATGATTCTCATCCTGAAAGATGAAAAATTTCAACAGAAAACTAAACTATCTTTAAATGATTCAAATGGACATTTTCAAATGGTGAAAACCCAGCATTTAAAACTAAGAATCCACTATATCGGGTTAGCAGAAGATTCCATACAAGCAAGGTCAGGACCAAGGCAGACCACAGGATTAGGGAGCTGAAAATATCAACATGAAGCTAGAGAGAAAAAAAGGTAAGGATTCAGGTCCAACACAGGTGTAAGTGAAGACAGGCAAGGAGAGAAAAAACAGGGAAGAAGCAGTGTGTGAACAAACAATAGCCCAGATTTTCTACAACTGATGAAAGGCATCCGTACATATCACAAGCTCTGTAGACCCTCCAGAAATAATGACAAAGATAGTTACCCCCACAGCATCAAATTTAAAGAGTGCTGATAACCAAACAGAAATTCATAAAAGCAAGCAGGTAAAAAAGTATACTTTACCTTTAAAGGTGAGCGATATCATAAAATAATGAAACCTAGGAGAAAATGAAATGGTAGCTTTCACAGTCTAGGAAACCAAGTGTCAATGTAGGATTCTATAAGCAATAAAAATATTCTTTAAGAAGACGAATTGTAAGTGTTCTCTCTCCCTCACAAACACACACACACTGATGAAATTCATCACCAGCAAGTGTGCACTAAGAGAAATAATATTAAAAGTTCTCCGGGCAGAAAAAATAGAACTCCAAAGTGAAACAGTATTATAGGAAATAAGGAGGAGCAAAGAAAGGTCATTATGTGAGTAAATATAAGAGAATATTGACTGCATCATCATTGTAGAAACAAAAAAATCATATTTTATGGCGTTTCAAGTATATGTAAAATTAACGTAATGTAAATATAAGGTAGAAGTTCAAGGGGAGAAATGAAGTTAAAGCATTCCACAAATCCTGCAGTATAAGGGAAGTAATAGAATTCATACTTTGCATTCGCTGTTAGTAATTATTAACACTGTATCAACTCAGGGCTGCATAGTGGAAGCTGTGTGATAGTCAATAAAAGAGAAAGGAAATACAGACTTAACAACCTCACAGAGAAAAGTGGAATCACAAAAAATATTGGAACGTTCTCATAAAGAGAAAAAGGGCCATAAGAAGTATGAATCAAAAGACGGTAACAAGTATTGTACTCCATGTCACCGTGAGGTTGAATCTAATATTATTGATTTATTTAAATTCAAGTGCTTAACGGATAGTGTAGTATTAGTTTCAGAGTAGTTTCACTTTAGTGATTCACCAGTTACATATAAACCTCAGTCAGTGTTCATTACATCCAGTGCCTCCTTACTGGACATCTCCCAGATAGCCCATCCCCCACCCACTGCCCCTCCAGGAACCCTCAGTGTGTTTCCCATAGTTAACTGTCTTTTATGGTTTCTCTCCCTTTCTGATGTTGTCTTATTTTACTTGGCCCTCACTTCCCGTATGGGGATCTACTTATTTTGATACCACATATGAAAATAATTTTAAACGGGTCAGGGTTAAAATTATAAGTGTGTAAATAGAACACACAAATGAATAAATATATGCATCCACACGGTCCCCTCTTTTACTTTGTTTTTTTTTAAAGTTCGCTCCATGCCCACTGTGGAGCCCGACACGGGGCTTGAACTCACGACACTGAGATCAAGACCTGAGCTGAGATCAAGAGTCAGGGGCTTAACTGACTGGGCCACACTGGCACCCCCTCCTAGTGCCCTGTTCTTGAAATGTGCATACTGCTTTCCTTTCCCGTTCTTCGAATATACCCTAAGGATACCGTCTTGACATAGAATTGTGGTGATAAGACTCTTTGGATGAAAGACCTCAATGTGAGACAGGAATCCATCAAAATCCTAGAGGAGAACATGGGCAGTAACCTCTTTGACATCGGCCACAGCAACTTCTTTCGAGATACATCTCCAAAAGCTAGTGAAACAAAAGCAAAAATGAACTTTTGGGACTTCATCAAGATCAAAAGCTTCTGCACAGCAAAGGAAACAGTCAACAAAACAAAGAGGCAACCCACAGAATGGGAGAAGATATTTGCAAAGGACACTGGAGATAAAGGGCTGGTATCCAAGATCTAAAAAGAACTTCCCAAACTCAACAACGAAAAAAGAAATAATCAAGTCAAAAAATGGGCAGAAGACATGAAAAGACACTTCTCCGAAGAAGACATAGAAATGACTAACAGACACGTGAAAAAATGTGCATCATCATTAGCCATCAGGGAAATTCAAATCAAAACCACATTGAGATACCACCTTACACCAGTTAGGATGGCAAGAATGGACAGGGCGAGAAACAACAAATGTTGGAGAGGTTGTGGAGAAAGGGGAACCCTCTTACACTGTTGGTGGGAATGCAAGTTGGTACAGCCACTTTGGAAAACAGTGTGGAGGTGCCTCAAAAAGTTAAAAACAGAGTTACCGTATGACCCAGCAATTGCACTCCTGGGTATTGACCCTAAAGACACAGATGTAGTGAAAAGAAGGGCCATACGCACCCCAATGTTCATAGCAGCAATGTCCGCAATAGCCAAACTGGGGAAAGAGCCGAGATGCCCTTCAACAGATGAATGGATAAAGAAGAAGTGGTCCATATAGACAATGGAATATTGCTCAGCCATCAGAAAGGTGAATACCCAACTTTTACATCAACATGGATGGGACTGGCGGAGATGATGCTACGTGAAATAACTCCAGCCGAGAAAGTCAATTATCCCAGGGTTTCACTTATTTGTGGAACATAAGGAATAGCATGGAGGACCTTAGGAGAACGAAGGGAAAAATGAAGGCGGGGGAGGGAATCAGAGGGAAAGATGAACCATGAGAGACTATGGAGTCTGAGAAACAAACAGGGATTTGGAGGAGAGGGGAGAGGGGGGATGGGTTACCCCGGTGATGGCTATTAAGGAGGGCACGTGCTGCATGGAGCACTGGGTGTTATACGAAAACAATGGATCATGGATCACCACCTCAGAAACTAATCACGTATGTTGCGGCAACTAACAGAACATAATACAATTTTTTTAAAAAGAGTCTTTGGAAGCTGTATATGGCTGAACTCACTTAAATCCTCTGTATAAACTGTTTTTAATCTGATGTTAATTACCATACATTCTCACATCATTAGTTTTTGAGGTAGTGTTCCCTGATTCATTGTTTGCATACAACACCCAGTGCTCCATGCAGTACATGCCCTCTTTAATACCCATCACCGGGCTAACCCAGTCCCCACACCCCTCCCCTCTAGAACCCTCAGTTTGTTTCTCAGAGTCCATAGTCTCTCTGTACAAACTTTAAAGAATTGATGGACTGGCGTGGATATCTCCTAGTCTTTTGGACGCGGTAAAAAAGAATCGTAAATAAATTTCCTTGCTTCTTAACCTGCAACCCACCAATCTGAGGTGATCCACCTCTTTCTTGGGTTTATTCCTGCCCTCCTCTTATGGGGGGGGGTGGTGCTAGGTTCAGATTACACACAGGAGGTTCCTCGAATAAGGAAGCAACACAATGGCATGAAACACAATGATGACAGAATACACACTTTGGTTAATGTGTACTAGTAATGTAAACTAGTATTTAACAAAATGACTCACTCGAATAAGCCTTAACAGGCTTCAAAGGAAGTAAGAATCGGTTGCCTGACAAGAGGAAAGTTGATGTAGAATTCAACATTAAAAAGAACGGAAAAATCTCGGACCAAGCCATACTCTGGTAGGTAACTTATGCTGAAAGAAATCATACTGAAAACTAGAAAATAGCTTTAATCCAATATTAATGAAGGTGGCCCACAACTTGTACTGAATGCAGATGAAGTCATGCTTGAGGATAAGGTATAGTCTAAAGTGTATAAACAAGAGAACAAAGGGTGGATAAGAATTACTTCAAACTCTACGCCAACAAACAAAAAAAAAAGGAAGAAGCTATTAAAAAAAGGATCCAATGATCAGTGCCTGGGTAGCTCAGCTGGTTATGCATGTGACTCATAGTTTTGGCACAGTTTACTGAGATCAAGCGAAGCGACAGGCTCCACGCTCAGCATAGAGTCTGCATGAGATCTTCTCCCTCTCCCTCTGCCCCTTGCCCCACTTGGGGAAGCTCGCTCTCTCGATCTTTCTCTCTAAAATAAACTAATAAAAATTTTTGAAAAAGAATATCCGGGGTGCGGGGGTGGCTCAGTTGTTTAAGTGTGTGCCTTTGGCTCAGGTCATGGTCCCAGGGTGCTGGGATCGAACCCCACATCAGGCTCCGTGCTCGGCGGGAGGCCTGCTTCTCCCTCTCTCACTCCCCCTTCTTGTGATCCTGCTCTTGCTATCTCTCTCTCTGTTCTGTCAAATAAATAAATAAAATCTTAAAAAAAAAACAGCCAATGGGAAAAAGATAGTCTCTTCAACAAATGGTGTTGGGAAACCTGGACAGCAACATGCAAAGGGATGAACCTGGACCATTTTTTTCACTATATACAAAAACAAATTCCCAATAGACTAAAAACCTAAATGTGAGACATGAAGCTATTAAAATCCTACGGGAGAATACAGGCAGTAACCTCTTTGACATTAATCATACAATTTTTCTACATATGTCTCCCAAAGCAATGGAAACCAAAGCAAAAATAAAGTATTTGGACTTCAACAAAATGAAAAGCTCCTCCACAGCAAAGGAAGTAATCAAGAAAACTAGAAGGCAACCTATGGATAGGGAAAAGATATTTGCAAATGACATTCCTGATAAAGGGTTAGTATCCCAAATATATAAAGCTCTTATGATACAGAATCCCCCAAACACAAATAATCCAGTCAAGAAATAGGCAGAAGGAAACAGACGTTTCTCCAAAGAACACATACACAAATGGCCAACAGATACGTGAAAAAATCCTCCACATCCCTCGCTATCAGGGAAATACAATTCAAAAGCACAATGAGATACCTCCTCACACTCGTCAGAATGGCTAAATTTAACAAGTCAGGAAGTGACAGATGTTGGTGAGGATGGGCAGATAGGGGAACCCTCTTACACTGCTAGTGGGAATGCAAGCTGGTACAGCCACTCTGGAAAACAGTAGGGAGGCTCCTCACAAAGTTAAAAATAGATCTACCCTACGATCCAGCAATTCCACTACTAGGTAATTACCCAAAGGATACACCCGTAGTGATCTGAAGGGCCACCTGCACCACAATGTTTATAGGAGGAAAGGCCACAATAGCCAAAATACTGAGAGAGCCCAGATGTCCATCAATGGATGAATGCATAAACAAGTGTGGTGTATATATATATACAATGGAATATTACTCAGCCATCAATACACTGACATCTTACCATTTGCCGCAACATGGATGGAACTAGAGGGTATTATGCTAGACGAAACAAGGCCTTCAGGGAAAGACTATTATCATATGATTTCACTCCTTTGTGGAAATTGAGAAACAAAGCAGAGGATCATAGGGGAAGGGAGGGACAAGTAAAATAAGAGGAAATCAGAGAGAGGGACAAACCATACAAGACTCTTGACTATAGGAACAGGGTTACAGGAGGGGATGTGTGGGGGGAATGGGATATCTGGGTGAGGGGCGTCAAGGAGGACACTTGCTGTAAAGAGCACTGGGTGTTCTATGCAACAGATGAATCGCTAAATTCTACCTCTGAAAGTACTACTACACTACATGTTCATTAATGAAATTTAAATAAAAAAATACTAGACGTCCCAGGCTCAGCAATCAGATAACAAAAAGAAACAAGGGCATCCACACCGGCAAGGAAGAAGTCCAACTTTCAGTATTTGCAGAAGGCAATGATCCTCTATGTGGAAACCCCAAAAGACTCCACCAAAATATTGCTAGAACTGTTACACGCATTCAGTAAACGCACAGGACACAAAGTCAAGCTACAGAAATCCGTTTCATTTCTATACACCAACAATGAAGCAACACAAATAGAAATTGAGGAGTCAATCCCATTTACAATTGCAAAAACCACATAATACCTAGTTATAAACCTTACCAGAGAGGTGAAAGCCCTGTACCCTGACAACTATAGAACACTGGTGAAAGAAACTGAAGATGACACAAAGAAATGGACAACTATGCCATGCACATGGATTAGAAGAATAAATATTGCTAGAATGTCTATACTACCCAAAGCAATCTACACATTTAATGGCATCCCTATCAAAATACCACGAGCATTTGCCACAGAGCAAGAACAAATAATCCTAAAATTGGTATGTATCCACCAAAGACCCAGAAGAGCCAAAGCAACCTTGAATAAGAAAAGCAAAGCTGGAGGTATCACAATTCTGGACTTCATGTTATATTACAAAGGTGTAGTGATCAGAACAAGATGGCACAGCCACAGAAACAGCCACATCGATCAGGGGAACAGAATAGAAAACCGAGAAAGGAACCCACCCCTATAAGGTCAACTCCTGTTTGACAAAGCAGGAAAGACCATCCAAGGGCAAAAGACAGTCTCTCTGAGAAAGGGTGTTGGGGAAGCTGGACAGCAACATGCAAAAGAATGAAATTGGACCGCTTTCTTACACCATACACAAAAATAAATCAAAATGGATAAAAGACCTAAATGTGAATCCTGAAGCCATCAGAATCCTAGAGTAGAACACAACCTCCTTGACAGCAGCCCTAGCACGTTCTTTCTAGATATGTCTCCTGAGGCAAGGGAAACAAAATCAAAAATAAACGACTGGGAATTCATCAATTAACAAGCTTCTACTCAGCTAAGGAAACAAACAACAGAACGAAAAGGCAACCTGTGGGATGGGAGAAGATATTTTCAAATGACACATTTGATAAACGGCTATTATCCAAAACATATAAAGTGCCTATAAAACTCGACAGCCTCCAAATGAAGAATGCAGTTAAAAAATAGGCAGAAGGAAAGGATGGACATTTTTCCAAAGCAGACATCCAGACGGCCAACAGACACGTGAAAATATGCTCAACATCACTGATCGTCGGGGAAAAGCCAATGAAAAACTACAATGAGATATCACACCTATCGCAATGGCTTATGTCTCTGCCTTTAAAAGTTTTTTAAAAGATTTCATTTAGTTATTTGTCAGAGAGAGAGAGAGCACAAGCAGGCGAACTGGCAGGCAGAGGGAAAAGCAGGCTCCACGCTGAGCAAGGGGCCTGATGCTGAGCAAGGAGCCCGATGCTGAGCAAGGAGCCCGATGCTGAGCAAGGAGCCCTGTGCCGAGCTAGGAGCCTGACGCGCGACTCTTTCCCAGGACCCTGGGATCATGACCTGAGCCAAAGGCACCGGCTTAACCAGCTGAGCCACCCAGGGATCCCACCTTTAAAAGCTATTCAAGAAAGCTCAGAAATTTTACAGGAGATCTCTGTTGTTTTTGTTTCTGTTTTGCCATGGAGCTTGTGACATGAGTTACACTTCTCTCTATAAACTGCGCCAATTTGCTTTAGGGTTAGAGTTATATTTTTCTATAGCACTGTAAATTCACTGTGCTAGTATATTAAGAATTGAAATGTTTGTATTACCTGTCCCCCATACTTAAATTTAAATCTTTCTTTCCAAATCAGTGATTTCATCTGAAAAACCGTGTGACGTCTGTGTGCCACAGTTTGGAAAACCTTTCCTTCAAAAGAAGGATAAAACCCCTCAAGTCAAAAAAAACAAAAAACAAAAAACAAAAAACAAAACACAAAACCTTCACCTCGAAAAATAAGAAGAAATTACTATAAACTTTTATGTAAACATCAGATTACCAGTATCATCATCATGTACCTGTCAGTTTTCCTGGCCAACATTTTTAGGAGTATTTCCTTTGAGAAATAGCAAGGACATCTAAATTGGAACTAAATCCCAAAATCTACTGCTTATTAGAGTGAGACGTAAGTTTTGGGTACACTGTGACCCACCTTTTTGTGAAGATTAAATGAGGTTATAAATGTATGGAACCCAGGAGAAAGAAGTGGCTAACATAAATAAGAGTTTTAATACTAACTCTTGTTTTTTAAAAAGCCCAATAAATGGACCTATGGTCGTCACGGTAGACAAGTCGAGGTTGGCCAGCTATTCACAATCAGACAGCACAGATCAAAATTATGTAGTTAAGAGAGCCATGACCTTTAGCTTTCTGGGTATAGAAGATTCGTAAGAGTATAGAAACTGGAGCAGGTAGCTTTTGGAGTGACAGCATCATTAGAGGTGTCTTGCAGGGAAGATGGGCCCCTCACAAAATTTCAAAGGATGGGAACCTGGAGGTGTCCCTTCAGTCACCTGCCATTTAGGGAGGGTCCGACTGCAAAAGAGAGATGCGATCCAGACACAGCTGAACACGGGCAAGTCTAGTCCTACGTTACTCCCAGCCTTCCAGAGTCTTCAGTTCCAGAGAAGCGGAAAAGAGGTTTTACATAACAACTCATTTTATGAAGCTAGTATGGCCTTCATACCAATATCCAAGACAGTATATAAAAGTGTTTGCTAATGACACTCATGAGGATAGTCGTAAAACTTCTAAACAAATTATTAAGAAGTAGAGTATTCAGAAAGATAATATATCATGACCCTGCCCTCCCGGTAATGTATGGTTGGTTTAAACATAGGACAATATGTAAGTAATTCATCACATTCACAGATTAATGAAGGGAAATCCTACCCTCATCTGAATAAACGTACTGCAAGTGTTTATTGGAAGTCAACATATTTTCAATACAAATATTCATGGTAAACGAGAGTAAGAATGGAACTTCCTTTCCTTCACAGTAAATAGACAAAATGTTAAATATTATCTAATTTATCAGGAATAACACAAGGCTGTCCATCGTGGCCAGTTCTTTCAACATTGTACTGGGTGGGTCTGTCCAATGTTGTCAAAGGAGAAAAAGAGGGGAAAGGTTTAAATTGGCAGAAACAAACTGTCAAGTGTTCAAAGATGGTATCATTGTGTCTGTTGAAACTCAAAACGGAGGTCGATGTACACTTATTAAAGCATACGTAGCACGGTTGCTGGACAGAAATTCAATGTACAGATATATCTGTGTATATCAGCTCAATCGGACTATAACATTTCAAAAAGTGACCTAATTTTGATAGCATCGACTACTCAGAATAAGTTTTCCTTTAAAGGTTTATTAATTTAAGAGAGAGAGAGAGAGGGAGGCATGGAGGGAGGGAGGGAGGGAACAGGAGCAGAGGGACAGAATCGTTCAAGCTGACTTCCTGAGGAGCATCGAGCCAGACTCGGGGTCCATCCCATGACCAATGAATTATGACCTGAGCTGAAACCAAGAGTCAGCTGCTTAAGGGACTGAGACCCAGGCACCCCCTACTTGGGATAAGTTTAACACAGATTTCAAAAGATTCTTTGTGGAACGTCTGTAACACTTTATTGAGAGAACTACAACAGTGAAGTACCCCACATAAGAGTAGTCTGCATGTTTCAGCTTGTCCTTGTTTCAATCTGGAGTAGTCCTTCACCTGTAAGGTAGATGTAACAGTTAGAAATACTACTCAGCAGAATCGTATGTCGACTAAATTCATGGTACAGGAAGGACATTATAGTTTTCATTGTATAAGATAGAATTCCAAGCGTATAATTTACCAATATTTTTTGAACACACCCCACTTTCTATTGGTACAATAATACAAAAATACAGTTCAGGTTCACAACACACAAAATGAAATGAGCCTATTAAAAGGTAGTTTTAAATGGAGAGCCAAAGGCGAATATAGGTTACAAAAACTCCAAGCAACATGCAAAGAGCTGAAAAACAAAAATGCACACGTAAGTATCACTTAGAGGCCTCAACTTGAAATAATATTGTGAATATATGATGCCGAAGGAATAATGCCAAGTTGGTTACTGCGTAAGTGATGGGAGTAGAGCAATGAGGACCACATGTAAGTTATTCTTTGTTCTGGTTAAGCGGAAAGCTGTTTTTGTCAGCTAGTGTTTCCCTTACGTCATTGATTCAGTAGGGTAACCGTTTGCCTTAACGGTGTTGGCCTTAACGGCGTTCCAGTCTCTCGAACAGATTATATGGTCACACACTTCACACCTGTCAAATGGGTAAAATTAACAAAGCAGGAAACGAGCCATGTAGGTGAGGATGTGGAGAAAGGGGAACCCTCTTACGCTGTTGGTGGGAATGCAAACTGGGACAGCCGCTGTGGAAAACAGTATAGACGTTCCTAGAAAAGTTAAAAATAGAACTACCTTGTGACCCAGCATTTACACTATGAGGTTTTTACCCGAGGCACACAAAATTACAGACTCAAAGGGTACAAACACGCCAATGTTTAGAGCAGCAGTTTCAACAATAGCCAAACTATGGAAAGAGCCGAAATGTCCACTGATCGATGAAGGGATAGAGAAAACGTGTGTGTGTGTGTGTGTGTGTGTGTGTGTGTGTGTGTGTGTGTGTGTGTGCAGTAGAATATGACTCAGCCATGAAAATGAATGAAATCTTGCCATTTGCAATGATGTGGAAGTCCTCGAGTATATCATGCTAATGAAAAAAGTAAGTCAGAGAAAAACAAATAACATGATTTCACTCACAGGTAGAATTTAAGGAAAAAAACAGATCAACATATGGGACAGAAAAAAAGAGAGAGGGAAGCCGACCGTGAGACTCTTAACTATGGAGAGGAAACTGAGTGTTGATGGAGGAAGATGGGTTGGGGATGGGCTAAATGGGTGATGGGTGTTAAGGAGGGTACCGGATGTGATGAGCACTGGGTATTATAGGTAAGGGATGAATCCCTAAATTCTACTCCTGAAACCAGTATTTCACTATGCGTTAACTACATAGAAATTAAACAAACATTTGAAACCAAAAACAGGAATAGGGGTCCAGATAGCCATAGAGAAACACAAACAGCAACCATTATGTTTTGTTGTTCCCGGTGGCAGCCAAATTTAAATTCACATGTTAAAATTTGACCAAAGATGTTATCTGATAAAAAAAATCATGCAAAATGCAACATCTTTGTATTCTATGTAACCAACAGAACCCCAGAATACAAATATCAGCATTAAAAATGATTGTAATATATCAGAATTCAATTCAATATATATGAGTTAAAGATGGGTTCAGAAGTTAAGGGACTGTAAGAAAATCATACATGTTATATTTCAGCCGCGGGTAGAACCTACCTCAGTGCCTCAGCATATTTCATACAAACTGATATTCAATCCAAATGAATTCTTTGTTTGATAAAAGCAGAACTTACAGAAGGATCTGAATATTATTAGCAGTTCGTTGAAGTATTTATACTCAAAAAAAGAAAATGGTTTCATATTGTATGATTTAATAAGGCTTTGACCCAATTTGTTTCTATCTCTACTTGTGTATAAGTCAGGCCGGCAGGATGTTTGAACTACTTGGGAAAGTAATCTTCATATGCAACCCCTGTTAGAAATGTATCATTAAAGTTATATCTGCATACGTAAAGATATAATATTCAGGAAAAGACCCTCATACTTTGCACTGTCATTGGATAACATACCTGCTTCCGGCATTTTAATGGGCTCTAAGATGGGTAGACTTGGCCCCTTGCATCAGGGTCATCTTCAGTTATACCCCCAGCCTTTGCCTGAGGCAGCTCCTGGAGATCAGCTTCCAGGTCCCGTCCTTAAAACACAAAGGTAATCGATTTAAGCAGTAAATATGAAATATAAACCAATAAAAGCCTATAGGCTAGGGTGATAAAAAAATGTGATGGGAAAATGCATTTCACACCCTTGTTTTCCTGTAGTACGATTTGCTTTATTTCAAGGGACATTCTAAAGATAAAGCCCACTGCACTTCATTTCCTTTCTATTACCACAGTGTTCTTAGAATAGAGAGCATCAGCTACATGTGGGAAATCAAGTCTACACCATGCATAAGATTTTATTTAAAAAGTACAACGTAGTATTCTGAAGGATAAGCTGAGTGTATTCGTGGGCCTCTAACAAATCCTATACTAGTGACATCCATTCGGTAGTAGGGCAATCTGCAGGGTATTTTGTCCAATTTTACCCGTTCGATTTAAGTGCAAAGTCCCTCTATGTATAACTTAGGATAAAGCAGTCATGTATAGAGCAAAGTTCCAAAAGTAACAGCAAAACAGTAGTGATTAACAGCCCCACTTCTGTCTGGCAATGAGACAGTAGGGACAAGTAGGGTGGAAAGAAATTAATGAACTTTGTCGTCAGTCGTATTGTGGAAACCTCTTAACAGCGAATTCCTAACACACTCCATGGCCTGAACGGTGTCAATAATTCACTACAAGTGTTTGATGAAGATGTTCCATTTGGAAGACATTCATTTCTTGTTTCATGATCGTTTTAAGATCCTTTTGATTTTCCTAATCGTAAAAGTACTTCAACACCTTTAAGGCCACGTAAAAATCATATTAACGTAGTGACCCTAATGCCAGTTTCCTGAATGATTAATCAGACAGTGGCTATCATTCACTGAGCTCTTTTCTGGAGTCTCTCTCCTGCTCCACTGAACTGGACTGATTCGTGTGCCACTAATAAGCTACTTTACAGCACAGACACATTTGACTACTAAGCATTCGATACAAAACCATTCACTTGTTTGTAAGAAACACAGATGGTAGGAAGAACACAAACCTCTTTAAATTTGCTTATTTTAAGTAATCTCTACACTCAGTATGGGCCTTGAACTCTCAACCCCGACACCGAGAGTCACATGCTCTACCGACTGAGCCAGCCAGCTTCCCCAAGAACGCAAACTTTGTACTGACCTACGAGGTATATCTCCATGTGTCAAGCAGTCTTTGGCAAGCCACAATCTCTGAGCCTTAGTTTTCTCATTTATAAAATGGGGCTCCCATCCGTATGCAAACTGGCTTTATTCCACGTTACAGGATATGTTGACATAGCACTCTGCCTATGCTGTTGACTAGTGCTTACGGTTTTGATGAAATGAGTGAAAAGGACACACAAAAATGTTCTAAGAAGAACAAATTAAACTAGGGAAGCGATGTATAGTTTTGTAGTTAAACATTTTCCTCTAATTTAGAGAGGACAGTATTTTCAAGCACACCGATTAATTCTCGAGGAAAAAGGGAAATTCGGTACAGTGAAGGACTACAGGAAGCTGCACACTATACACTCTTCACATCTTCAACCCGTTTTCGGGAAATGACTGAGAGTCTCTTCCAATGTTTTCTTTCCTCCTGTAATGGTTTGTCATAACGCATGATGCCCACATACACCCCCTGCCCCCACAGTCATTCTCCTTCCCTTTCCCTTCACCTTGAGCCACAGGTCCTGGTTCAACTTCCTTCCCTTGGTCAGGTAGAATATCCTGACTCTCTGGTGGTGCCTCCTTTTTTGTAGGTTGCTCATCACTGGGTTGCTGCTCCTAAGGGTGTGTGTGTGGGTGTGTGTATGTGGGCAAATAAAAAGTTGGGTTGTTAATACATGCTAACAGTATAAACATACATTATACATTTTGATATCAAATAAAGAATAATCATAAAGACACTCCCACATCATGATTCTATGCGCTTATTCTTAAAAGTGACTCTTTCCACAGAGCAGCTACTCCAACAAAAGGTCGCCACAAGCACTTTGGAATCTCTTGTAAACTATGCTGGGATGGATATGCACAATCTGTCGTTAATAAGCATGACAAAGTAGCCATAGGGTGTATTTACACGGGCAACAGAAATACGGAAGCCTTCTGGTTCAATGTTTCCCTCCCTTTATCAGCAGAGGAGCTTTTATCACTGCATCTGTAGGCCTGCAGCTCAGCAAAGTTTTCAGTGCAATAAATGGACGGTAATGGAAAACATCCAACATGGAAGTATTGACACCCACCTGCTGTTTAGACCCTGGATCATCATTTCTTTGCATGGATCTGGATCTGACTCGGGCACTCATAGCTCACCCTGAAAGGAGAACACCGGTATTTGGAAAATGTACTCTAAAGGAGAAGCATACCACGTCCAACCAAGGCCAAAGGCTTAATTTTTTTTTTTTACTTTGAAAACACTCTGAGAGCCAACCTAGCATCAGTAGAGTGTACAAGCTGTGGTCACACCAAAGACACGGCCTGCAAGATCATTTACATCAGCCAGGCTGGCCGTGAAATCGCCTTATGGACAGGCTAAAGACGAGGCTTAGCCTCACGCCTGCATTCCCCACTATAAAGGCATTTGAGAAAACAGTGCTGGACATTCAAACCTGAGTCACTACTGCTTTGGTCACATTCCCATTTACTAGGCTCATTTTACCGCCTTAAATAACGTTTGGCTGAAATGCAGGGAAAGAAACAATCCTCTGCATACGGCCTCGGTCTGTGTTCGCACTCCAAGGGTTCAGGCGTGTAGTCGCAAACCAGACCCACGGGCCGGCTCCTGCCTCGACCACCGCACGGTGCACGACAAATCTCGCGGACCCACTCAAGCCCCCAGTGTTCCCCGCTACCTGGCCTTTTCCATACCGCCTTGTCGGCTCCCTGCCCCGGGTCCCACAGAGGATCCTGGACTCCGTGCTCTGCTGGCAGCTGCAGGTGCTCCAGGACTCCGAGATCTCCACTAACCGCCCCGCCCCGCCCGCGCCGGGCCTCGGCCCGTCTTCCCCTCCCCTCCTCGACCCACCATCCTCACTTGCCCTGGCCCCACCACGAGGACGAGCGCCATGGCGGCCGCGACGCCTGTGAGGAGAAGGGCGCTAGCTCCTCGCCACTTCCACCTAGGACGCCACAGATCTACCGTCCCCACCTGCCCGCGGCCCACTGACTCCCTCCCCATCCTCGCTCACACTTAAACTCCTGGAAGGACTGATCTGGGGACCTACCAGTTGAATTCTCCTAGCGAGAAAGCTCACCGCACAAAGAACACGCCGCCTCGATGGATCTCACCTCAGCTCGCAGAGCGCGGGCAGCAATGCGCACGCAGCAATGCGCACGCAGCAATGCGCATGCCCAGTAACAGTTGCTCACAGCAAGGACACGCGCACTGTTCGCTCACAGCAAGGAGCATGCGCACAGCCTTGGGTGCCTGCAGGGTGGGTTGAGGTTTTCCCACCTATGCTGCTGCAGAGACTCGCAGCCGCGCGCGTCAGTGGAGGAGAAGAAAAGGGGCTTGAGTGGTCTGTTTTGCACACCACCCAATCTCTCCTATGCAGCCTGATACTTTGGGGACAGAGAGCCGCACATCACCATTAGTGCCCAAAGTTTATCAGAAAGATTACAATGACGAAAATAGATATTAATTATTTTAATACCTATTTTATACGTTTTGATTATTCATTTCCTTTTATGCTCTGGATTTTCTGTCATACTTGAATGTATTTGCTCACCTCTGCGTGAAAACACATTAATAGCTTTTTGCTTTTTTTGCCGTGTAACTGCACATTTAAATCACTGGATTGTTTACTAATTTTTTGTATGTATCTGCAGTCATTCAGTGTTCGGTTCAGAAACTTCTGTAGATATTGGTCCTGAGATTTAAGCCCAGTCCACTGTCACGTTAGTGTTCAGTAATGGTGTCTATGCTGCTCATATATTATGCTTCCCAAATATCATGTAAACAACTTGATAAGTAAAGTTGACTTTATTGAATAACACTGTCGGGGAAAGTACTACCTGGACAGAGCCTTAGCAGATTATTGGAAGAGATATTTATTCAGATTTCGAAGTTGGTGTAGAACAGGTCATTCAATGTTGGGGGAGGGTGTGATTAAGATTGGGTAAAAAAAGTGTTAGAATGGTTTAGGTTTGGTGGATACAGCAAGGCAAGAACATTAAGACAAAGTTTCAAAGCTTCTTGGGGTTGAAAAATGTCATTTTGCACTTTTTATTGAAGCGTTGATGGATCTTCAGGTAGTTCCTGCAATGGACAATAAAGTTATTTTTCAACTTTTATCTTCCTAGGCAACAGATTCTTGTGATAGGAAAGTTATGTTGATGAAGCCCATAGAATCATAAACTCCCGTTAATGTAGCTAGTAAGTTGTGTGTGTGTGATTTCTCTTATTATTTGCTTCTACGTAACTTATCAGTTGAGTGTTTCAGGTAGTATATGGAAATGAAGGAAAGGAAGAATACCCTGATGAGCAAGTAGCTTTTTGTAATTAAATTAGAATACATTTTTAAGCTGACTCATATATTCCATTCAACTGGGCCTAACTTAAAGAAATACCTTGAATTCTGAAAGGGAGGTGTGTGTGTGTGTGTGTGTGTGTGTGTGTGTGTGTTTGTAAAAACAGTTTGGAAAGGAGTTGTGGTTCTTCTTTTTTAAAAGAGAGCAGTCACAACTCCTAGTCTTTTATTTAGTCTATCATATATGTATATTTTTTTTCCTCAGCAAACACGCTATCATTACTACCAAATTTTACTTTCTTACCATCCTAATTGCTATTCCTAGTGCAGTGCACTCAGGAAGTAACAAAAAATACTGGGAGATAGTTACTTTTTCTCCTCACACCTAACTAGCATATGGCAAAATTCATTTCATCCAATGCCTGGATGGCTTATGGGTCATGAGAACCTGGGCTTTGTTGATTTCTAAAGTGTTCCCTTCCGACTTCAAGGGGCAGACTTCAACCTGATGCCAATATTTAACTTCCTGTATTGCTCCTGTGGACTTTAAGCCCTGACCAACTCAATGAATTTATATGTCCATATTTGAATTTGGATGAAAGGAAGTTGTGAGGTAGCTCTTGTGATACACTGGATGCCACAGAAAGTATAGAAGACATTGTGGAGATAAGAAAAATTGCCTGACAGGTGACCCAGGAACTTTCTCTGGCTGCTAAGCAAGGAGCTACCGCCAGACTGACAGCAGGCCCTCTTTCTGCAGGACGGCTGCAACTTCCCACAAGAACAGAGGCTTCCTTTCATCCAACCAAGAGAATCTAAGAACAAGCTTAAAACCCCACAGGACTGAGGGGCCGTGTTCACAGATTCTGGGCAGTGGCATTTCCCAGAGGCCCCTAAAGTGCTGACATCTAAGTTTAACCTGCTTGGTGCTTAAGGTCAAATTTATTCCCCGCCATGTGCAGTGCAAACCACACACTTGCCTCATAAAATGGGAGCACAGTAGGGAAATGGGGTCCCTTAGCTACAACCCAACAATGTATGGCATTCAGCTGCACCCAGCCCAAGCCCAGCTCTCCACAAGATGCCAGCAGTACAAGAAGCCATATATATGCACCTGCTGACTCTTGCTTGTGAGTTCCCATCTTTACCAAGTGACACCTACATTTGCAAAACACTGTTATCTGAATTGTTTTAAAGTTTTATTTTAATCCCAGTTAGTTAACATACAGTGTTTTATTAGTTTCAGGTGTACAATATAGTGATTGAACCGTTTCATACATCACCCACTGTTCATCATGACAAGTGCACTCCTTAAACCCCGTATCTGAATTCTAATGTGAAACTTTGCAGATGGAGCTTATATTTCATCAGCAACTATACATTTGTGTAGCCCTGTGGCTCATATCAAAGATGTCCTTTGTGTCTGACAACACCGAATTCCATGAGGACAAAAATGGAGTTTCTCACATGTATTTGCATGTACTTCTATAACAGCATTTATTGGTCATTGGGAATTTTCCAGTAAAAAGACTAGTGTTTTCCACACTGTGATTTGTAATCCATAGTGGGTCATGAGATTAATGTTGTCAGTCATAAGCAGCATTTAAAGAAATGAGGTAAAATAAAACAGAAAATACCAGAGTGGCCTGCATATACAATATACCCATAGACCACACATACACACACACATTTGTGTGCCTACTGAATTATATCAATATGCATATTGTTCATGCACTGGGATACAAAAGTTTGAAGGTCTCTACTTTAGAGGGTATCAGACAAATGCCTAGAGGCCATTCCTTCAGACATACATGAGGATGATGGGTTAAGACCTGCTCAGAATAAGTTCACTGTGTTCAGTAGCTTTCTATATAATGCTGGAAATTGTCAGTGTAGTTTAAGTTGGTTCAGATTTACTATAGGCATTTGACCCTAAGCAAACGCACTTGTGGAATCTTGAGGTTATGAGAAGAGTGATGAGTGGTGAGGGTTTCTCATTCATTATCTCTGTCAATGCCCAATTTTCTATTGTCTCTTTCTACAGCAGTGGTGTGTGTTCATGGGTGTGCTTCTGCTCTTGTCTGATGCTGCCTTGATCCATTCTCTTTTTTCCCTGCCTCTTTATTATGCTATAATGTACTTCATTAGACATCCAGTGATGGTGTCATTTATGTTGTTCAGTGTTGAGTAGAGACACCAGCAAAAGCACCCACCCAAGACTGTCCCTGGGGTGTGACTCCAGATGGGGTTCTGACTGACTGAATTCCCTTGGTGCCTACCCATTTTCTGATTCTGGTTCTCTATATTTTCTGTGGATTCTGTGAGCTACTCAATTTTTCTTCCAATGAATTTGTTTTCTGCAAAGCTAACGTTGGCTGCAACCAAGGACCTGAACTGCTTCAGACTTTAGTACAATGTGTGAGAAGTAGGTAACTGACATTTATAGACATGGTGTGGGTGCAGTGGGGAATCTGGGCTTGATTATGTGGCCTAACTGGGATTGAAAGCAGTAAAAATCCAGTCAGTACTTAGAAATGAGAATTTTCCAGCCAGTGAGAGCAGTGTTTAAATAGTTTATTGAATAATCTCCTAATATACCAAACTCATGACAGTCCTATTACTTCTGGGGAGAGAAGGGATGAGGTAAGTAATTCACCTGGGGATGTTGTTAATAGGGACTTTTAAACTAAAAGAGCCATTTCTTATAAAAAGACTCTAAGCAAAAATGACAAGAAGTTAGCTAATTGTAGAAGAAAAGTCAGTAGTCCATGGAATGAGGTTCCTTTTGAAGGCAGGACTAAGTCGTTGCTGCTGGAGAAGACTAGTAGGAAGGACCTGAAAATTTGAAGGACTGAAGTATAGACAGTTTAATGAAAAATAACCATTGTAAATCTTTAAGCGATCAGTTCAAGATCCACCTGGAAACCTCCATAATCATGCTCCAAGTTTCTCTTTCAGCTGCAGGGCTGAGGTAGTTGAACAAGTTGCAAGTTTGGCACTTGTAGGTTCCCAACTTAAAATGGTGAGTTGAATTCACAACCTCACTAGCTTTTATGTTGACATTAAGGTAAGCAGTGAATTCACATCTGGCTGTAGAGACAATTTTTATTGCAAATCTTACATTTGCTAATAATCTTATCATTTTCCTTTCCATCACATAAGTTTAAAGCTTCTCATGATTGGGTTTGTTTCTTGTGTTGATAACCAATTTAGTTCCAAAACTTGGTTTTTAAAACTTCCTAACTCTTATTTTTAAAATATTTTATTTATTTGACAGAGAGAGAGACAGCCAGAGAGGGAACACAAGCAGGGGGAGTGGGAGAAGCAGGCTTCCCACAGAGCAGGGCCCGACGCGGGGCTTGATCCCAGGACCCCGGGATCATGACCTGAGCCGAGGTCAGACGCTTAACGACTGAGCCACCCAGGTGCCCCAAAAACTTCCTAACTCTTACTAGGAGAAATCTCATTATGATAAGAAAGTAGCTGCAGAAAGACAGAAACTAGTTTAATTCATAAACTGTCCATGTACTGGCAATTTTAAACAAAGGATTCTGAAAGACACCTGGACTTCAGAGATAGTAGGCAGAACCTGAGAAATTCACTTTTTACTCAAAAAAGATCTGTAATTCTGATTGGCTGCCCTTCATAATAATTTTGTGCTCTGTTAGTTCCACTTAAGTCAATACCTCTCTTTTCTTTAAGGTGCACACTTGTGAGTTTTCTCCTTCAACCAGAAGAGGAACATTGACTCTCGTGCTTACCTGCTTGGAGGTAAAAACAAAACAAAACAAAACAAAAACAGCCCATGACTTTGTTGAAGTTCTTATTTAAACCAAGTTTGGGAATCAATGTCTCATTTAAATTATCAGGGTTGTATTATTGGAGGCTTTAGAAGATTCAAGTCCCTCCAACCCCAACCCCAAAGGAACCTTCTCTGGCAGACTGAACAGCCTCTCTTCCCTTGTCTCATGAGGTTATTTTCGTATTGGTTGAGGATGCTGATGCATCCCCTTGCAAGGAAATCTCAATTCTCCTCATGTCTTGACATTTCCTATTATTTCCAAACATATAACTATAGTGGATCCCACTCAGAGGAAATATGGTTATAAGGTTATATCCTGTAGTAGAGTGTTACATAAAAAAAGAAATAGAGGTATTTGCTAATTTGTATCTCATTGTCTGGATAACCTACTTAGGAAAGGATTCTGAAGAGTCTTTCCCAAAGAGGAAAAACGTGATTTAGATCAGGAGAATATTATCAATATGAGTGTCTTTAAAAGAGGTTCTAAACTCAATATAGTATGTCACCCAGCTGATTATATTGGACTCCTTACATCCTCATAGAGTTTGGAATATATCCTGCCTGGTCTGCACTTGTTTTGTTTTTTTTTTTAAAGATTTTATTTATTTATTTGAGAGAGAGAATGAGAGATAGAAAGCACGAGAGGGAAGAGGGTCAGAGGGAGAAGCAGACTCCCCCCGAGCTGGGAGCCCGACGCGGGACTCGATCCCGGGACTCCAGGATCATGACCTGAGCCGAAGGCAGTTGCTCAACCAACTGAGCCACCCAGGCATCCCTGCACTTGGTTTTTCTTTCATTGCCTGTCATACTCCTCAACACACCATCATCTGTGATCTTACTCAATGTTTTATATAATGTAATAGTATCTTGTTTGATATTAGTTCTGAGCAAGAAAATTGTTTTATAGACCACATGGAATTACTGATCTGGTTTTACCATATACCTTATTATCCAAAAGCAGCTGGCTTTCTAGAATATTGGAATAATTTACCAAAGTCCCAGTGGTAGCATCTTATTAGCAACCGAGGATTTTCTCCCTCTTGCATGGAATATAGTTACAGCACTATAGTTATTTTTGTTTTGTTTAGGCTCCATTGTTAGGCTCCATGGTTCAGTCTCTGTTCTTAGTCGCCTATGCTGCTCCTCTCTGATTCTTTGGACTATTTTCTCTTTCACCCTCCTTCCACCTCACCCCACTCCCATATGATGTGCTGCTGCTGTTGGTTGCCTAGTGTTTACACCAACTCAGGGATCTTTGCTTCGCCCCTTTTAGATCTGTTCAGTTTTGTTGTCGAATATGCCAGTACAGGGTGCATAGTTCTCTAATACTCTTGCAAAAGGAGAACTGACTTAGAGAAACTCTGAGAAGCAAGTGTGGCTGCATTGTCTTCCAAGTCAAATGATCACAAGAATGGATTTGTAGGTGTCAGTGGTGATACTTCAGAATTAAGTGCTTAGCTGTGTGCAAAGGGGGAGCAAAAGACCAACAGCAGAACACCGGAGTCCTCTATCAAGGAGCCTCCTCAGTGGCATAGAGCTGGAAGGCTTTGCCCGCAAAGACACAGAGGAGGAATCTGAGGAGTCAGCTTGGACCAGGAGCCCTCAGGTGAGGGAAGGCAAGAGCATAAATCCCAAGTCTATGTCCCCCACAAATTTGGAGGGAAAGGCTGCCTTAGCTTCCCCATCCTTTTCCTCATGGAAGGTCAAAATAGGACAAATTTCTTGCCCAGAAAGGAGCCCCTTATCCCTCCACTCCAAAATTGGCTTTCCTTTGAAGAAGAATTCAGAAAGTGGTAAGAACTGTCAAGCCTAGAGCATGGTTGGAGTCTTTTAAGATGGTGGGAATGATGGGCGCCTGGGTGGCTCTGTCAGTTAATCATCTGCCTTCGGCTCAGGACGTGATCCCAGGGTCCTGGGATGGAGTCCCACATTGGGCTCCCTGCTCAGCGGGGAGTCTGCTTCTCCTTCTCCCTCTGCCCCTCTCCCCTGCTCATTCTCTCCCTCTCTCTCTCTCTCTCTCTCTCTCTCTCTCAAATAAATAAATAAAATCTTTTAAAAAAATAAAATGGTGGGAATGTGAAATCCACTGTGTGTGTGCCTATACCTAGCCCAGGCTTCCTGGAGGAAGGACTGAAGAATGTTAAGAATGTTACCACCTGGAGGAAGGGTTTGTTGGATCACAGTTGCTGGGAAGCCAAAGCCCAAGAGAGTAATGTCTCCAAATACCCCTTGACTGCTAGGGCTCATTAGCCCCCACGGAGCAGAGAGGAAAAATCCATGCTGTGGCAGCCTTGTCAGCTTCTACAACCTTTTCAGTGGAGAGCCATTTGAAATAGAATAAATTGGCAAGAGTTTTTACTTCACCTTTTGCCTTACCGGAGTAGTGCCAGGGATGAGATCATTGAGAAGTTATCATCTACAACCAGGGATCAATTTTAAAGATATCTGCTTCATTTTATTCCTTTTTAAAAAAAGATTTCTTTATCTATTTGAGAGAGAGAGAGAGAGAGAGAAGGGGCAGAGGAGAGAATCTTCAAGCAGACTCCCTGCTGAACAAGGAGCCCAGTGCAGGGCTCAGTCTCACAACCCATGAGATCATGACCTGAGTTGAAACCAAGAGTTGGATGCTTAAATGACTGAGCCACCCAGGCGCCCCCATTTTAATCTTTAAAATCAAGTTTAATTTTTGTTTTCTTTTCCACAGATTTTATTTAAAATTATGTTATCCCCTTTCCAACAGCGTTCCAATATTCACCAGGCTGTGGTGATGGCAATGCACAATACAATGATACCTAGATAGATGAAAGACGGAACTCTTTATTACATTAAGCTCCAAAAGAGAAAAGGCTGCTACACTGGGCCACACAGGGGATTGCTCCCAGAAAAAGGGTAAGAGCAAGCTGGAACTGTAGAAAGCAGCTTTTATATGGCAAGCAGAATGGGGTTAGTTAAGTTTCACGGGTTTCCTGTGGATTGGGTATTTTAAATAATTCTGTGGGCCCACGGAAGAAGGGGATGTCTCTGGATATTTGGCATCTGACAGTAAGTGTTGTAATTCAGGAGTGTTAGAGCCAGATAAGGGAAGGGGTTGGACTTAGCAAACTGTCCTTGAAGGGGAATTGAGAATTTTTAGCCATGAACTCTTAACTGGGACAAAATAGAACTTGTGAAGTATATTACAAACAGGTAGGGAAGCAATTAAAACCTTTCCCCTGCCTTGTTTCACTTTTATTTGTTGGACATTATTAATGTTTTTATATATTTTGCATCTTTATTCAAAATGTCAATCTGTGGATAATACCATATGTGAAGGCTGTGAGTGGGTCAATAAGCGATAGGAAATCAAGTGATAAGAGCCACAATAGGGGATTTAACTGTTAATTACAATTGCCAAAGCAATGTGCCACAAGAAATGACTTTGTAAAGGAGTCAGTCTTTTTCTTTTTTAGTTCATGTAAAATATATTTTGTGAAACCAGGCTCATAAACACTACTTATCTTGTCCAAAAAGGAAAGAAAAGAAATCCAGTAACCTGGTTTAAAAAAAGAAAGTTATTGAATTAGGTGATTTAAACAATATGAACTTTTCATTTATGTTATGTTACCAGTAGCACAAATTACAAAGATTTTCTCCTATGTTTCCTTTTCTTTTTATAGTGTTGTGTCCTACACTTAGATTTATGTGCTACTTTGAGTTCTGTATATCTATATAGATATAGATATAGATATAGATATAGATATAGATAAATATGGTGCAAGGTATAAATCAAAGGTTTTTTTTCGTTTATGGATATCCAACCATTCTATAGCCATTTGTTCAGAAAACTACTTTCTCCGCTGCATTGCTTTTGCACTGTTGTCACAAATCAGTTTTCCATATATCTCTGGGCCTATTCTGGTCTCTGTTATGTTCCATTGATCTGTCTATCACGGTGCTAGCACAGCAATGTCTTGATTATTGTTGTTTTGAAATCAGGTAGGATTAGTCCTCCAACATTGTTCTACATTTCTGAAATTGTTTTGAGTGTTCTAGGTCCTTTGCATTGCATATGAATTTTTTAATCAGCATGTGAATTTCTATAAAACATTTATAGGGATTTTGATAGAGATTTCGCTGAATAGATGAATAGAGATTTCACTGAATAGAGAATTTCACTGAATAGATGATCTCTTTAAAAGACTGAGTCTTCTGACTCATGAACACAGTATGGCTTTACATTTTATTTAGGTCTGCTTTAATTCCTCTCACTGATGTTTTGTTGTTTTCAGTATGTAGGTATTGCACTTCTTTTGTCAGATACATTCTTGAAATGTTCACATTCTTTGATGCTATTGGTACATGACATTTAAAAAATTCTATTCACCATATTTATATCTATGTACCCACAGAGGTATCTTTTTATCATTTAACTGTCCTGAGATTATTTAAAATTTTATAAAATAGAGTTTAGAAAGTATTTTAGAAATGTATTCTCAGACTATCTCTTTTGTTAAAATTGAATCATAGGGGCGCCTGGGTAGCTGAGTCGATTAAGCATCTGCCTTCGGCCCAGGTCGTGATCTCAGGGTCCTGGGATCGAGCCCCACGTTGGGCTCCCTGCTCAGCAGGGAGCCTGCTTCTCCCTCTCCCTCTACCTGCTGCTCCCCCTGCTTGTACTCTCTCTAATAAAAAAAAATTAAAAAATAAAAAATAAATAAAATAAAATAAAATAAAATTGAATCATAAAGATTTTTGAGCATTTAGAGCATATACTGAAAATACTACTTAAGCCTTTTGTAGAACTATGTAAGCAAAATGAAATAAAAGCAAAACGAAATAAATTTGGGTAAGGAGTTATACAAATATAGCTATGTGTAAGTGATAATAATAATAATTACAATAATACCAACATTTCCTACAATCTGCTGGAACAGTACTATATATTCACTTACAATTATTAAGATTTTTATTCATATGAGTAGCTAAGAAAAATCATAGATGGAATGCACAAAAATATTTAGATGTGGATATCTGTATTTAGGGTTCTTAATGGTATTAGAAGGTACCACTTAGGGGTAAAATCATATACTGAAATACGTTCCTTGAACACATGAAGTTATTTCAGCATCCCTCAGGTTCTGGTTTCTCAACACACTCATCCCCTCCAATTCCTTAGCTAAGACCAGGGAATTCATGGTCCCATTAAGCCTTGGGGTATAGCCAGCCCCCTGGTTTCTCTACAGTTGGCCACAACATCCTCTAGGCTTCTGATTTTCTTGGAGAAAAACATAGCACACACCAGTAGTTAAAAAAATACCCAAGCATTCTCATCCATCCCTTTGTACTTGCCTCTAAACCTCTGAAAGCAAGTAAGCTTTAGAATGGTTTGTCAAACTACTAGAAACCATCTAATGCCTTATTTTCTGCTCCATAGGGTCTGACAAATTTTAGAAATTATTTTGCCTAATAATCTCTTGTCAGTACTAGGGAGTAAGATAGTCCATGAAAATTTGACATATATATATATATATATATATATATATATATAAAAGCATACAAACATATATTGAAGACGTGTATTCTGTGGTTTTTACAATAGGCAGTGGTAAAAACTGATTTTTCCCCCTGCTAGGGCCTAGACACCAAAAAAGGAACGATTTACTTCTTAAAGTCATTTTAATAAATAGAATGCAACTTATGAAAGATTATAATTTTTGGTGTTGTATCTTAAATTAGAGACTACAATTCTAGCCACATCTTCAGTTGGCACTACTCTTTCTAGTAAAATATGATTGGGTTTTAAGTATATAGCTTGCACCAATCAAATTCTTCTCTATCTTATACTTATTGTCTATTATCTAAAATGTGTATAATATGAAACTTATTTGATATGTTAAAATTTTCTGGTTTCTTTTATTTTCAGATGTATGTGTCTCTGTGTGTATTTTCCATCCCATTCGCTATTAGATGTTACTGTTGCTATTTTGGCTTTTTATTTTCATTGTGATGAGTAAATATTTACTTTATACTGTTAGCTTGACTCTTGAAAATGTTGGAGTTAATATATTATTGGAAAAAAAACCCAAAATATTTTCCACTTTCTTACATTGGAAATTTTCTGATATTTTTATTTTTAAAAAGTAGTACCCTAAATTAACATGTCATCACAGTTAAAAATTAAATAACTAATAAATACAATAAAACCTATTTCCAGTAATATGAACTTATATAGACATAGATATAACCAACATATTGCAAACTTATATTTGGCAACTGCCAGTGAGAAATAGAATAAAGGAAGTTCATTAAAAAATAAAAATAGAGGCACCGAGGTGGCTCAGTTGGCAAGGCAGCTGGTTCTTGATTTTGGCTAAAGTCATGATCTCAGGGTCCTGGGATCAAGGCCTGCATTGGTGAATCTCTCTTGCTCTCCTTCTGCCCCTCCCCATGCTTGTGCGCTCTCTTTCTCTCTAAAACAAATAAGTAAATCTTTAAAAAAATAAAAATAAAAATCTCAATTCAATTGTTCAATGCTGGTGTATAGAAATACAATTAAATTTTGTATATGGATCTTGTATCCGGCAATTCACTTATTGGTTTTAGGGATTTCTATTTTATTGCAAATTTAATATGACTTTTTATGTAGAAGACCATGTCGTCTGTGAATTTTAGTTTAACTTCTTTTCCTATCTGGGTGCCTTTTATTTCTTTTTATTGCTTACTACATTGGCTAGAAACTTTGGTAAAATGTGGAAGAGAAATGGGGAGAGAAAATCTTGCCTTTATATCTGATCTTGAAGTGAAATATTCTGCCTTTTTTCCTCAAGAATTATGTAGTTGTTGGGGTGCCTCAGTGGCTCAGTCAGTGAGCCTCCAGCTATTGGTTTTGGCTCACGTCATGATCTCATGGGTCGTGGGACTGAGCCCTGTGTCGGGCTCTGCACTCAGCGGGGGTCTGCTTGAAGATTCTCTCCCTCTGCTCCTCCCCCTACATGTGTGCATGCGCTCTCTCTCTCTCAGATAAATAAATCTTTAAAAAAAGGGATTATGTAGTTGTTGGTTTTCCATGGATAACCTATATAAAGTTGAAGAAATTTTCTTATATTGCAAGTTTGATGAGAATTTTTTAAAATTAGGGATGGATGTTGGATTTAAAAAAAATTTTTTATTATGTTATGTTAGTCACCATACAGTGCTTCACTAGTTTTTGATTTAGTGTTTCATGATTCATTATTTGCAAATGTTGGATTTTTTAAACTAATTTTTCAGCATTTATTGAGATGATCGTATGTTTTTTTTCTTTTACTGTTTGTCAATAGAGTACATTATATTGGTTGATTTTAAAATGTGAAGTAACCACTTTGCATTTCTAGGTTAAATCCCCCTTGTCTATGATATGTTATTCTTTCTATATATTTTTGGATTATATTTCCTAAAATTTTGTTAATAATTTTCACATCTCTGTCTAGGAGCATATGGGTCTATCATTTGATTTTCTTGTAGTGTCTTTTTTTCTGGTTTTGATTTCAGAATAATTTTGTCTTCATAAAATGAGTTTGGAACCATTTCCTGCTTTTTTAAAAAAATTTTGTTTATTCATCTGAGACACAGAGATAGAGAGAGAGAGCATGAGCAGGGGGAGAGGCAAAGGGAGAAGTAGGCTCTCCGCTGAGCCAGGAGCCCGACGCAGGGCTTGATCCCAGAAGGCTGGGATCATGACCTGAGCCAAAGGCAGACGCTTAACCATCTGAGCCACCCAGGCGCCCCTGCTTTTATTTTTTTTTTATGTTATGTTAGTCACCATACAATACATGGCCAGTTTTTGATGCAATGATCCACGATTCATTGCTTTTGTACAATACCCAGTGCTCCACGCAGTATATGCCCTCCTTAATACCCATCACCGGGCTAACCCATCCCCCCACACCCCTCCCCTCTAAAACCCTCAGTTTCTTTCTCAGAGTACATGGTCTCTCATGGTTCATCTCTCCTTCCAATTCCCCCACCCTTCATTTTTCCCTTCCTTCTCCTAATGTCCTCCATGCTATTCCTTATGTTCCACAAATAAGTGAAACCATGTGATAATTGACTTTCTCTGCTGGACTTATTTCACTTAGCATAATCTCCTCCAGTCCCATCCATGTGGATGTAAAAGTTGGGTATTCATCCTTTCTGATGGCTGAGTACTATTCCATTGTATATATGGACCACATCTCTTTACCCATTCATCTGTTGAAGGGCATCTTGGCTCTTTCCACAGTTTGGCTATTGTGGACATTTCTCCTATGAACATTGGGGTGCAAATGGCCCTTCTTTTCACTACATCTGTGTCTTTGGGGTAAATACCGAGTAGTACAAATGCTGGGTCATAAGGTAGCTCTATTTTTAATTTTTTGAGGAATCTCCACACTGTTTTCCAAAGTGGCTGTACCAATCTGCATTCCCACCAACAGTGTAAGAGGGTTCCCCTTTCTCCACAACCTCTCCAACATTTGTTTCTTGCCTTGTCCATTTTTGCCATTCCAACTGGTGTAAGGTGGTATCTCAATGTGGTTTTGATTTGAATTTCCCTGATGGCTAATGATGAGGAACATTTTTTCATGTCTGGGAGCCATTTGTATGTCTTCTTTGGAGAAGTGTCTGTTCATGACTTCTGCCCATTTTTTAACTTGATTATTTGTTTTTTGGGTGTTGAGTTTGAGAAGTTCTTTATAGATCTTGGATACCAGCCTTTTATCTGTAATGTCCTTTGCAAATATCTTCTCCCATTCTGTGGGTTGCCTCTTTGTTTTGTTGACTGTTTCCTTTGCTGTGCAGAAGCTTTTTATCTTGATGAAGTCCCCAAAGTTCATTTTTGTTTTTGTCTCACAAGCCTTTGGAGATGTATCTTGAAAGAAGTTGCTGTAGCTGATGTCAGAGGTTACTGCCTATGTTCCCCTTTAGGATTTTGATGGATTCCCGGTTCACATTGATGTCTTTCATCCATTTTGAGTTTATCTTGTGTATAGTGTTAGAGAATGGTCGAGTTTCATTCCTCTCCATGTGGCTGTCCAATTTTCCCAGCACCATTTACTGAAGAGACTGTGTTTTTTCCATTGCATATGTTTTCCTGCTTTGTCAAAGATTATTTGACCATAGAGTTGAGGGTCCATTTCTGGGCTCTCAGTTTTGTTCAATTGGTCTATATGTCTGTTTTTGTGCCAGTACCGTGTTGTCTTGGTGATCACTGCTTTGTAATATAGCTTGAAATCGGGCAACGTGATGCCCCCAGCTTTGTTTTTTTTTTTTTTTTTCCAACATTTCCTTGGCAATTCGGGGTCTTTTCTGATTCCATACAAATTTTAGGATTGTTTGTTCCAGCACTTTGAAAAACGTCATTGGAATTTTGATTGGGATGGCGTTGAAGGTATAGATTGCTCTGGGTAGCATAGACATTTTAACAATGTTTATTCTTCTGATCCATGAGCATGGAAAGTTTTTGCATCTTTTTGTGTCTTCTTCAATTTCTTTCATGAGTGTTCTGTAGTTCCTGGAGTATAGATCCTTTACCTCTTTGGTTAGGTTTATTCTGAAGTATCTTATGGTTTTTGGTGCTATTGTAAATAGAATTGTTTCTCTAATTTCCCTTTCTACAGTTGCACTGTTAGTGTATAAAAAAGCAACTGATTTCTGAGCATTGATTTTGTATCCTGCCACATTACTGAATTGCTGTATGAGTTCTAGTCATTTGGGGGTGGAGTCTTTTGGATTTTCCACATAAAGGGTCATGTCATCTGCGAAGAGAGAGAGTTTGACTTCTTCTTTGCCAATTTGAATACATTTTATTTCTTTTTGTTGTCTGATTGCTGTTGCTAGGACTTCTAGTACTCTGTTGAACAATAGTGGTGAGAGTGGGCATCCCTGTCGTGTTCCTGATCTTAAGGGAAAGGCTCTCAGCATTTCCCCATTGAGGATGACATTCGCTGTGGGTTTTTCATAGATAGATTTTACGAGCTTGAGGAATGTTCCCTGTATCCCTATACTCTGAAGAGTTAAAGAGGAAAGGGTGCTGTATTTTCTCAAATGCTTTTTCTGCATCAATTGAGAGGACCATATGGTTCTCTCTCCTCTTATTAATGTGTTCTATCACATTGATTGATTTGTGAATGTTGAACCACCCTTGCATCCCGGGGATAAATCCCACTTGGTCATGGTGGATGATCCTTTTAATGTATTGTTGGTCCTCTTAGCTAGGATTTTGTTGAGGATTTTGGAATCCGTATCCATCAGGGATATCAGCCTGAAATCCTCCTTTTTGATGGGGTCTTTGTCTGGTTTGGGGATTAGTGTAATGCCGGCCTCATAGAATGGGTCTAGAAACTTTCCTTCTGTTTCTATTTTTTGAATCAGCTTCAGGAGTATAGGTATTATTTCTTCTTTGAATGTTTGGTAGAATTCCCCAGGGAATCCATCAGGCCCTGGACTCTTGTTTTTTGGGAGCTTTTTCATCACTGCTTCAATCCCGTTACTGGTTATTGGCCTAGTCAGGTTGTCAATTTCTTCCTGTTTCAGTCTTGGGAATTTATAGGTTTCCAGGAAGGCATCCATTTCATCCAGGTTGCTCAGTTTATTGGCATAGAGTTGTTGATAACAATTTCTAATAATTGTTTCTGTTTCCTTGGTGTTAGTCGTGATCTCTCCCTTTTCATTCATAATTTTATTAATTTGGGTCTTTTCTCTTTTCTTCTGGATAAGTCTGGCCAGTGGTTTATCAATCTTATTAATTCTTTCAAAGAACCAGCTTCTAGTTTCACTGATCTGATCTACTGTATTTTTGGTTTCTAATTCATTGATCTCTGCTCTAATTTTAATTATTTCTCTTCTAATGCGTGACTTAGGCATCGTTTGTTGCTTTTGCTCTAGTTCTTTAAGGTGCAGAGTTAGTTGATGAATTCAAGATTTTTCTATTTTTTTGAGTGAGGCTTGGATGGCTATGTATTTTCCCCTTAGGACCGCCTTTGCAGTATCCCATAGGTTTTGGACCGATGTGTTTTTGTTCTCATTGGTTTCCATGAATTGTTTACGTTCTTCTTTGCTTCCCTGGTTGACCCAAACATTCCTGAGCAGAGTGGTCTTTAGCTTCCAAGTGTTTGAATTTCGCCAAATTTTTCTCATGATTGAGTTCCAGTTTTAAAGCATTATGGTCTGAGATTATGCAGGGAATAATCTCAATCTTTTGGTATCGGTTGAGACCTGATTTGTGACCCAGTATGTGGTCTATTCTGGAGAAAGTTTCATGTGTGCTCAAGATGAATGAGTATTCTGTTGTTCTAGGGTGGAATGTTCTGTATATATCTATGAGGTCCATCTGGTCCAGTGTGTCATTCAAAGCTCTTGTTTCTTTGTTGATTTTCTGCTTAGATGATCTGTCTATTGCTGAGAGTGGAGTATTGAGGTCTCCTACAATTAACATATTGTTATCAATATGACTCTTTATTTTGGTTAACAGTTGGCTTATGTAGGGGTGCCTGTGTGGCTCAGTCGTTAAGCTTCTGACTTCAGCTCAGGTCATGATCCTAGGGTCCTGGGATCGAGCCCCACATTGGGCTCCATGCTCGGCGGGAAGCCTGCTTCTCTCTCTCCCACATCCCCTGCTTGTGTTCCCTCTCTGGCTGTGTCTCTCTCTGTCAAATAAATAAATAAAATCTTAAAAAAAAAACCAAACAGTTGGCTTATGTAGATGCCTTCTCCCATGTCGGGGGCATAGATATTTACAATTGTTAGATCTTCTTGTTGGATAGACCCTTTAAGAATGATATAGTGTCCTTCTGTGTCTCTAACTACAGTCTTTAGTTTAAAATCTAATTTGTCTTATATAAGATTTGCTACCCAAGCTTTCTTTTGAGGTCCGCTGGCTTGGGAGATGGATCTCCATCCCTTCACTTTCAGTCTGGATGTATCTTTAGGTTCAAAATGAGTCTCTTGTAGACAACATATGGATGGGTCCTATCTTTTTATCCAATCTGCAACCCTGTGCCATTTTATGGGAACATTTAGGCCATTCATATTGAGAGTGATTATTGAAAAACATGAATTTATTGTCATGTTGCCTGTGAAAACGTTGTTTTTATAGATTGTCCCTGTAAATTTCTGTTGTATATCACTCTTGGGGTCTTTCTCCTTTTATAGAACTCCCCTTAATATTTCTTGCAGGGCCGGCTTAGTGGTCACATATTTTTTCATTTTCTGCCAGTCGTGGAAGCTCTGCATCTCTCCATCCATTCTAAATGACAGCCATGCTGGGTAAAGTATTCTTGGCTGCATGTTCTTTTCATTTAGTACTCTGAATATGTCTTGCCAGGTCTCTGTGGATAGGTCTGACGTTATTCTGATGTTCCTCCCTCTGTACATAAGGAATCTCTTCCCCCTAACTGCCCTTAAGATGGTTTCCTTGTTTTATTTTTGTTTTTTTGTTTGTTTGTTTGTTTGTTTGTTTCCTTGGTTCTAAGATTTGCGAGTTTTACTATTACATGCCGGGTGTTGGCCTGTTTTCCTTGATCTTGGGAGGGGTACTCTTTGCCTCTAGGACACAAATCTTTGTTTCATTTCCCAGATTAGGTAAATTCTCAGCAACAATTTGCTCAGATATATCTTCTAGTCCTCTCTCTCTCTCCACCCCCTTAGGGATTCCAATAATTCCGACACTGGAACTTTTCATGGTGTCACTTGTTTCTCTGATTCTATTTTCATGGATTCTGAGTTGTTTTTCCCTGGCCTCCGCTTTTCCTTTTATCTCTATTATTTGGGCTTCTAGGTCACTAATTCGTTCTTCTGCTTCGTTTACCCTAGCTGTTAGATTATCTAGATTAGATTGGTTATCATTGATAGCATTTTTAAGTTCTGCCAATTCAGCTTTCTTTTTTGCCCGTAGAGACTCTGTGTTGCCATTAATCGATTTCTCCATTCTAGCTATTGTCTGCACAATTGCTAGCCTGAATTCCATCTCCGACATCTTGGTTATATCTGAATCCATTTGTAAATCTGTGGCATAAGTCATAGTCTCTGAGTCTTTCCTATTTTGCGGGTTCCTTCTCCTAGTCATTCTACTGAGGGGTAGTTGAGGGAATGTATAGAGTCCAAATTACTGACCATAACCCAAGCAAGATGCACCTGTATTCTAGGGACCTTAGGGTTGCTGGCCTCTTGTTTTCCCAGCCTGTCTTCTGGGGGAGGGGCCTGCCATGCTGTTACTCAGGCAACCCTGTTTGGGCAGAGTTGCCCTGCCCCTGTGGCAGGGGATGGGCTCAGTGGAAACCTGTTTTTTGTGGCTTTTGTTCCCTGGCATCTTTCCCTGTCGGCTTTCTGTGTCTCTTCTGAGAGTCAGAGCAGAAGAGACTGTGTCCAACCCTCTGCCTCAGAGCAGAGAGATCACAGTCTGTTCTTCAGTGAGCTCTCCAGGCCACACTATCTCCGTTTCCGTCTGTGCTGCTATAAGCGGCAGTCCTGGGTTGTGCGCCCCTCAGCAGCGCGTCAAGTCCTCGCCTCCAGGTCGGGGCACGTCTCTGCCCTTCGTGCTTCTAAAACTGCTAGCCACCCCCAGTTCACATGCACAGCCCCGCCACTCTGGGTTTCTGTCTGGGGGCTGCCCTAAAGTCCTTTCCTCATCCCTACCAGTCTACGAGCCCCTGCCTGTCCCCAGCGTGGGAGGCTATCGCTCAGCAGTGGTGTATGATCCCCGTGACCAGGCTCCCTCCCCCTTCTGTTTATCCTCCAATATCTGCCCGCTGAATCACGGCTCCCTGCTACATACGTCGAAAACAACTGCCTGTGATATTCTGTTTGTAGAGATCCAGATTTATCGTTTTACTTCTCAGGCTGATTTCGTGGGTGTTCAGGGTGGTCTGGTAGATATCCAGCTCAATTCCAGGGACTGGTTGGATTAGGGTCCCCACTCCTCTGCCATCTTTTCCCTGAAACCCTGCCCCCCCCTTTTTAAAGATTTTATTTATTTATTTGACAGAGAGAGTGATAGCGAGAGCAGGAACACAAGCAGGGGGAGTGGGAGAGGGAGAAGCAGGCTTCTTACTGAGCAGGGAAGCTGATGTGGGACTCGATCCCAGGACCCTGGGGTCATGACCTGAGTGAAGGCAGACGCTTAACAACTGAGCCACTCAGGCTCTCTATTTCCTGGTTTTTAATTCTTCTGGAAGAATTTATCTAGAATTGGTATTCCTTCTTCCTCAAATGTTTCATAGAATTCACTAATGAAGTCATCTGAACTTGAAGAGTTCTTTTGGAAATATTTTAACATGATTTCAATTTCTTGAATACATAGTAAGACATTGCAAGTTATCTGTTTCTTCTTGAGTAAGCTTTAGTAGTTTTATTTTTCAAGCAACTTTCAAAAACTTAATCTAGAGGTGCCTGGGTGGCTCAGTCAGTTAAGCGTCTGCCTTCAGCTCAGGTCATGATCCCAGGGTCCTGCAATCGTGCCCCACCTCAGGCTCCCTGCTCAGTGGAAAGCCTGCTTCTCCCTCTCCCTCTGCCTTCTGTTCTGCCTACTTGTGCTCTCTATCTCTCTGTCAAATGAATAAATAAAATCTTAAAAAAAAACCTTAATCTAAATGGTCAAAACTATCACCATTAGTTTGGTAATAATATTTCTGTATTATCCTTCTGGTATCTGTACACACATTAGTGATATCCCTCTCTTATTCCTGATATTGAAATTTGTATATTCGGTCTCCTTTCCTGATCAGTCTACCTAGAGATTTATGGGTTTATTGAGTTAAACACGTCTGATTTTGGTTTCACTGATTTTTTTTTATTGTTTTCATTTTGTAGTTCATTGATTTCTGCTTTTATCTTCATTTTTTTCTTTTATTTACTTTGGATTTAATTTGCTTTTCTTATCCTAGTTTAGGGTGGAAATATTTAGTTATTGCTATGAGAACTTTTTAATGGAATTCTTATCAAAATTCCAATGGCATTCTTTCACAGAAATAGTAAAAACAGTCCAAAATTCCAAAAGACCCCTAACAGCCAAAGTGATTCTGACAAAGAAAAACTAGGCAAGAGGCACCACACTTCTTCATTTCAAACTATATTAACAAACTATAGTAATCAAAACAGTATGGTAGTGGCATAAATACAGACACACAGACCAATGGAACAAAATCAGGAGTCAGAAATAAAATCATGCATATATGATCAACTAATATTTGACAAGGGAACCAAGAAAAGACAGTCTCAATAAATGGTGCTGGAAAATTGGACATTCACATGCTAAATAATAAAATCGGACCCCTATCTTATACCTTTCAACATGTAAGACCTGAAACTATAAAACTCCTAATAAAAGGCATAGGGAAATAGCTTCTGGACATGGGTCTTAGAAATAATTTTGGGGGTAGGACACTTAAAACACAAACAACAAAAGCAAAAATCAACAGGTAGAGCTACATCAAGCTAAAAAGCTTCTGCATGACAAAGGAAACAATCAATAAAATGAAAAGGCAAGCTATGGGATCAGAGAAAATATTTGCAAGCCACACATCTGACAACTCAATAGCAAAAATACAAATAATCCAGTTTAAAAATATGGGCAAGGGACCTGGATAGACATTTTTTCGAAAAGATATTCAAATGACTGACATGTACATGAAAAGATGCTTAATATCACGAATCATTAGGAGAATGCAAATCAAAACCACAATGAGATATCACCTCACACCTGTTAGGATGGCTATTATTTAAAAAAAAAATCCCAAAAGGTAACAAATGCTGGCAAGGATGTGGAGAAAAGGGAACCCTTGGGCACTGTTGGTGGAAATGTAAATTGGTACAGCTACTGTGGAAAACAGTATGGAGGGTCCTGAAAAAATTAAAAATAGAACTACCATATGATCCAGCAATTCCACTTCTGGGTATATATTCAAAGGAAATGAAACCACTGTCTTCAAGACATATCTGTTCCCCATATTCATTGTAGCATTACTCATAATAGCCAAGATATGGAAACAACTTAAGTGTTCATTAATGGATGAATTTATAAAGAAAATTATATATATATGTATATGTGTATATGTGTGTGTGTGTGTATATATATATATATTTAATATTACTATTCTGTCATAAAAAAATGAAAAAAATCCTGCCATTTGCAACACCATGGGTGGACCTTGAGGGCATTACACTAAGTGAAATAAGTCAGAGAAGAATAAATGCTGTATAATCTCACTTATATGGGAATAAAAAAAAAATCAAGCCCATAGAGACAGAGATCCTCAGGGATAGGAAACAGACATCCAAATGCAGGAGGCACAGAGAACTCCCATGAAAATCAACAAAAGCAGGCCAACACCAAGACATATCATAGTGACACTTGCAAAATACAGAGAGAAGCAAAAATTCTTGAGAGCAGCAAGGGAAAAGAAATCCCTGGGAGCCTTGGTGGCTCAGTTGATTAAGTGTCAGACTCTTGATTTCAGCTCAGGTCATGATCTCAGGGTTATGAGATTGAGCCCCATGTTGGGTTCTGTGTTGAGCATGGAGCCTGCTTAAGATTCTCTCTTCCTCTCCCTCTGCCCCTTCCCCCCCCCCGCTCACTCTCTCTCTCTCTCTCTGAAAACAAAAGAAAACAAACAAACAAAAAACAGCCAAAAACCCAAAACCATAAGATACCTAGGAATAAAACTAACCAAAGAGGTAAAATATCTGTACTTTGAAAACTATAAAATTGTTATGGAAGAGATTGAAGATGACACAAAGAAATGGAAAAACATTCCATGCTCATGGATTGGAATAACAAATATTATTAAAATACCTATACTACCCAAAGCAATCTATACATTTAAGGCAATCCCTTTCCAAATAACACCAGAATTTTTCACGGAGCTAGAACAAACAATCCTAAAATTTGTATGGAACCACAAAGACCGTGAATAGCCAGAACAATCTTGAAAAAGAAAGCAAAGCTGGAGACATCACAGTTCTGAACTTCAAGCTATATAACAAAGCTGTAGCCATCAGGACAGTGTGATACTGGCACAAAAACAGATTTAATGATCAATGGAACAGAATAAACCCAGAAATGGACCCACAACTATATGGTTGACTAATCTTTGACAAAGCAGGGAAGAATATCTGATGGAAAAAAGACAGTCTCTTCGACAAATGGTTTTGGGAAAGCTGGACAGCAACATGCAGAAGAATGAAACTGGAGCATTTTCTTTCTTTCTTTCTTTTTAGAGAGGGAGGGAGGGAGCCAGGAAGGGGGGAAAGGGAGAGGGAGACAAAATTTTGAGCAGGCTCCATACCCAGCGTGGAGCCCAATGTAGGGCTTGATCTCACAACCTTGAGATCATGACCTGAGCTGAAATGAAGAGCCTGACACTTAACTGACTGAGCCACTGAGGTGCCCCACTAACTTAAATTTAAATAAAAGCTTGAAACATTAAAAAAAAAAAAGATAGAACTGTTTCCAAATTAATGTGCGAAAACATATGGAAAGTACAATATACTTAACTGTTTGAAACTAAAAACATTAATTAGATTATTGCTGAAGGTATGTTTGAGTCTATTACTTTGCTATTTAATTTCTATTTGGCCCATAGTTACTTTGTTCCTTTTTCCTCTTTTTCCAAGGACTTTTGCATTAATTGAGTTCTTTTTTTATGATTGTGTTTTATCTCCTTTAGTCTTGGCTTATTAGCCAGAAGTCTTTGCTTTGTTTTGTTTTTCAGTGGTTGCTTTAGTTTTTATGCAGTACATCTTTATTACTATCTACTTCAAGGGTTATTATTTTGTATGCATTTTAAGGATTTGGGGACTGAGCCAGGAAATAGACATAACCACGAGGTGGCAGTAGCATGCAATAAACTTTATTTGGGCAAGACACATGTTTGCATGGAAGGGATTCCCTGAAAGCAAGGAAGCTCTTACGGGAGAGGGAAATCAGAGAGGGAGCTTACCTGTCTAAGTCATATAAATTAGCAACCTGACAAGGAGACTCTGGATCGGAGAGTTCTGAAGAGCAGTGGTCACTTAGTCTTTTATAGCTGCAGGGCTTATCTAATCTATGGCTAACAGATGTTAGGCACAGTTTTGTGGGGTATGCAAAAGAGGTAGGCTCTGAATGGCTAAAAATCTGTTTATTTGGGCTATGTTTAAAACAACTGGGTCATTTGAGTTTAGAGCCAGTGGCTTTTGAGTTAACATGGGCAAATAAATAAACAACCTAGAGGCCAGTATACAGGAGCCATCTTTAACCTGTTTGTATAACAATCCATTCCCTGTTTTTATGTTATTTTATAATCCAAGTTGTATGTTATCTTCTAATGCCTGAGTCTGGAGCCAGAGGTAAAGCATTTTGAAGACCCAGAATCCTATAAGGGCAAAAACTAGGATTTCAAAGCCCCTTCACAGCCAGTCTTTCCATTTAGGGGGGAAGGCCTGGAGAATAGATCACAAAAAAAGTTTTATATTTGTTCAGTTGATCAGTTTGTAGAGTAATATGGTCACTTTGGTGAATCTCTCTAGTTAACTGTAAAATTTGGTTCAAATTATCTGCCCACATGCAACAAGATGTGTTAAGAAGTCCATAGATCCCTCACTCAGCAGCCAATAAATAATTTATTACTATGTGGTTATCTAATATCAAGGTCCCCAAAGTATGGCAAAATTTGACCAAGAGTTCTAGTCCTTAGACTGTTCATTTAATTTGTGTGGATAAGTCCTTAGACATGACTATCTATGTTTAATTGTTGTATGGTGTCCCACACATATGCTGTTTCTACTGCTTACAAAATTAGTGATCCTAAGGTATTTAGTACTAGGGAGAATATTTGAAAAGCTTGTTTGTGCCATTGGAGAGTTGTGGCTGGTGTGGTTTGTGAGGGAAAGTCCTTGGGGATTCTACTCTTGAGTTAAAACTTACTGGAATTTTGAGGAAAATTCAAGTGAAGGAAATATTATTCAGGGTCAAATGAGAAAAACCTTGTGAGATTCACTTAGAAGGTTGATTCCCTTACAGATTTACCAGGCTCCTTCTGCTGCGTGTATTCTCTGTGTTCTTTTTTCTTTTCAAAGATTTATTTATTTATTTGTCAGAGAGAGAGAGCGAGAGCGAGAGAGAAAGAGCATGCACAAGCAGGGGGAGTGGCAGGTGGAGGGAGAAGTAGGCTCCCCGCTGAGCAGGACTGGATCCCAGGACCCTGGGATCATGACCTGAGCTGAAGGCAGATGCTTAACCGATGGAGCCACCCAGGCATCCCTATTCTCTGCGTTCTTGTGAATACAAGTTCGTGTGGCTTAGTACAATTCTAGGGGGTGTTAATAAAAGCATGCCATGTTATAGTTAAACAAGCTTTCATGTTATTCACCTTGCATTCAGCACTTCGGTCAGCTAAATTGGTTATGGGCTCAGCCTACCATATCCCACATATTAGTGTGAGATTAGTTTCTGGATATTGTTGTTGGATGTCAATATCCAGGAGAATAAGCTTATCTTCATAAATAAGGTTTACGGGGGAGCTTGGCCAGGGGAGAGGTATTATGCTATGTATACTAAAATCAGGTTGGTGAAAGCAAGCCCAGTATGCAGTTAAATTTGTCATCTTATATACTTTTGTGGCTAAGGCTACATGCAGGTTTGGTTTGGCGGGTAATTGTATGTCCCTTCCTGTTCCAAAGGATGTGTATTTGTGCCTTAGTTTCCTGATGCTTGCTAACAGTAAATACATCTGTGTGTTTCAATGGGCATAGGACAAACTTCACAGGTGCTCTCAGTGGTTTGAAAAAAGTTGTTTATTTAGCTGTGCACCAAATTAGATCTTGAACTATGGGGTATTCCTATAAGGGATCCTCACAGATGGGCCAAGTTATTTTTAAAAATATAGACATCAAAACATGTTTGCCCATTTCTGTCTGTGTTTATCATGACTTTATTGTATTTCAGTGGGGGACCACCTGCATCACTTCAGTTCTAGGGGAACCTTTTCTGGGGTATCCATTTATATAGCTCTGATAGCCTCATGGGTGGCCCCTTGGGAGAAGCCGATGTGATACACCAACAAGTTTCCACCAGGTTAGCTTTGCTATAAGACCTCTCATTATTATTTCTATCTCTTGTAAAGTGTGGGTATGTATTTTTTAGTATCCCCCAGAAGAGCAACACTGGGTGGCAATCACCCTCAAATATTTCCCATGTCTTTATTAATGGTGGCCTTGGTAAACCCAGCATATTTTGTAATAGCTGTAAGCAAGTAGTTGTCAATTGGAGTGGAGAAAGTCCCATGTAGAGAGTAGTTACATTTCTCCATAGGATCAAATATATTTTTCAGAAGAATCATCTTCACTGTAACACCCAAGAGCTATGATCGTTCACTGTGGGCAGCCAGCATTACAATTGTTGTACAGTCTGTTCCCATGGAGTGTTATGTATAACTTGCAGTTGGTACTGTGATAAGATTAGGTTGGGGGAGAATTCCCAAACCAGTTGTAGTCCCTGGTTTTTTAGACATGACTTGGCCCAGATAATATTATATAATACATATTGCCTTTCTTGTACATATTGATTAGCATCCAGGAAGGAGGTCTGTGGTAAGGTGCCCTGGCCACTTGGTTAATGCAATTTCTTTCTGCCTTAATAAATGGGATGTGTGCTAGAGAGAGAGATCATTATCATCAACAGGAAAAGAGGCCAATGGTTGTAAGGGCATACATTGTTGGCAGAGTTTTACATTTAATCATCATCTGGGAATTAGTGAGGACTATAATTTTATCTCTGTAATCCCATAGGGTTTGTTGGTATTGACTCTAGATTAGAGTGTTTTCAATTTGATTGCACCAATCACTAGCATCTTGGTTGTATTACTGGGTGCATACCATCTCTGGGGATGCCTTAAATGAATCTCATAGGTAGTGGCCCATTGCTCTATTTGTTTGATGGCCCTAGTTGGTAATAATCACTTTCATCTGATTTGAAGTAAAAGTGGGCCCATGAGGTTAGAAGGTACCTTAAGTCACAAACCATATTTTAGTGTCTGGCTTAACCCGCATGGGTATTTGCTGATAGTAGAGATAGGGGAAGTGCTAGCTTCAGCGTTAGTGTCTGTGGTAATATTAGTAGGACTGACCAACCTGAATAGCCAACAATGTGGTTCCTGTGGTCCTCATCCTGACCCATATTGTGTGTCACCCTGTGCTGTGCATGTGGCATGTTGTTTCAAGACAGAATTTGTCAGCAGTAGGGTGTAGATTGCCAGGGTAGGGTGATCCATCAACAGGTGAGTATTCAACACTGACAAGTGTAGGAACTTCTCAGGTAAGAAAGGGGCACAGAAGGAGAGTAGGAGTAAAAGTCGGATGTTGTCTGTGAGCAGCAGTAGGAGATCTGATTGTCCCTTGGGTATCACCCAAATGGTGTTACTGGTCTGGGGGTGATTAGTTCTACCTGCTGGGTGTCAGGAACAGGTCCAGGATGGTTCCTTGGTACTTTTAGTGGAGTATATTGGCAGCAAATGAGGACACCTTTCTCTCCATAGTGGTCAGTGGCTTGCTCAGCTTACAGTGTATGAAGAGGAGAAGCAGGCTGAATACTGTCCCATAGTTGGTGGTCTGCAGAAGGTCCCCTTTGGGATGGAGATATTCATAGTACCATCTGTCATCAGTGAGGTAGGAAAACCAGCCATGCTCATTGCCTTACTGCACTGAAGTTTTGTTTTCATGTTTATTTCCCTTACCAGACTCTTAACTCCTTCCTGGAAGGTTAGAAACACGCAGCTCAACCTGGTGTCCTCAGGACAGAGTAAAGGACCTGACACACGACAAGAGGCCAGTCCACATTTGTGGAATTAAAGTAAACTCTAAAAAGTAAGATGACCACACCCTGTGTCATAATAGTGAGCCAAATGGTCTACAGTCTGCAGAGGGTGAGAGGGAAATGCCACTGGTAGCTCTGTCTTAGAACCCATGCAACAGGCTGAGACCAGCCCACACTGTGATATTGATCTCAGCGATGCCTTTTAAGAGTCCTGGACTGAGCCGGTATACTACTCAGGATTCTCCAGAGAAAGGGTACCAAGAGGAGGTATATATTGCCATGAATATATATATGTATGTGTGTGTGTATATATAAATAAATATGTATATATCCATGCATATATGTGTGTATGTGTATATATATATATATATTTAAAATTTAGATTTAAAAGAGAAATTTCAATTTTAGATGTAAGAACATGAATTTCATCTGAAAAGTAGTTTTGTGTCAACATCAGAATACAGTTTGAACAGTTATCTGTGTAGTGTGGCCTAACCAAATAGGCACATAGAAGTGACCATCCCAGCCAGCTAAACAAATCCCATTAATTATGAAAGACTATCTTAGAAATGCAGGTACACATATCTGTAAGTTTCTGAATGAACCTTTTTAAGCTGACCCATCACCAATTCAGGCAGAGCCTACTCTGGTGAGGAAATGGATGCTGACATGAAAGGCTTCCAGGATGGGGCAGTGTTGGGCTAGTCAGGGCACACACACAGGAAGTATAGTCTCACAGGACATAGGTGGTACTCCTGAAGCAGTGTCCTGTGAGACAATTGATAGGGAGCCAAGAGCCGGACATACATGAATCAGGCGATACAGGTTGCCAGGGGCCCTCGTGTGGCCTCCAGCAATGGGACCTTCCCCTCTAGGAGTCCCTGCCCAGTTGGAATATTCATTTGAGCCCTTGGTTTCAGTGGGGCTGTGGGAAGCAGTCAGTTCCCAGCAGTTTGATCTGTCCATGACATCTGTCCATCCACTTTGTGAGGGTGGAAGACAGGTGAAGGTGCTTTGTGTGCAAGTCCAGGAGCTGGGGCCACGCCTCTTGTCCCATAGTCAGAGCTGTGGCAGGTGTGGCTGGAGACTCAGCAGTCTGTTGGCACTCAAAGTGCTCACAGTAGATTGGAAAGGTTGCACTGGGAATATTTCTTCAGGAAGAGAGGTTTCCAAGAATCACTTTGGAAAAACAGAGGTCATTAATGTCCTTGCTTTCTGCCTTTGCTTCTCCCCAGCTGCCATGTTTTATGTTTGCTTTATTGTTAGAAAATCATTGTGGCTTACCCTGAAATCAATATTTGACATCTTTTTAATTATCTCCTATATTTTGTAGGAAAGGGTTGTATGAAAGAGGGGCAAGAGCATTCTTATAAAATTTTTTTCTGTAACTCAACCAGAAAGACTCATCATGTTTAGGGATTGATAAAGATAAAAATCCTAATTTGAAAGCCAATTTGAATGAGTTACATAACTTCATGTCCCTCTTGTCTCTAGCAATTATTTAGTGATTAGGCTGTAAAAGGTTAATCCATTGCTGGAGGCATCTGCATTGAATAAACAAACTTCCTTACTAAGGTGTATGCAGCAAGAAAAAGTTGAGGAAAGTAGAGTCAGGCTAATCAGTCCATTTTTGCAAACCACTATTGTTGTGGAAAAATAAAAGTCAGACCAGTGTGAGACCAAGCGACCCTCAGAGAAGTAGAACTTAGGTTTATTTTACGCTGCTGGACCCAGGCGAGCTCGCACTCCGGGGCAGCAGGGTTATGGAGCTTTTATAGGGGAGCGCAGGGGGTCAGGTTCCAAGGGCTATGCTGACTGCTGGTAGGTGGGTTTAAACTGGGGGTGTGGGGGATTGCTTTAGCAGGAACAGCAGTGCAGGAAGGCTGTGGCGGGAAGCCTGTTCACAGAAGCAGAAATGGCTGGTTATCTCTTGCTCCCAGAGGGGCTTCTGGTTATCTCTCTCTCTCTCTTTTTTTTAAAGATTTTATTTATTTATTTGACAGAGAGAGACACAGCAAGAGAGGGAACACAAGCAGGGGGAGTGGGAGAGGGAGAAGCAGGCTTCCCACTGAGCAGGGAGCCTGATGCGGGGCGCGATCCCAGGACTCTGGGATCATGACCTGAGCCGAAGGCAGACGCTTAATGCCTGAGCCACCCAGGCACCCCTTCCGGTTATATCTTGCTCTACCACTGAGCTAGTAACTTTCCATCTTCTGGGGCTTGCACGCCTGGGCCTGCTCTGGGTAATTTTTGTCTTCATTCCCCACTTTCGATGTCTTTTCTAACTTAGAATGGGTATTGACCATTACCATTGGGTTTCTTGTTGGTCTAGAGGTCTGTATTGAATTACCAGCGGTAGATTCCACTGGATGCACTCTACCTATATAGACTACGGCTAGAGCGATTTTCTGTGTCCAATTTCAGTTGCCTGGGGCTGACTGAGCTAAACCCACAGAGAACACTAGGGTCACAAGTACCACTATCATTACTGGTATAGGGTGGCACTGAGACTTTAGTGTCCAAATGTCCGCTCTTGAGTTCCTCAAGCTTCCATCGTGCGTTGACCAGTCAGCCTCCAGGTTTGTGACTGGAGCAAGGTTGTGGACTCCTCAAGTGGGGGATCCGCGGGTTTCCTCGGGGTGTCAAATTGAGCCGGAGGCCCTCTTGGCAGTTGTGGGCTGCTGCGTTGTCTTCCGGATCTTTAACTTGAGGAGGTCTGTCGGGTCCCAGGTTGTCTGCCAATCATCTGGGTCTGTGGGGGCCGCGGCCTTCTTTACTCGGTAATGATAGATCCAGGGAGTGATACCTGCAACTTTAACTGCAGTGGGAGTTGCTAGATGGGGGCCCATCCAAGTGGATTGGAACAGCTCCTTCTAACAACCTTTTACTCATATCATGTCCCCTGGTTAGTGGGGATGGGCCCAATTACCCATGGGGATAGGGGTCCTTTCTAAAACTTGGAAGATGTGGCATAGTTTTTTTTTTTCCCCAGGGCTTGGAGGTGTTGGGACATTTCTAAGTCTCCAATCTGTTTGAGGTCTCCTCCAAGCCTGCTTATTATGAGCGGTGGCCTGTCATAAAGCCTTTGAGGTGAATTATAGTCAGGTAGGTGTACATCCTTAAGAAGAGTAATAATTTCCAAATTGCTCTGTGAGCATGTTGGACTAGGAAAGCATATTTGGAGTCAGTATAAATATTAATTTTTAAGGCTTTGGCAATTGCCAAGCATGAGTGAATACTATAGCATACCCAGCTTTTCTTATTCCCTTTTCCATAAAACTATTGCCATCAGTAAACCAACTGTCATCTGTATTTTTGATAGGGGAATCCTTTAAATCTAGTTGACTAGCATAAACGAGATCAATAACCTCTGAACAGTTATGCTCTATAGAAGTACAGTAGTCAGGTCCAGGCATAAGGGTAGCTGGGTTTAAAGTCGAAAGGTTTTAACTATTATCTCAAGCATATCTATAAGCATTGCCTGGTATTTAATAAGTCTGCCTCCCATCATCTGTTGGTGGCCTTTGGCCTCTAAGACACTCTCTGGACCTGATGTGAAGTCGTTCCAGTCAGGGACTGTCCCATAGTGAGCTTTGAGGCTCTTTTTACCAGGAGCGCTGTTATGTGCTTGGCTAAAGCCTTTGTTTACAATTGTACCTCAATAGGATAAATATGACTATGAGGGATGAAATCCATCAAGAAGCCTTTTTTGTTTGAGGTTCAGACTTAACAATATCCTAATTATAAGGAATCGCTGGCAAGTGGGAGAAGACTTGTCAAGAGATAAGGGCATCCCCAAGTGCATCATCCAATCCAATCATAAAGAAAGTGGGTCATCCATTATCTTCACATGCCCATAGTTAACCCTATGGAATGGGGTATTCTCTGGCTTTTAAGGAATGATTTCATTGTGCCAGCCACATAGAATTGGCAAGGTACTAGTTGAGTTATATAATTGTTGGGAAATCAATCCCATTTTCCAGTTATTTAAATAATCATATGCCAGTGGGGTCCTGTTATTATCACTACAGAATAAAAAGCACAAAGATTGTCTATATGAGCTATTGTGCAATTTTCTCTGAAGTTTGCCTCAAGTTGTCTAGCTTAGGTAAACATTGTTAAAAGACAATCAGAACTAGGATTCAACATCCACAAAGGTGCATTACTGAAACACAATATTTTCTCTAAAATGACCCTGCTTTCAATCAGAGACGGCCAAATCAGGACTGATTTATTTGAAAACCAAGTCCAGTTTCAACAAACCTGGCCCGATTATTATATAAGCTCAGCAAAAATAATGAATGATCATATAGATCTTTTAGAATTCACTTTGCTGGAACATTTATAAGAAATCTCTAGGTTGAATTTTTAGAAGCCTCTCCAGGCCAGAAGACAAGCCAAGTACTTGCCATCAGACATGCCTGCAACTCCTGTAGATATAGGTGGATTTCTCTCCACGAGGTCCCCAAAGTATCTTGAGGTTCCATTACCTGTCAGAAGTGACATTTTTTACTCACCTGGTGAGGCTGCTGGGAACTCTGTAAACAAAATCCCAACCAGCAAACAGCGTGAGCTTAGTTAACTAGCCGCCTCCAGTACCCTGGAAAATGGCAGCCGCCCCGAATCTGTAGAACTTGCCCCATGCCCACTCATCCTCGGTTCTGTGGGAATTTCAATTGCTTCCTAGATTCTCCTGCTTGCATGGAGAGAAGCTCTGGTCCTGCAGAAAACTGAAGCCCTCCCCCAGGCAGAGGAGTTTCTGGCACTCTCAGCCCTAGCTCCGTGCTTAGCAGCGCAGACACAGCTCCTGGAGGCAACAGTCGGGCAGTTCTTCCCGCCTCTACAGTGTCCTTGATACTTGCCGCTGCTTCCTGGGGGTCCCCGGAGCATCTTCACAACTGGCTTTCACCTGAATCCAATTATGGCCCTATCACAAGCTGCCCAACACTTTTCTCCAACAGGAATGGTGGGAGAAAGCCAAATGTTTGTACCAGGTTGAAGTCAGGCCTGGGAGGTGGACTGGAGCAGTTCGGGCATCATCAGGTCCTCAGCACCCACAACTAACTGTCCAGGCATCCGACGGCAGGAACTTGAATGTTTGCAATTTAGGTGCTCCCAGAAAGTGTAAATTCAGAAATCACCGCGTCCCAACCTTTGAGCCCTTCTTGAGTGCTACACACACCCAAAAACGGGGGCTAAAAGAGAAAGAGCCAGCCAGAGTAACTCGGTGATGATAGTCTCCTTGCTGACAATGATTTTAAGAGATAAAAAATAAACCTCTGAGGGCTGTGACTACTCTCACTCTTAAACATTCCTTGAGAAGAATCACATTTCCTATTCAGTCTGCTTCTCAGGGAGAAAGAGGCAGAGAGCCTGGGAGACCTCCCTTGCTATACTGAAGCTACTTCCTTCGAAGAAGCCCAGCTAGATGGAACACATCGGAGTCACTTAAGTTCAGCAGCATATCTTAACTTATTCAGAAAAAGATACTTTCTGACTAGGGCGCCCCTCTTGTCCTCTCTTCCATGTGCACCTCCCACACAAAACTAAGTTATCTCAAAGTAATCAAAATGGACACCTGCACACAGCTGACTGTCTACATTAGCAAGGGTTCGTATTCCCCTGGTTTCATCAACCGTCATGACCCCTCTGTGAAAGCACATACAGGGGTTGTGTCTTTCCCCAACGTCAGCTTTATGCAATCATAGAACAAAGTAAATCACCATTATAAAGCAGGTTCAGGATTCCAAACTCAATGACAACTCCCCCCTGTGATTAAACTTGGCTTCTCAAACAGCACACAGAGCAGGACGTTAAGACAAACCACACCACAAGCGAGATAACACAAGGCTGCAGGAAGTTAGTGAACCAAAGGGGAAGTCAGTCTGTGGGCATGCAGTTGAAACAAGGCCTCGGTCCGGTCCGTTCTGGTCCGGGGCAGCTCTGGGCATGACCGCTTATTACGTTCAAGCGGTGAAGGATCTCAGTTCTGTTCAGAGATCCGTCGGGCGCAGCTATCGGAGGCAGTTGCCTTTTCTCAGCGGTCAGTCATAGAGGGGTCATGTCTGAAGAGTCTGGCGGTTTGCTACAAAATTCTTCCCCTTTCTAAAGGGATTTAGTCGGGATTTAAAGGTCTGCCCCTGCAGACCACCTCTGGTTCTGCTTGTTATCAGTGCAGGGGTGTCGGCTGATGCTGGTCCCGGCCATCCCTCCTAGCAGCAGTACCGTTACCTACTTGGGTCATTGCTTGACACAGGCCCCTGCTTGACATGACAGACTCCACTTTGCTCTCTACATCGACGTAAACTTACTAATACAGCAAGGCCTCACTTGGGAACACAAGGGTCGCAAATAATGTTTTCTTCGTTCTGGGAACTACCTGAAAAACCCATTAACTCGTCGATAAAAAGTGTGAAAGGACATTTTTCAACCACAAGAAACTTTGAGCTTTTGGTCTTAAAATTCTTGCCTTGTGGGCCACCTCGGTGGCTCAGATGGTTAAGCGTCTGCCTTCCGCTCAGGTCAGGATCTCCAGGTCCTGGGATCCGGCCCAGGTCGGGCTCCCAGCTCAGTGGGGAGTCTGCTTCTCCCTCTCCCTCTGCCTCTCCCCCTACTTGTGCTCTCTCTCTCTCTCTCAAATAAATAAAAATCTTTAAAAATTGTTTCCCTTGTGTCATCCAAACCTAAGCCATTCTATCACGATTCTCACCCAATCTTAATCACACCATCCTCCAACATTGAAAGATCTGCTGTATAGCAGACTTCAAAATCTGAATAAATATCTCTCCTGCCCTGCCACCTCCAAGACTCTATTAAGAGTCTGTCCAGGTAGTGCTCTCCCTTCATGGGATAAAGTCAGCTTTGCTTAGAAGTGGTCTGGCGGTTTATTGGGAAGTACAGAATTTGAGGAACATAGACACTGCTGCTGCATGCCATGTGAGCATGGACGGAGCCTAAATCCCAGGACCAGCATCTGTGGATATTTCTGAAAGCATACACCGACTGAATGAACGCAGTTATAGAGGAAAGAGCTACGAGTGCAGAGTATTCAATGTGTGGTAGCGCCAAGAAAAACGTAAAGAGAATAGATGTTAATGTATTTATGACCACAGAGGTGAGCCAGTTCATTCAAGAATGACACATCACCCAAAACAAAGGAGGAAATGACTAAACAAAGGACGTATCAAACTCGGATTAAAATGCTTCATATCTATTTCTGTCTCAGCGGTGTTTCTTCTTCTTTTTTAAAGATTTCATTTATTAATTTGTCATAGAGAGAGAGCACAAGCAGGGGGCGCAGCAGGCAGAGGAAGAAGCAGGCTCCCGCTGAGGGAGGAGCCCGATGCTGGACTGGATCTCAGGACCCTGGGATCATGACCTGATTCTAAAGCACATGCTTAAACGACGGAGCCACCCAGGCGTCAATGTGTCATTGGTTTTTCTGAGACACCTTGTCCGCTAAGGGTAAGCTGGGGCTCTCTGTCCCCAAAGTATCTGGCTGCCTAGGAGAGATTGGGTGGTGTGCAAAACAGAACGCTCAAGCCCCTTTCCTTCTCCTCGGCTGACCCGCGCGGCTGCGAGTCTCGGCAGCAGCACAGGCGGGAAAACCTCAACCCACCCTGCCCGCAGCCAAGGCTGTGCGCATGCGCCTTGCTGTGAGTGAACAGTGTGCATGCTCCTTGCTGTGAGCAACTGTTACTGGGCGTGCGCATTGCTGCCCGCGCTCTGTGAGCCGGGGTGAGATCCGTCGAGGCGGCGTATTCTCTGTGCCGAGAGCTTTCTCGCTAGCCGAATTCAACTGGTAGGTCCCCAGATCAGTCCTTCCAGGAGTTTAAGTGTGAGCGAGGATGGGGAGGGAGCCAGTGGGCCGCGGGCAGGTGGGGACGGTAGATCTGTGGCATCCTAGGTGGAAGTGGCGAGGAGCTAGCGCCCTTCTCCTCACAGGCGTCGCGGCCGCCATGGCGCTCGTCCTCGTGGTGGGGCCAAGGCAAGTGAGGATGGTGGGTCGAAGAGGGGAGGGGAAGACGGGCCAAGGCCCGGCGCGGGCGGGGCGGGGCGGTTAGTGGAGATCTCGGAGTCCTGGAGCACCTGCAGCTGCCCCCAGAGCACGGAGTCCAGGATCCTCTGTGGGACCCGGGGCAGGGAGCCGACCAGGCGGTATAGAAAAGGCCAGGTAGCGGGTAACGCTGGGGGCTTGTGACTGGGTCCGCGAGATTGGTCGTGCACCGTGCAGTGGTCGAGGCAGGAGCAGGCCCGTGGATCTGGTTCGCGACTACACGCCTGAACCCTTGGAGTGCGAACAGAGCCCGAGGCCGTATGCAGAGGATTCTTTCTTTCCCTGCGTTCCAGCCAAACGTTATTTAAGGCGGTAAAATGAGCCTAGGAAATGGGAACGTGACCAAAGCAGTAGTGACTCAGGTTTGAATGTCCAGCACTGTTTTCTCAAACGTCTTTATAGTGGGGAATGCAGGCGTGAGGCTAAGACTCGTCTTTTAGCCTGTCCATAAGGCGATTTCACGGCCAGCCTGGCTGATGTAAATGATCTTGCAGCCCGTGTCTTTGGTGTGACCACAGCTTGTACACTCTACTGATGCTAGGTTGGCTCTCGGAGTGTTTTCCATGTAAAAAAAAAATTAAGCTTTGGCCTTGGTTGGACGTGGTATGCCTCTCCTTTAGAGTACATTTTCCAAATACCAGTGTTCTCTTTCAGGGTGGACTATGAGTGGCCAAGTCAGATCCAGATCCAGAACCAGAATCAAAGAAAGAAAAGATAATCCAGGGTCTAAACAGCAGGTGGGTGTGAGTACTTCCGTGTTGGATGTTTTCGATTACCTTCCATTTATTGCTCTGAAAATTTTGTTGAGCTGCAGGCATACAGATACAGTGATAAAAGCTTCTCTGCTGATAAAGGGAGGGAAACATTGAACCAGAAGGCTTCCATATTTCTGTTACTGTGCAAATACACCCTATGGCTCCTTTGTCATGCTTATTAACGACAGATTGTGCATATCCATCCCAGCATAGTTTACAGTAGATTTCAAAGTGCTTGTGGTTACCTTTTGTTGGAGTAGCCGCTGTGTGGGAAGACTCACTTTTAAGAATTAGCGCATAGAATCATGATGTGGGAGTGTCTTTATGCTTATTCCTTATTTGATATCAAAATGTATAATGTATGTTTATACTGTTAGCATGTATTAACAACCCAACTTTTTATTTGCCCACATACACACACCCACACACACACCCTTAGGAGCAGCAACCCAGTGATGAGCAACCGAAAAAAAAGGAGGCACCACCTGAGAGTCAGGATATTCTACCTGATCATGGGAAGGAAGTTGAAGCAGGACCTGTGGCTCAAGGTGAAGGGAAAGGGAAGGAGAATGACTATGGGGGCAGGGGTGTATGTGGGCATCATGCGTTATGACAAACCATTGCAGGAGGAAAGAAAAAATTGGAAGAGACTTCAGTCATTTCTCGAAAACGGGTTGAAAATGTGAAGAATGTATAGTGTGCAGCTTCATGTAGTCCTTCACCGTAACGAATTTCCCTTTTTCCTTGAGAATTAATCGGTGTGCTTGAAAATGCTGTCCTCTCTACATTAGAGGAAAATGTTTAACTACAAAACTATACATCGCTTCCCTAGTTTAACTTGTTCTTCTTAGAACATTTTTGCGTGTCCTTTTCACTCATTTCATCAAAAGCGTAAGCACTAGTCAACAGTATAGGCAGAGTGGCACGTCAACATATCCTGTAACATGTGGAATAAAGCCAGTTTGCATACGGATGGGAGCCCCATTTTATAAATGAGAAAACTAAGGCTCAGGAATTGTGGCTTGCCAAAGACTGCTTGACACATGGAGATACACCTCGTAGTTCAGTACAAAGTTTGCGTTCTTGGGGAAGCTGGCTGGCTCACTTGGTAGAGCATGTGACTCTCGGTGTCGGGGTCGAGAGTTCAAGGCCCATCTTGAGTGTAGAGATTACTTAAAATAAGCAATTTTAAAGAGGTCTGTGTTCTTCCTACCATCTGTGTTGTTTTACAAACAAGTGAATGGTTTTGTATCGAATGCTTAGTAGTCAAACGTGTCTGTACTGTAAAGTAGCTTATTAGTGGCACAGGAATCAGTCCAGTTCAGTGGAGCAGGAGAGAGACTCCAGAAAAGAGCTCAGTGAATGATAGCCACTGTCTGATTAATTACTCAGGAAACTGGCATTAGGGTCACTACGTTAATATGATTTTTACGTGGCCTTAAAAGGTGTTGAAGTACTTTTACGATTAGGAAAATCAAAAGGATCTTAAAACGATCATGAAACAAATGAATGTCTTCCAAATGGAACATCTTCATCAAGCACTTGTAGTGAATTATTGACACCGTTCAGGCCATGGAGTGTGTTAGGAATACGCTGTTAAGAGGTTTCCACAATACGACTGACGACAAAGTCCATTAATTTCTTTCCACCCTACTTGTCCCTACTGTCTCACTGCCAGACAGAAGTGGGGCTGTTAATCACTACTGTTTTGCTGTTACTTTTGGAACTTTGCTCTATAATTGACTGCTTTATCCTAAGTTATACATAGAGGAACTTTGCACTTAAATCGAACGGGTAAAACTGGACAAAATACCCTGCAGATTGTCCTACTACGGAATGGATGTCACTAGTATAGGATTTGTTAGAGGCCCACGAATACACTCAGCTTATCCTTCGGAAAACTACATTGTACTTTTTAAATAAAATCTTATGCGTGGTGTAGACTTGATTTCCCACATGTAGCTGATGCTCTCTATTCTAAGAACACTGTGGTAATAGAAAGGAAATGAAGTGCATTGGGCTTTATCTTTAGAATATCACTTGAAATAAAGCAAATCGTACTACAGGAAAAAAAGGGTGTGAAATGCATTTTCCCATCATATTTTTTTATCACCCTAGCCTATAGGCTTTTATTGGTTTATATTTCATATTTACTGCTTAAATCGATTACCTTTGTGTTTTAAGGACGGGACCTGCAAGCTGATCTCCAGGAGCTGCCTCAGGCAAAGGCTGGGGGTAGAACTGAAGATGACCCTGATGCAAGGGGCCAAGTCTACCCTTCTTAGAGCCCATTAAAATGCCGGAAGCAGGTATGTTATCCATTGACAGTGCAAAGTATGAGGGTCTTTCCCCGAATATTATATCTTTACGTATGCAGATATAACTTTAATGATACATTTCTAACAGGGGTTGCATATGAAGATTACTTTCCCAAGTAGATCAAACATCCTGCCGGCCTGACTTATACACAAGAAGAGATAGAAACAAATTGGGTCAAAGCCTTATTAAATCATACAATATGAAACCATTTTCTTTTTTTGAGTATAAATACTTCAACAAACTGCTAATAATATTCAGATCCTTCTGTAAGTTCTGCTTTTATCAAACACAGAATTCATTTGGATTGAATATCAGTTTGTATGAAATATGCTGAGGCACTGAGGTAGGTTCTACCCGCGGCTGAAATATAACGTGTATGATTTTCTGACAATCCCTTAACTTCTGAACCCATCTTTACTCATATGTATATTGAGTTGAATTCTGATATATTACAATCATTTTTAATGCTGATATTAGTATTCTGGGGTTCTGTTGGTTACATAGAATACGAAGATGTTGCATTTTGCATGATTTTTTTTATCAGATAACATCTTTGGTCAAATTTTAACATGTGAATTGAAATTTTTCTGCCACCGGGAACCACAAAACACAATGGTTGCTGTTTGTGTTTCTCTATGGCGATCTGGACCCCTATTCCCATTTTTGGTTTCAAATGTTTGTTTAATTTCTATGAGTTAACGCATTGTGAAATACTGGTTTCAGGAGTAGAATTTAGGGATTCATCCCTTACCTATAATACCCAGTGGTCATCACATCCGGTACGCTCCTTAACACCCATCACCCATTTAGCCCATCCCCGACCCATCTTCCTCCATCAACACTCAGTTTCCTCTCTATAGTTAAGAGTCTCACGGTCGGCTTCCCTCTCTCTTTTTTTCTGTCCCATATGTTCATCTGTTTTTTTCCTTAAATTCTACCTATGAGTGACATCATGTTATTTGTTTTTCTCTGACTGAAGCTTTTTTCGTTAGCATGATATACTCGAAGACATGCACATCATTGCAAATGGCAAGATTTCATTCATTTTCATGGCTGAGTCATATTCTACTGCATACACACACACACACACACAAACACACACACACGCACACACACACACACACGTCTTCTCTATCCGTTCATCGATCAGTGGACATTTGGGCTCTTTCCATAGTTTGGCTATTGTTGAAACTGCTGCTCTAAACATTGGGGTGTTTGTACCCTTTGAGTCTGTAATTTTGTGTCCCTCGGGTAAAAACCTCATAGTGTAAATGCTGGGTCACAAGGTAGTTCTATGTTTAACTTTTCTAGGAACGTCTATACTGTTTTCCACAGCGACTGTCCCAGTTTGCATTCCCACCAACAGTGTAAGAGGGTTCCCCTTTCTCCACATCCTCACCTACATAGCTCGTTTCCTGCTTTGTTAATTTTACCCATTTGACAGGTGTGAAGTGTGTGACCATATAATCTGTTCGAGAGACTGGAACGCCGTTAAGGCCAACACCGTTAAGGCAAACGGTTACCCTACTGAATCAATGACGTAAGGGAAACACTAGCTGACAAAAACAGCTTTCCGCTTAACCAGAACAAAGAATAACTTACATGTGGTCCTCATTGCTCTACTCCCATCACTTACGCAGTAACCAACTTGGCATTATTCCTTCGGCATCATATATTCACAATATTATTTCAAGTTGAGGCCTTTAAGTGATACTTACGTGTACATTTTTGTTTTTCAGCTCTTTGCATGTTGTTTGGAGTTTTTGTAAACCTGCATTCGCCTTTTGCTCTCCATTTAAAACTACCTTTTAATAGGCTCATTTCATTTTGTGTGTTGTGAACCTGAACTGTCTTTTTGTATTGTTGTACCAATAGAAAGTGGGGTGTGTTCAAAAAATATTGGTAAAATATACGCTTGGAATTCTATCTTATACAATGAAAACTATAATGTCCTTCCTGTACCATGAATTTAGTCGACATACGATTCTGCTGAGTAGTATTTCTAACTGTTACATCTACCTTACAGGTGAAGGACTACTCCAGATTTAAACAAGGACAAGCTGAAACATGCAGACTACTCTTATGTGGGGTACTTCACTGTTGTAGTTCTCTCAATAAAGTGTTACAGACGTTCCACAAAGAATCTTTTGAAATCTGTGTTAAACTTATCCCAAGTAGGGGGTGCCTGGGTCTCAGTCCCTTAAGCAGCTGACTCTTGGTTTCAGCTCAGGTCATAATTCATTGGTCATGGGATGGACCCCGAGTCTGGCTCGATGCTCCTCAGGAAGTCAGCTTGAACGATTCTGTCCCTCTGCTCCTGTTCCCTCCCTCCCTCCCTCCATGCCTCCCTCTCTCTCTCTCTCTCTCTTAAATTAATAAACCTTTAAAGGAAAACTTATTCTGAGTAGTCGATGCTATCAAAATTAGGTCACTTTTTGAAATGTTATAGTCCGATTGAGCTGATATACACAGATATATCTGTACGTTGAATTTCTGTCCAGCAACCGTGCTACGTATGCTTTAATAAGTGTACATCAACCTCCGTTTTGAGTTTCAACAGGCACAATGATACCATCTTTGAACACTGAGAGTTTGTTTCTGCCATTTTAAACCTTTCCCCTTTTTTTCTCGTTTGACAACATTGGACAGACCCACCCAGTACAATGTAGAAAGAACTGGCCAGGATGGATAGCCTTGTCTTATTCCTGATAAATTAGATAATATTTAACATTTTGCCTATTTACTGTGAAGTAAAGGAAGTTCCATTCTTACTCTCGTTTACCATGAATATTTGTATTGAAAATATGTTGACTTCCAATAAACACTTGCAGTACGTTTATTCAGATGAGTGTAGGATTTCCCTTCATTAATCTGTGAATGTGATGAATTACTTACATATTGTCCTATGTTTAAACCAACCATACATTACCGGGAGGGCATGGTCATGATATATTATCTTTCTGAATACTCTACTTCTTAATAATTTGTTTAGAAATTTTACGACTATCCTCATGAGTGTCATTAGCAGACACTTTTATATACTGTCTTGGATGTTGGTATCAAGACCATACTAGCCTCATAAAATGAGTTGGTATGTAAAACCTCTTTTCCGCTTCTCTGGAACTGAAGACTCTGAAAGGCTGTGAGTAACGTAGGACTAGACTTGCCCGTGTTCAGGTGTGTCTGGATCGCATCTCTCTTTTGCAGTCGGACCCTCCCTAAATGGCAGGTGATTGAGGGACACCTCCAGGTTCCCATCCTTTCAGATTTTGTGAGGGGCCCATCTTCCCTGCAAGACACTTCTAATGATGCTGTCACTCCAAAAGCTACCTGCTCCAGTTTCTATACTCTTACGAATCTTCTATACCCAGAAAGCTAAAGGTCATGGCTCTCTTAACTACATAATTTTGATCTGTGCTGTCTGATTGTGAATAGCTGGCCAACCTCGACTTGTCTACCGTAATGACCATAGGTCCACTTATTGGGCTTTTTAAAAAACAAGAGTTAGTATTAAAACTCTTATTTATGTTAGCCACTTCTTTCTCCTGGGTTCCATACATTTATAACCTCATTTAATCTTCACAAAAAGGTGGGTCACAGTGACCCAAAACTTACGTCTCACTCTAATAAGCAGTAGATTTTGGGATTTAGTTCCAATTTAGATGTCCTTGCTCTTTCTCAAAGGAAATACTCCTGAAAATGTTGTCCAGGAAAACTGACAGGTACATGATGACGATACTGGTAATCTGATATTTACATAGAAGTTTATACTAATTTCTTCTTATTGTTCGAGGTGAAGGTTTTGTGTTTTGGTTTTTTTTTTTTTTTTTTTTTACTTTAGAGGTTTTATCCTTCTTTTGAAGGAAAGGTTTTCCAAACTGTGGCACACAGACGTCACACGGTTTTCAGATGAAATCAGTGATTTGGAAAGAAGATTTAAATTAAAGTATGGGGGACAGGTAATACAAACATTTCAATTCTTAATATACTAGCACACTGAATTTACAGTGCTAAGAAAAATATAACTCTAACCCTAAAGCAAATTGGAACAGTTTATAGAGAGAAGGATAACTCATGTCACAAGCCCCATGGCAAAACAGAAACAAAACCAACAGACATCTCCTGTAAAATTTCTGAACATTCTTGAATAGCTTTTAAAGGTGGGATCCCTGGGTGGCTCAGCTGCTTAAGCCTGTGCCTTTGGCTCAAATCATGATCCCAGGGTCCTGGGAAAGTGTCGCGCGTCAGGCTCCTAGCTCAGCATAGGGCTCCTTGGTCAGCATCGGGCTCCTTGTTCAGCATCAGGCCCCTTGCTCAGCGTGGAGCCTGCTTTTCCCTCTGCCTGCCAGTTCGCCTGCTTGTGCTCACTCTCTCTCTGACAAATAACTAAATGAAATCTTTTAAAACACTTTTAAAGGCAGAGACATAAGCCATTGCGATAAGTGTGATATCTCATTGTAGTTTTTCATTGACTTTTCCCCGACAATCACTGATGTTGAGCATATTTTCATGTGTCTGTTGGCCGTCTGGATGTCTGCTTTGGAAAAATGTCTATCCTTAACTTTGCCTATTTTTTAACTGCATTCTTCATTTGGAGGGTGTCGAGTTTTATAGGCACTTTATATGTTTTGGATAGTAGCTGTTTATCAAATGTGTCATTTGCAAATATCTTCTCCCATCCCACAGGTTGCCTTTTCGTTGTGTTTTTTCCTTAGCTGAGTAGAAGCTTGTTAATTGATGAAGTCCCAATCGTTTATTTTTGCTTTTCTTTCCCTTGCCTCAGGAGTCATATCTAGAAAGAACGTGCTAGGGCTGCTGTCAAGGAGGTTGTGTTCTACTCTAGGATTCTGATGGCTTCAGGACTCACATTTAGGTCTTTGATCCATTTTGGTTTATTTTTGTGTATGGTGTAAGAAAGGGGTCCAATTTCATTCTTTTGCATGTTGCTGTCCAGCTTCCCCAACACCCTTTCTCAGAGAGACTGTCTTTTGCCCTTCGATGGTCTTTCCTGCCTTGTCAAACAAGAGTTGACCATATAGGGGTGGGTTCCTTTCTCGGTTTTCTATTCTGTTCCCCTGATCGATGTGGCTGTTTCTGTGGCTGTGCCATCTTGTTCTGATCACTACACCTTTGTAATATAACATGAAGTCCAGAATTGTGATACCTCCAGCTTTGTTTTTCTTATTCAAGTTTGCTTTGGCTCTTCTGAGTCTTTGGTGGATACATACCAATTTTAGGATAATTTGTTCTTGCTCTGTGGCAAATGCTCGTGGTATTTTTTTAAGGGTGCCATTAAATGTGTAGATTGCTCTGGGTAGTATAGACATTCTAGCAATATTTATTCTTCTAATCCATGAGCATGTCATAGTTGTCCATTTCTATGTGTCATCTTCGGTTTCTTTCACCAGTGTTCTATAGTTGTCAGGGTACAGGGCTTTCACCTCTCTGGTAAGGTTTATAACTAGGTATTAGGTGGTTTTTGCAATTGTAAATGGGATTGACTCCTCAATTTCTATTTGTGTTGCTTCATTGTTGGTGTATAGAAATGAAATGGATTTCTGTACCTTGACTTTGTGTCCTGTGCGTTTACTGAATGCGTGTAACAGTTCTAGCAATATTTTGGTGGAGTCTTTTGGGGTTTCCACATAGAGGATCATTGCCTTCTGCAAATACCGAAAGTTGGACTTCTTCCTTGCCGGTGTGGATGCCCTTGTTTCTTTTTGTTATCTGATTGCTGAGCCTGGGACGTCTAGTATTTTTTTATTTAAATTTCATTAATGAACATGTAGTGTAGTAGTACTTTCAGAGGTAGAATTTAGCGATTCATCTGTTGCATAGAACACCCAGTGCTCTTTACAGCAAGTGTCCTCCTTGACGCCCCTCACCCAGATATCCCATTCCCCCCACACATCCCCTCCTGTAACCCTGTTCCTATAGTCAAGAGTCTTGTATGGTTTGTCCCTCTCTCTGATTTCCTCTTATTTTACTTGTCCCTCCCTTCCCCTATGATCCTCTGCTTTGTTTCTCAATTTCCACAAAGGAGTGAAATCATATGATAATAGTCTTTCCCTGAAGGCCTTGTTTCGTCTAGCATAATACCCTCTAGTTCCATCCATGTTGCGGCAAATGGTAAGATGTCAGTGTATTGATGGCTGAGTAATATTCCATTGTATATATATATACACCACACTTGTTTATGCATTCATCCATTGATGGACATCTGGGCTCTCTCAGTATTTTGGCCATTGTGGCCTTTCCTCCTATAAACATTGTGGTGCAGGTGGCCCTTCAGATCACTACGGGTGTATCCTTTGGGTAATTACCTAGTAGTGGAATTGCTGGATCGTAGGGTAGATCTATTTTTAACTTTGTGAGGAGCCTCCCTACTGTTTTCCAGAGTGGCTGTACCAGCTTGCATTCCCACTAGCAGTGTAAGAGGGTTCCCCATCTGCCCATCCTCACCAACATCTGTCACTTCCTGACTTGTTAAATTTAGCCATTCTGACGAGTGTGAGGAGGTATCTCATTGTGCTTTTGAATTGCATTTCCCTGATAGCGAGGGATGTGGAGCATTTTTTCACGTGTCTGTTGGCCATTTGTGTATGTGTTCTTTGGAGAAACGTCTGTTTCCTTCTGCCTATTTCTTGACTGGATTATTTGTGTTTGGGGGATTCTGTATCATAAGAGCTTTATATATTTGGGATACTAACCCTTTATCAGGAATGTCATTTGCAAATATCTTTTCCCTATCCATAGGTTGCCTTCTAGTTTTCTTGATTACTTCCTTTGCTGTGGAGGAGCTTTTCATTTTGTTGAAGTCCAAATACTTTATTTTTGCTTTGGTTTCCATTGCTTTGGGAGACATATGTAGAAAAATTGTATGATTAATGTCAAAGAGGTTACTGCCTGTATTCTCCCGTAGGATTTTAATAGCTTCATGTCTCACATTTAGGTTTTTAGTCTATTGGGAATTTGTTTTTGTATATACTGAAAAAAATGGTCCAGTTTCATCCCTTTGCATGTTGCTGTCCAGGTTTCCCAACACCATTTGTTGAAGAGACTATCTTTTTCGCATTGGCTGTTTTTTTTTTAAGATTTTATTTATTTATTTGACAGAACAGAGAGAGAGATAGCAAGAGCAGGATCACAAGAAGGGGGAGTGAGAGAGGGAGAAGCAGGCCTCCCGCCAAGCACGGAGCCCGATGTGGGGTTCGATCCCAGCACCCTGGGACCATGACCTGAGCCAAAGGCACACACTTAACCAACTGAGCCACCCCCGCACCACGGATATTCTTTTTCAAAAATTTTTGTTAGTTTATTTTAGAGAGAAAGATCGAGAGAGCGAGCTTGCCCAAGTGGGGCAAGGGGCAGAGGGAGAGGGAGAAGATCTCATGCAGACTCTATGCTGAGCGTGGAGCCTGTCGCTTCGCTTGATCTCAATAAACTGTGCCAAAACTATGAGTCACATGCATATCCAGCTGAGCTATCCAGGCACTGATCATTGGATCCTTTTTTTAATAGCTTCTTCCTTTTTTTTTTTTTTTTTTGTTGGCGTAGAGATTGAAGTAATTCTTATCCACCCTTTCTTCTCTTGTTTATGCACTTTAGACTATACCTTATCCTCAAGCATGACTTCATCTGCATTCAGTACAAGTTGTGGGCCACCTTCATTAATATTGGATTAAAGCTATTTTCTAGTTTTCAGTATGATTTCTTTCAGCATAAGTTACCTACCAGAGTATGGCTTGGTCCGAGATTTTTCCGTTCTTTTTAATTATGAATCCTACATCAACTTTCCTCTTGTCAGGCAACCGATTCTTACTTCCTTTGAAGCCTGTTAAGGCTTATTCGAGTGAGTAATTTTGTCAAATACTAGTTTACATTACTAGTACACATTAACCAAAGTGTGTATTCTGTCATCATTGTGTTTCATGCCATTGTGTTGCTTCCTTATTCGAGGAACCTCCTGTGTGTAATCTGAACCTAGCACCACCACCCCCCCATAAGAGGAGGGCAGGAATAAACCCAAGAAAGAGGTGGATCACCTCAGATTGGTGGGTTGCAGGTTAAGAAGCAAGGAAATTTATTTACGATTCTTTTTTACCGCGTCCAAAAGACTAGGAGATATCCACGCCAGTCCATCAATTCTTTAAAGTTTGTACAGAGAGACTATGGACTCTGAGAAACAAACTGAGGGTTCTAGAGGGGAGGGGTGTGGGGACTGGGTTAGCCCGGTGATGGGTATTAAAGAGGGCATGTACTGCATGGAGCACTGGGTGTTGTATGCAAACAATGAATCAGGGAACACTACCTCAAAAACTAATGATGTGAGAATGTATGGTAATTAACATCAGATTAAAAACAGTTTATACAGAGGATTTAAGTGAGTTCAGCCATATACAGCTTCCAAAGACTCTTTTTAAAAAAATTGTATTATGTTCTGTTAGTTGCCGCAACATACCTGATTAGTTTCTGAGGTGGTGATCCATGATCCATTGTTTTCGTATAACACCCAGTGCTCCATGCAGCACGTGCCCTCCTTAATAGCCATCACCGGGCTAACCCATCCCCCCTCTCCCCTCTCCTCCGAATCCCTGTTTGTTTCTCAGACTCCATAGTCTCTCATGGTTCATCTTTCCCTCTGATTCCCTCCCCCGCCTTCATTTTTCCCTTCGTTCTCCTAAGGTCCTCCATGCTATTCCTTATGTTCCACAAATAAGTGAAACCCTGTGATAATTGACTTTCTCGGCTGGAGTTATTTCACGTAGCATCATCTCCGCCAGTCCCATCCATGTTGATGTAAAAGTTGGGTATTCACCTTTCTGATGGCTGAGCAATATTCCATTGTCTATATGGACCACTTCTTCTTTATCCATTCATCTGTTGAAGGGCATCTCGGCTCTTTCCCTAGTTTGGCTATTGCGGACATTGCTGCTATGAACATTGGGGTGCGTATGGCCCTTCTTTTCACTACATCTGTGTCTTTAGGGTCAATACCCAGGAGTGCAATTGCTGGGTCATAGGGTAACTCTGTTTTTAACTTTTTGAGGCACCTCCACACTCTTTTCCAAAGTGGCTGTACCAACTTGCATTCCCACCAACAGTGTAAGAGGGTTCCCCTTTCTCCACAACCTCTCCAACATTTGTTGTTTCTCGCCCTGTCCATTTTTGCCATCCTAACTGGTGTAAGGTGGTATCTCAATGTGGTTTTGATTTGAATTTCCCTGATGGCTAATGATGATGCACATTTTTTCACGTGTCTGTTAGTCATTTCTATGTCTTCTTCGGAGAAGTGTCTTTTCATGTCTTCTGCCCATTTTTTGACTTGATTATTTCTTTTTTCGTTGTTGAGTTTGGGAAGTTCTTTTTAGATCTTGGATACCAGCCCTTTATCTCCAGTGTCCTTTGCAAATATCTTCTCCCATTCTGTGGGTTGCCTCTTTGTTTTGTTGACTGTTTCCTTTGCTGTGCAGAAGCTTTTGATCTTGATGAAGTCCCAAAAGTTCATTTTTGCTTTTGTTTCACTAGCTTTTGGAGATGTATCTCGAAAGAAGTTGCTGTGGCCGATGTCAAAGAGGTTACTGCCCATGTTCTCCTCTAGGATTTTGATGGATTCCTGTCTCACATTGAGGTCTTTCATCCAAAGAGTCTTATCACCACAATTCTATGTCAAGACGGTATCCTTAGGGTATATTCGAAGAACGGGAAAGGAAAGCAGTATGCACATTTCAAGAACAGGGCACTAGGAGGGGGTGCCAGTGTGGCCCAGTCAGTTAAGCCCCTGACTCTTGATCTCAGCTCAGGTCTTGATCTCAGTGTCGTGAGTTCAAGCCCCGTGTCGGGCTCCACAGTGGGCATGGAGCGAACTTTAAAAAAAAACAAAGTAAAAGAGGGGACCGTGTGGATGCATATATTTATTCATTTGTGTGTTCTATTTACACACTTATAATTTTAACCCTGACCCGTTTAAAATTATTTTCATATGTGGTATCAAAATAAGTAGATCCCCATACGGGAAGTGAGGGTCAAGTAAAATAAGACAACATCAGAAAGGGAGAGAAACCATAAAAGACAGTTAACTATGGGAAACACACTGAGGGTTCTTGGAGGGGCAGTGGGTGGGGGATGGGCTATCTGGGAGATGTCCAGTAAGGAGGCACTGGATGTAATGAACACTGACTGAGGTTTATATGTAACTGGTGAATCACTAAAGTGAAACTACTCTGAAACTAATACTACACTATCCGTTAAGCACTTGAATTTAAATAAATCAATAATATTAGATTCAACCTCACGGTGACATGGAGTACAATACTTGTTACCGTCTTTTGATTCATACTTCTTATGGCCCTTTTTCTCTTTATGAGAACGTTCCAATATTTTTTGTGATTCCACTTTTCTCTGTGAGGTTGTTAAGTCTGTATTTCCTTTCTCTTTTATTGACTATCACACAGCTTCCACTATGCAGCCCTGAGTTGATACAGTGTTGATAATTACTAACAGCGAATGCAAAGTATGAATTCTATTACTTCCCTTATACTGCAGGATTTGTGGAATGCTTTAACTTCATTTCTCCCCTTGAACTTCTACCTTATATTTACATTACGTTAATTTTACATATACTTGAAACGCCATAAAATATGATTTTTTTGTTTCTACAATGATGATGCAGTCAATATTCTCTTATATTTACTCACATAATGACCTTTCTTTGCTCCTCCTTATTTCCTATAATACTGTTTCACTTTGGAGTTCTATTTTTTCTGCCTGGAGAACTTTTAATATTATTTCTCTTAGTGCACACTTGCTGGTGATGAATTTCATCAGTGTGTGTGTGTTTGTGAGGGAGAGAGAACACTTACAATTCGTCTTCTTAAAGAATATTTTTATTGCTTATAGAATCCTACATTGACACTTGGTTTCCTAGACTGTGAAAGCTACCATTTCATTTTCTCCTAGGTTTCATTATTCTATGATATCGCTCACCTTTAAAGGTAAAGTATACTTTTTTACCTGCTTACTTTTATGAATTTCTGTTTGGTTATCAGCACTCTTTAAATTTGATGCTGTGGGGGTGACTATCTTTGTCATTATTTCTGGAGGGTCTACAGAGCTTGTGATATGTACGGATGCCTTTCATCAGTTGTAGAAAATCTGGGCTATTGTTTGTTCACACACTGCTTCTTCCCTGTTTTTTCTCTCCTTGCCTGTCTTCACTTACACCTGTGTTGGACCTGAATCCTTACCTTTTTTTCTCTCTAGCTTCATGTTGATATTTTCAGCTCCCTAATCCTGTGGTCTGCCTTGGTCCTGACCTTGCTTGTATGGAATCTTCTGCTAACCCGATATAGTGGATTCTTAGTTTTAAAGGCTGGGTTTTCACCATTTGAAAATGTCCATTTGAATCATTTAAAGATAGTTTAGTTTTCTGTTGAAATTTTTCATCTTTCAGGATGAGAATCATACGCAGTTGTTCCTAGGAAGTACCATTGCTAAAAGTAGAGGCAACATTTTTCTTTTACTGAAACCCATCCATTTAACATATGGACCGTACGTTTCTACTAATATTTATACTCAGTGGAACAATAAGATTTCTGTATATTAAGGAATAGCAGTTTTGATCACACACTATGCCTATTCAAAAATAACATGAAAAATCAATGTGATGTGGACTATAGCATGGAAAACCCTGGCACTCGATAAATTTCATATTATACAGTCTCTTGCATGACTCAGAGAGTACTAGAGGTTTAATAGCCGTTGGTTCCATATTGATGAAGTATAGGTGTGTGTTAAATTGGGTGATATGGGTAAGTTCTCACTTTTGAAAGTACTAATCCGACTTTCATTATTCAGCACATTGAGGAAATAAGAATTAGACATAAGCTTTTGTTTCGGGGATGTGCCAAAATTTATGAAAGAAGTGGCACTCTGTACAAAACAAGATACGACTTTTGGTCTGGACAAAATGACAGAGACTCATTTCTACTTGGTCTTCTCTACGAAGCAAGCCTGTGGAGTTTGAGATTAATGCAAGAGGCAACCAAATGAAAACTCTGAAAGAACGAAATCTTGCCATTTGCGATGGCGTGGATGGAGCTAGGCCAAATAAGCCGGTCAGAGAAAGAAAAAAACCATGTGCTTTCACTCATGTATGGAATATAAGGAACAAAAGAGATGAACATGGGACAGGGGAAAGAAAGACAAACCAAGACACAGACTCTTAATTATACAGAACAGATTGAGGGTTACTGGAGGGGAGGTGGGTGGGGGAAATCTGTTAAATAGGGGATGGGGATTTAGGAGGGGATGTAGGATGAGCACTGGGCTTTGTATGTAAGTGATGAATCACTAAATCCTACACCTGAAACTAATATTACACTGTATGTAAACTCACTGGAATTTTGTAAAAACTTGGGAAAGGAAAAAGAGAAAATTCTGAATAATATTAAAGGAAAGGAAAAGGATTTGGGGACTCCAGAAGTGGGTAACAACACAGTGGCTGGAAAACTTACTATGTGAGCTGATATTACAGCCCAAATCCAAAGACAGTATGAAGGCAGAATTCTCTCTTCCTTGGGTGACTTCAGCCCTGTTTTCTTTTATGGTCTTCGTCTGACTGAATGAGTCCCGGCCCCCTTATAGAAGGTGATGTGAATTACTCGTAGTCTACTGGTTTAAATGTTAACCTTATCTAGAGATTAGCTTCCCAGCAATATCCCCTCTAGTATTTGACCAAATATGTGAATACTCTGTCCTAGCCAAGTTGACACATGAACTTAGCCATCATCTGTTCTTTCCCTGGGAAGCGTCTCTGGAAGGCAGGTTACGTGAAAGTATTAGCACCAAAGCGGTGGGCAGCATTCTTAACTTACAGTTCAACGGAATCATTGTCATTTTTCTTCCCATTGAAACTAAGACCTCTAGGCAAGCAAGGCATAAAGCCACAGGGGGCAGGAAATAGAAATTGTGCTAGTGCATCACTAGGGGTTAATAGTGAGTGGTGCCACTGCCAGTTTCCATCCCTCGATTCCTGGACCCGTGATTCCTGCCCATGGGAAAAATAGCCCCGTGTGTTGGATGCTGATTCAGGTATACAGCCTCCTGGAGAACCTTGCCCCACTCCTACAGGGTATTGCCATCTACCTGGCACCATTAGCAGAGTCTTCAAAAGGACATTCCAACGTTGCATCAGCCAGCGGACTTGGAACAGTGGGGAGCATGATACCACCAGTGAATTGCATGACTAGGGGCTCGTGGCTTCACACCATGTGCTGTGAACTTAGTTCCTCCATCAGAATCAGGCTGCACGGAATACAACAGTGGCAGAAAAAGCATTCCGTAAGTCACTGCTGTTAGTTTAGACACGAAGCAATGCATGCAGGGAAGGCAAATTCATGTCGATGGTAAGTGTCTATTCCAGTAAGAACAAATGCCGCTTTTCCATGATAGAAGAGGTCCAATGTAATAAACCTGCCACCAGCTAGCTGGCTGATCACCTGGGGGGAGGGTGCCTTATCAAAGACACACGGATCATTTCTGTTGCTAGCAGGTATGGGCACTCAGCGGTGCACTCAGCCACGTCAGCTCTGGTGAGTAGAAGTCCAGTGCTGAACCAATACATAACATCCTTCTATGACCCATGGCCAATTGGTCCAGTAGCCCATTGGGCAATGACAAGGATGGCTGAGGAAAGAGGCTAATATCCATAGAACAGTTCATCTTATATACTTGATTAGTAAAATGCATCTCTGCTGAGAGAGAGAGACAACCAACCAACAGACTCTTAACTGTAGCGAACAAACTGATGGTTACCGGGGGTGGGGGTGGGGTGGGGATGGGTGAAATAGACGATGGGGATTAAGGCGTGCACTTGTCCTGATGAGCGCTGGGTGATGTCTGGGATTGTTGAATCACGATAGTATACACCTGAAACTAATATAACACTGTAGGGCGACTATACTGAAATTTAAAAGAAAAGAGAATGGAAAGAAAGAAAAAGAATCTTCCTCTCTGCTGAGGTCACCCTTTAGTGAGCATTCACATAAGCCACAAATACCTTCACATTTCTCACCTACTCAGAGAGGTCTATCCACATACCTCTTTCCTAGAATTTGGTCACCTATTTTAATTCCTGTTCCTTCCACTTCCCTGACCTCTCTGCCAAACAATTGGCCACAGCCCGTGAATTGGAAGATAATCAGAATTCCGTCCATTTCCTCTTTTCCTTAGAGGAGGGGAGAGGGGCAGAGGGAGAGGGAGAGAGAAGCTTAAGCAGGCTCCACGCCCAGCACAGAGCCCAACGGGGGGCTCGATCCCACAACCCTGAGATCGTGACCTGAGCCGAATTCAAGAGTCAGGCGCTTAACCAACTGAGGCACCCTAGTGCCCTTGTCCATTGATCTTTTAAGAAAAGTAAACAACCGGGTGCACTGCTCGAAGTTCTGCCCACTGGGAGGTTGACCCTTCCGCACTGTCCTCCACGGATATCCCAGAAAGGGGCTGTAGTACCACAGCTATCCACTTGCAGGTGGTGTCTGCATATGGTGCAGAATCATCTGTAAATTGGGCCCAAAGTATCACTTCCTCTGTCAATTGCATGTATCCCTGCTGTTGCACAAATCTGTGAGGCAGTCTGGCTCGGGGAAATGTTAAAGACAAAAGTGTGAAAGGAAACGGGTAACACAACCTATACCATTCCCTACTCCCTGCTTTCACTCTCTACGACAAGGCATCTGCTTTGCTTCCTTTTCAGACTCCTCAGGCAAGTGGTTTTATTTTTTATTTTTTATTTTTTATTTTTGCCTTTTGTCTACAATGGTCAGTTACAATCACAGGGAGACATAGGCAGCAGTGAGCTAACTCCATGGCAGCCAGAAGCAGAAACTCCTCACTAGGTTTTTTAAAATAGTTTTACTCTTTAGAGCAGTTTTAAGTTCACGGCAAACTTGAGCCAAAAGTCAGAGTTGCCACATACCTACGGCTCCAACCCATACACAGCCTCCTCCACTTACAATATTCTGCGTCAGAATGATGCATGAACTATAATCGATGAACCCATATATCATAAACCCTCCAAACGTCCACCGACAGTTTACGTTGTGATTCACCTTTGGTGCTGTACATTCTAACAGTTTTCACAAATGAGTAATGTCATGTCCACAGGATTTCTGAGTGGGCATAAACTTTGAACTACATTAACTGAACATCAAAAGTGCAATTATTGTATCTACAGAATTATTTCGCTGTCGTAAAATTGCTCTGCACACTGCCTGTTCTTCCTTCTCTCCTCTAACTCACGAGGCCACTAATGTTTTAATGTCTCCATAGTTTTGCCTTTTACGGAAGATCACCATAGTAGGAATCTTACCGTATGTATAGCCTTTTCAGATTGACTTTTTCAGTGCTGAGATGCATCTAAGGTTCCTCCTGGCTTTTCATGGCTTGATGGCTCCTTTGTTTTAGCCCTGGATAATATTCCGTTCTCTGGATGTGCCGTATCTCTAGATAAATATACATTTATCTCCCAAAAAAGGAAACCACTATGTTGGTTGCTTCCAAGTTTGAGTAGTTACAAATAGAGCTACTATAAACATTTGTGTGTAGGTTCTTGTGCGGACATAAATTTTCAACTAATTTGAGGAAACACTAAGGCGTGTGATTACTGGATTGTACGATAAGCATGTGTTGAGTTTTGTGAGCAACCTCGATTCTGTATTCCAAACGGTTATGCCGCTTTGGCTTTCTACCAGCAGCGAATGAGAGTTCCGGTTACTGCACGTCTTCACAAACATTTGATGTTCTCAGTGTACAGTGATGCCTCGTTGTTGTTTATTTTGCAATTTCATAATGGCATAGGATGTTGAGCATCTTTTCATATGCTTATTTCCCATCTGTGTATCTTCTTTGGTGACTTCCCTGTTCGTGTCTTTGCCTATGTTTAAATCGGGGTGTTCATTTTCATATTTTGGGGTTTAAGAATTCTTTCTAAATTTTGGATAACAGTCTTTTATCAGATATGCCTCTTCATCTATTTTCTGCCAGTCTGTCAAAGAGCAGACTTTTTTAATTTTAATGAGGCCTACCGTATCTATTGTTTCTTTCGTGGATCATGCCTTTAGGTTGTATCAAAAGAAATGTTCTCTGTGTCCATCTTCATCTAGATGTTCTGCTCTGTTTTGGATTGCCTATGCAAAGGCATCTCCCATGCAGTTTTGTAGTTTTTATTTTACACTTAGGTCTATGATCGTTTTGAGTTAATTTGCTGTGAAGGGCATAAGGTCTGTGTCTAAATTCATTTTTCCCCACGTGAATGTCCAGATATTCCAGCATCATTTGTCGAAAAGACTTCTTTGCTCCAGCGTATTACTTTCGGTCCATTGCATAAATCTGTTGGCTGTGTTTATGGAGGTCTGTTTCTGGGCTTTCTCTTTTGTTCCATTGACCTGTCGGTCTATTCTTTCTCCAGTACCATACTGCCTTGATTGTCTTAAGTTTATACTAAGTCCTGAAGTACGGTAGTGTCAGGCTACCAACCTTTTCTCCTCCTTCAGTATTGTGTTGGCTGTTCTGTGTCTTTGGCCTCTCCATAGAAACTTCCTAATCAGTTTGTCAATGTGCGCAAAATAACCTGCCGGATTTTGATTAGGATGCATCGAATCTATAGAACAAAGTGGGAAGAATTGGCAAGTCGACGATATTGAGTCCCCTTCCATGAACATGAACTATCTCTCCATTTGTTTCGTTCTTCTTTGATTTCTTTCATCAGACCGTTGTAATTATCCTCATATAGATTTTGTACATATTTTGTTAGACTTAGACCAAATAGATCATTCTGTGGGGTGCTAATGTAAATGGTAATGGGTTCTTAATTCCAAAGTCCAGTTCCTTAGGCCGATATAGAAGAAAGCAGTGGACTCTGCTATGGTAACCTTGTATCCTCAAACTGGGTAGAATGGCTAATTTGTTCCACCAGGTTTTTATTCTTTTAAGTATCTTTACAAAGAAAATCATGATATCTGCAAACAGAAACAGTTTGTTCCTTCCTTCTCAATCAGAGTATCTATAATTTCCTCCCTTGTTAGCTAGGACTTCGAGTAGGATGTTGAAACTGAATAGCAAGAGGGGACGTCCTTGCCTTTTCCTGACCTCAGAGGGAAAGGTCACAATTAAGTCCAGTGTTAGCTGAAGGTTTCTTGTCGATGTTCTTTATCGAGCTGAGGAAGTTCCTCTTTATTTCTGTTTTCTGAGTTTTAATCATGAATGGATGTTGGATGGTGTCAAATCCTTTTTCTGCATCTATTGATAGAATCAAGGGATGCTTTTTCTGTAGCCTGTTTCCTCACTGAAAATGTGGAAAACAAAATTGAATTGGAAGTGGTATCAAGTCGTTGGTCTGAGTGCAATACAGGCTGTTTGAAATGATAAGTCCCCGAAATGATGATCGTGATCATTTTAAGTTGATACGTCTTCTGAAATAAAATGAGGGTTCCATTGAACACCCGGAAGTATGAGCAACGATTGAAATGTAGAAGGCAGATACGATCTGTATTATCTTACAGATGTAAAGTGATGACTAAGGCCAACCTAAAATCAGCCATAGACCAGACGTCCTGTCAGGGCCTGGCAGGTGGTACACGCTCCTCCTTCAGTGCCGTTCAGACATTCTTCCCACAGTAGGGAACAAAGGCAGATTATCGTTTCAGCCCTTCGCTGAGATACTTCAGGTGCCAGGCCTCATGTACAGGTGCTCCCTTTTGGGATGACGTGAATACCATTTTCATCCCTGCTCCACAGCATATAGAGCATCTTTAAGTTACGTGCAAACTATGTTAGGGATTCGATGTCTATCTTTACTGCTCATTATGCAAAATGTTTTTCATTGACTAGCTGACTCCCTGTACTGTCCTCTGATGGGCATTCAGCCCAGATCATAATAGTCTGATGGGACCACAGTTTTCATGAAGGGTCAATATCCTTTTTGTTACAGTCCCCGGAACTTTCTTCTAATAAATATCAACGATTACTACTCCGCCCTATAAATAATGATAAAAGCATATAAACTAACACGGACTATCATCTACCCTCACAGTCTTGTCAGAGACACAGGGAGCTGAGTAAAACTTGTGAGGTTTGATCCCTCCTATCAAGAAGAGAGGCGTAAGAAATGGGTTCCCTACTTGATAGGCTATTTCCTCTACGGTGACAGTGGAATGTCTTTGGAATGCAATGGTTTAGGTAAAATTTTCTCTCTGTCTTTGACGTCTCATCTCTTTCTCACTGTCTCTTGGGGGAGTCTTCCTGATCTTCCTCTCCCTGTTCTTCCTCATTACTAGGGCCAGGTTCCTGATCTCACGGTGGCCCCTGCGCTCTGTCCTCAGCTCTTAGCCCTCACCCATCTGTCCCCGTTCACATGCTACAACCCCTCCACTTCCCATTCTGGATGTCTGTGGTCCAGGGTGAGTCTGTTCCAATCATGAGCTTTCTGCTAAGTCAAAGTGACCTGTCCTTTCATTCGAGGAAGCCTCACTGAAGCCTTGGTGAGGTCTTGGTGTCACCAGGCACAGCTCAGCCATGGACTGTCCACCTTATAGTCTTTACCAGCAGGGGGCAACTCATCTCCAAGACCAGGAAGGCCTCAGAGAAGACAGACGAGAAACACACACTGAATCATTCACACCTGAGAGGGTCACTGGCCTCAGGGTGCATGAGCTCCTGACCTGGAGGTCCCTTGGACCCTCCCTCTGTGTGTGTGGGTAGCTAGGGGCAGCCTAGGGCCAACGTTGCCTCTGCCTCCTGGAGGACCCCGGTCTTAGTCCCTGCTGTTCAGAGTCTTCCGCAGATGGTCTTCCTCTTCCTCCTGTTCTTCTTTCTCCTACCAGAAGCACAATTCTGTGGTTAATAGGAAGTTCTCATATTGTCAGTCATCCTTTTCACATTGAAAGTTAGCATTTTAACCTTTCTCCACAAGAGCATCTTGCTCTGTAGCCTGGACCCCAAAACAGATTGGGCTACCAGCTTGGCCTGTCCTGACGGGCACACTCAGGACCCTGAAGGCACTGGAGCATCCGCAGCAGAGCCCGGGTTTAGAGAAAAGCCCCTGGGTCCCCATTCAAATCCTGGCCAGCTGCCGACTCTGCCTCCACCCAGGCCCCTCCCAAGGTCTGAATGCTGCGACTACAACTCCTAGCTGGGGCACGTAGATGCACGGGGGCTGCTGGTCTCGAGGAGACACAGGCCTGAGGAGGAGGTAGCAGAAAAGCTCTGGATGGCCCGAGGGGATGTACGGCTGTGGGGTGAGGAATGACCCACCCACAACCTGCCCACTGACCTGCTGCTGGGCCACAGACCCAGCTCCTGCCCTCCATGGGTCTCAGTCTCCTTACCTGCCCGATGGGCACGAATACACTCCCCACACACAGGGCATGCTCATGAATGGAAAGGGCTCTGGAGTGATGAGAAAGCTGATTTGGCCCCAGAAGAGGAGGAGCAGGTCAGATTTGGACGGGAAGCCGTGATTTGGGCCTCCTCAGGCACAGCCAGGGGCTGCCTCCCCGGAAGCGCTCAGCGCACTCAGGCAGGTGGGAAGCTCTGAAATCAGAATCATGGGCCACTTGAGGTCCTCTCTGTAGTGCTCTGTGGTGGTCAGCCATCTGTGTCACAGGGTCCTTCCTGTTTGTTCTCATCTCTGCCCATGGGGAACCCCGACACGGGCTCAGGGAGCTCACTGCTTCATTGGTAACTGGACCCAACTGCACTTGATACAGTCGTGTGTCCTCTTCACAACACCCCCTGGTAAACGCTAGTGTAACTTATCCAAAGGGTGGTTCGCAGGTTCTGAAATGATTTTGATGATGTCCCATGATTTATTTCGGGCATAGTGTATTCAGTGCTCTTCTACTGGATGGATAAGTAGTGTGCAATTCAGGTTTCTGCCCTCTTATGCTAGTTGTGGTGTGCTCTCTTGGACATACAATAATGCTTATATATAAACTCGACTTGGAGTAGAGAAAAATTGGAAATAATTCAATCATGCACCAACAGGGCAACATATCAATAAATTGTGCCAGATTCCCACCATGGAATACCGCACAGCTGTGAAAAAGAATGAACTAAATCCCACAGAGACATAATGATGAGTGGGGGAAAATAAAACGGATACATAACAGGACACACTATAGGATCCACTTTGTGTCTAGCTCAAAAGCTAACAAACTAATGTTTAGTCATTCATACAGCCATGTTGGAGCAGTCTTACACAAAAGCAAGGATTCTATCCTGCCTAACAGGCAACTTTCTATTGTTAATTACGTAGTAAAATTCACATTTTCGTATACGGTTCTATGAATTACAACACATGTCCACATTCACATAATCAGGAGTGCAGTCAGTATACAGAGCTTTTATGTCACCCTTCAGAACTTCCCGAGTTCTTTATGCTGCCCCTGTATGCTCACTCTCTTACCCCACGTCTGGACCGCGATGACCGCTTATTTGTACTCCGTTACTAGATTTTTGTCATTTCGAGAATATCATATAAGTGGAATAATAGAGCGTGTAATCTTTTGAGACTCCTTCACTCTTCATAACACAAATAGAGTTTCACAAAAGTTGTTGAATGTGGTTGTGCAGAATGCAGAACAGGCACATATTTTGGTAGAGATGGGGATGGATCTATTATAAATGGAATTGTGGATTTTTTTAAAGTGTTGCCTCCAATATTTCATTGCTAGTTTCTAGAAATGTGAAGGTGCTTGTTTTTTTGTTTGTTTGTTTGTTTGTTGAACTCATATCCTGCAATGTTCATTAACTCACTTGTTACTGCTATGAGTATTTTTCATACAGTCTCTAAAATATTTCTATGTAGACCATCATATGATCTGTGAATTGGAGTTGTTTTTTCTCTTCACCAACTGGTAAGCCATTTATTTCTTTTTCTGGCCTCAGCTAATTGGCTACGACTTCCAGTATAATGTTGATAGCAGGGGTGAAAGTGGACATCCTTGTTTGGTTCTTTCCTCCCCCCCCCCCAGATTTACTGAGATGTAAATAACATATAACATGGAGCAATTTTAAGGAGTACAAAAGAGGAAAATACAGACAGAGAGTGCTGGATATAAAATAGCTAGATCGACAGTCAGACAGCCCGATAGAGAGATATATGAAACGATTGCCAGCATCGGATTAGCTAACACCTCGACTCCATCACATAATTACAATTTCTTTTTGTGGTGAGAACACTTAAGTCTACTCCCTTAGGGGCGCCTGGGTGGCTCCGTCGGTTCACTGTGTGCCTTTGGCTCAGGTCACGATCTCAGGGTCCTGGGATCGAGCCTTGAATCCAGTTCCACGCTCACTGGGGAGTCTGCTTCTCCCTCTCCCTCTGCTCCTCACTCCCGCTCATGACTTCTCTGTCTCTGTCTCTGTCTCTGTCTCTGTCTCTCTACCCCTCTCAGATACATAAATAAAGTCTTAAAAAGAAACTAGGTCTACACGCTTAGCAACTTCCAAGTCTATAATACAATAAAATTAACGGTAATCACCATGCTGTACATTAGATCCCCAGGATTTATTCATCTTATAACTGGAAGTTCGTAGGCTTTGCCCAGCATCTCCCACTTCTCCTACCCCTAACCCGTGGTAACCACCATTCTACTCTGTCTCTACAAGTTCCGCTTTTCTGGAGTCCACATATAGGTGAGATCATACGGTGGTCATCTTTCTCTTCTGACTTGTTTCACTTCGCATACTGCCCTCAAGGTCCATCCACGTTTTCGCAAATGGCAGGACTTCCTTCCTTCTCACGGCTGAACAGTATTCCATCAGATATGGATGCCACATCGGCTTTATCCATTCCCCTCTTTGGACACTTAGGTTGTTTTCATATCTTGGCTATTGTGAGTGATGCTGCAATGAATATGGGAGTGCATATACCTCTCTGATATCCTGATTTCATTTTCTTTGGACATGTACCTAGAAGTTGGTTGCTGGATACTCTACTCTATTTTTAATTTTCTCCATACTGCTTTCCATAGTGGCTGTACCAGTTTTCATTCCTGCCAACAGTGCACAAGGGTTCCCTTTTCTTCACATCCTCACCAGCTCTTGTTCTCTTTTTTCTGATGACAGCCATTCTGAGAGGTGTGAAGTGATACCTGGTGGTAGTCTGGGTTTGCATTTTCCTGCTGATTAGTGATGCCGAGCAGCTTTTCATGATCCATTGGCCATTGGCATGTCTTCTTGGGAAAAATGTCTATTCAGTTCCTCTGCCCCTTTTAAAAAATAGGACTGTTTCTTTTACGCTACCGAGTTGTACGAGTTCCTTCTGTATTTTGGATATTAAGCCCGTATCAGGTAGAATATTTATACATATTTTCTCCCGTTCTGTAGGTTCACTTTTCCTTTGTTCATTGCTTCTTTTGCCATGCAGAAGCTTTTCGGCTCGATGCAGTCCCACTTATTAATTTTGTGCTTAGATTGCTAGTGCTTTAGGTGCCATACTCAGTCTCTGGACTGAAATTTGGATCACAAAGAGTGACTGTTTGTTTATAGGATAATGCTGGAACACTCTCATTTGGGAACTGTCAATGTGTCCAGTGTCAAGTTTCTTTTTCACTGTGTTGTCTTCTAGGAGTTTTACAATTTCGGGTCTTTTGTTTCCAACACACTCCATTTCAAGTTGATTTTTGCAAGTGGTGTAAGATAGGGCTCCAATTTCATTGCTCTGCATATAGGTATCCAGTGTTCTCAGGACCATTTATTAAAGAGACCATCTTTCCGCATGAATATTTTTGACTCCTTTGTCAAATCTTAGTTGGCTGTACATGTATACGTAGGTTTCTTTCTGGGCTCCTCATTCTGTTCTTTTGGTATACGTGTCTCTTTCTTTAGCCAGTACCATGCTAGTTTGGTTGCTAGAGCTTTATAATTCTAGTTTGGATCGGGAAGTGGGATGCCTCCATCTTTATTCTTCTTTCTCGGGGTGTCTTTGGCAACCGGGGACATTTGTGGCTCCATATAAATTTCAGGACTCTATTTTCTCTCTCTGTGAAAAATGCCACTCACATTTTGATAGGGATTGCATTGACTCCATAGATGGGTTTGGGTAGTGTAGGCATTTTAGCAGCATTAACGCTTTCAATTCACGAACACAAGATATCCTTTGCTTAATTTTAATTCCAGTATACCTAACATAGAGTGTTACCTTAGTTTCACGTGTACAATATAGCAATTTGCCTTTCCATACATTGCCCAGTGCTCATCACGAGTGCATTCCTTAATCCCCACCATTTCACACATTCTCCCAACCACCTCCCCTCTGGTAACCATGAGTTTGTTCTCCATAGTTAAGAGTCTGTTTCTTTGGCTTCTCTCTCTCTCTCTCTTTCCTTTACTTGTTTGTTTTGTTAGTTAAATTGCACATATGAGTGAAATCTATGGTATTTGTCTTTCTCTGACTGACTTATTTCACATAGAATCATACGCTTTACATCTATCCGTTTTGCGGCAAGTGGCAAGATTTCGTTCCTTTTTATGGCTGAGTAGAATTCCATTGTGTATATTCGCAGCATCTCCTTTATTCACCTATGAATGGGCACTTGGGTTGCTTCCATAATTTGCCTATTGTAAATAATGCAGCTAAAGACATAGGGCTGCAGGTATCCCTTTGAATTTGTGTTTGTGTATTTTGGGGATAAATGCCCAATAGTGCGATTACTAGATTGAAGGGTAGTTCTAGTTTTAACTTTTTGGGAAACCTCGATACTCTTTTCCACAGTGGCTACACCAGTTTCTTGCTTGGTTCTTGATGTTAGAGAAAAACAAGTAGTCTTTCTCTATTAAGTATGGTGTAAGATGTGGGATTTTTGTAGTTGCTCTTTATAGATCGTCCTTCGGCTCCTCCTCGTTTGCGGAATGCTTTCGTCATGAATGGCTTAAATCTTGTTAAAACTTTTCCTGAAGGGAGAAAAACAGCATAGCCAGGTGAAAAGTTTGTTTTTTCTTCTATCCTCCAGGCAGAAGAACAGGTTTTCAAAAATACACAGGGGTAACCTTCGGGGGGGGGAGCCAAAAAAAAAAAAAGAAGAAGAAGAAGAAGAAGAAGTTAAAATTTTAGTTTCTCTCTCCTCCAAGGGCATTGGTAAAATTAAGTCAATTCTCTGGGTTTGAGTAAACCTTTAGATAACCGAGAAGGAAACGGGAAAAGTTTTCAAGCCTCGACTTCAGCGTTGCTGCTTCTCCTGAGGCTACCTCCCAGCATTCCAGAGATCTCCATTGCCATCTATAATCCAAATCTTATAATTCCGAGAGACCGAAAAAGAAAAAAATAAGATCTAACAGTAAGTATTTGTTTTGTTTCCTTTTATGGCTGGTGCAACTGGACATATGATAAAATTGATGTAAAGTGTCATATATACTTGCAGTATCTTAAATGCTGAAGGAACCATCCCTATCAGGGAAAATAGAAACAAAAAGATACTAAAGGGACTTCGTGTCTTAACTTGTGTTTGACTCAGGTGAGCAGATTGGAATTTTGGCTCTGCGAATATTAAGAAGAAAACATGTCCCAATAACTGATGGTTTTTACTCAGATTGTTGCCTCTGTAAAATGGGAAACAATATAAAAGGGTGGCAATATACAGATGGAGATAAAATTTGGGGTTTTAAAGCAGTTTTCAGTTTTTAGTGAACGCCTGTAAGATCAGCTATCTCGTGCATACAGAGTCATGATCTGTCAGCCAGGTGTGCATGTTTTTGAGTGGGGCAATTGGATTCTATGCCTGAGAAGATAAATGGGGCTCAGGGTAGCCTTGCTTGTTGCTTGGACTTGAGGCAGGGCTGTCCAGCTTGAAGTATTTTTTTGCCTTTGCTGCTGCTGCTGCCAAAGAAAAGCTTCTGGCTTCTTTGCAACCCTGGCTTCACAGATCCTGATTCCCTGACCTGACTCTGTACTGAAACCTGATGTGCCTGCTGTGGGCTCTTTCAGCCTCAGCAGGAGCTGTGCTGCACTGAAAGCAGGCCCAGGCTGAGTGAACAGGACTGAGGCTCGGGGACTGTTGCAGATTGAAGACACCCATCTGTGAGCCCAAGAACTAGGGAAACATCATGGAAGCTGCTTGAACTGTCCACGGCACTGCACCACGAAAAGGACTGGTTCGCTGAGGGGACCATCTAAAATCGACCTTTACGTTAGGCCTATATTTCTGAATCAGAGGCTAGTTGCATTCCTAACGTTTGATTCCTGCCGCAACTACAAGTTGGGGGAGGACACATCACTGTGTGTGTGACCCTCCATCCACTCCCGACACATCGGGATATCTCACTGCTATTGACTTGGTTTCCACTTCCTCACTGATGACAGATGGTACTATGAATATCTCACACTGAATTTTCCCCATCCACTGACAGTATAGCCTATTGGTCACCTGACTTCCATAAGCCCCTGCTCAGGCTGGAGGGCCACAGAGTCACTTTGCGTCTCCTGGAATCAGTGGCACTTCAGATCCGGTGTCCAGCAGTCCCTAAAAGTTGTGATCATTTCCTCTTTCCCAGTGTCCAGTCACCCTACTAAAAGGTCCTTTTGGGAAGACTAGAAGAAAGATTTAGAGTATCAATGTCCAGGAGTGTGTGGTTGACCTTCAAAACACAAAAGAACCAGCTTTTTTTTTTTCTTTTATTTTTTACCAGCAAAATGACCTCATTCAGGAAAAGCAGAGGACTTGCAATTCTGGACAAGGAAACCAGGCAACCCCTAGGTAAGTGCCGAGATCATAGGAGAGAGTCTTGCTTTTACAGTGGAGAAGAGGAAGGTGGGAGGGTTTTCTACAGCTTGCCATTGGCTGAGTGTGGTGGTCTTCATGGGATGGGCTGTTGCTGGGCAAAGAGACATTCTTCTTTCCTCCTGCTAGGGCAGGTAAGCTAAACCTCTTCCTGTTGGGGAATGTGAGCTATGTTTATTAGACAGCGGCGGTGATGTGGGAAACAAAGGCAGAAGGAAACGTAGATAAAATTAGATGTCCTTCTAACTGGCAGCCCACTGACAAATCCTTGAGACTGGCGGAGTATAATGTACCCCCAGGAATCTCCCAAAGTCTTGAAGTTAATGCCTGGCTGAGGGAAAAACAATCTTGTTTTGACAACATCAAGGCCTCTGGTTTCTTGTGAGTCTTCTTTAGCATATGAAAATCCTTTTGAAGCTTCCCTTATCTTTACTTCCCCCAACCCCAAAGTATATCATCAGTTGCTCCTCACAATCCCAGGGCAGGAGCTCTTCCTGCCCACTGGACCTGTCCCCTTGCCTTAATAAAACCACCTTTTTTTGCACCAGAGATGTCTCAAGAATTCTTGCTGGCCCTCAGAAGCCGCATTGGGCCCTGGACCCCAACAACACACCACTCTGCAGCTCTTCAGTATCATATACAGAGTCACGTAACTCCTTGCTTCTTATAAGTAGTTGTTTAGGAGTGTCAAATGCACATATTTTGTGTATCTCTGTAAACAACGATTCATGGACTATCGGTGCTGTTTTTCCTACTAGAAATCGACCCATTAGCTTCTTTAAATGTAATCATATTAGACACTCAATTGCAGAAAACCAACAAGCAATTCAGAAAACCCACCCTGAACATCCGGGTCCTCTAGAAACACTCTCGGCACCAAAACCTTCTGTAGTCAACCATTCTCCAGAGAACTAGCACCAAGAGGATTACATACAGATGTACAGGCATATATAAGAGGAGGATATTCATTACAGGAGTTGGCTTATGTGATTATGAGGGTGAGAAAACCCACGGTCGGCTCTCTACAAACAAGACAACAAGGAAGGTCGGTGGCCTACTTCAGTCCACGTCTAAAGGCCTGGTTACATGGGGTTGTTGTTTTTTGTGGGGTTTTTTCTTTTTTCTTTCTTTTTTTTTTTAAGATTTTATTTATTTATTTGACAGAGAGAGACAGAGCGACAGAGGGAACACCAGCAGGGGGAGTGGGAGAGGGAGACGCAGGCTTTCCATGGAGCACGGAGCCCGATGCGGGGCTCAATCCCAGGACCCCGGGATCATGACCTGAGCAGAAGACAGACGCTTAACGACTGAGCCCCCCCCAGACACCCCGACACGGGTTGTAAGCCCCACTCTATGACCAAAGCCTGAGAACCAAAAGTGTTGATGTCTGAAAACAAGAGAAGATCGACAAAGCTCATACACTCTGTGCCCTAGCAATAAAGGACCCCATCTCCTACAATGCTCCCAGCTTATGAAGCCAGGGTGAGAGTTGCATTTCACACGGTACATTGATCCATTTGACCTCAACCAGCAAACAGTGTGAGCTTAGTTACTAGCCGCCTCCAGTACCCTGGAAAATGGCAGCCACCCCGAATCTGTAGAACTTGCCCCATGCCCACTCATCCTCGGTTCTGTGGGAATTTCAATTGCTTCCTAGATTCTCCTGCTTGCATGGAGAGAAGCTCTGGTCCTGCAGAAAACTGAAGCCCTCCCCCAGGCAGAGGAGTTTCTGGCACTCTCAGCCCTAGCTCTGTGCTTAGCAGCGCAGACACAACTCCTGGAGGCAACAGTCGGGCAGTTCTTCCCGCCTCTACAGTGTCCTTGATACTTGCCGCTGCTTCGTTGGGGTCCCCGGAGCATCTTCACAACTGGCTTTCACCTGAATCCAATTATGGCCCTATCACGAGCTGCCCAACACTTTTCTCCAACAGGAATGGTGGGAGAAAGCCAAATGTTTGTACCAGGTTGAAGTCAGGCCTGGGAGGTGGACTGGAGCAGTTCGGGCATCATCAGGTCCTCAGAACCCACAACTAACTGTCCAGGCATCCGACGGCAGGAACTTGAATGTTTGCAATTTAGGTGCTCCCAGAAAGTGTAAATTCAGAAATCACCGCATCCCAACCTTTGAGCCCTTCTTGAGTGCTACGCACACCCAAAAACGGGGGCTAAAAGAGAAAGAGCCAGCCAGAATAACTCGGTGATGATAGTCTCCTTGCTGACAATGATTTTAAGAGATAAAAAATAAACCTCTGAGGGCTGTGACTACTCTCACTCTTAAAAATTCCTTGAGAAGAATCACATTTCCTATTCAGTCTGCTTCTCAGGGAGAAAGAGGCAGAGAGCCTGGGAGACCTCCCTTGCTATACTGAAGCTACTTCCTTCGAAGAAGCCCAGCTAGATGGAACACATCGGAGTCACTTAAGTTCAGCAGCATATCCTAACTTATTCAGAAAAAGATACTTTCTGACTAGGGCGCCCCTCTTGTCCTCTCTTCCATGTGCACCTCCCACACAAAACTACTAAGTTATCTCAAAGTAATCAAAATGGACACCTGCACACAGCTGACTGTCTACATTAGCAATGGTTCATATTCCCCTGGTTTCATCAACCGTCATGACCCCTCTGTGAAAGCACACACAGGGGTTGTGTCTTTCCCCCACCTCAGTTCATGCAATCATAGAACAAAGTAAATCACCATTATAAAGCAGGTTCAGGATTCCAAACTCAATGAAAACTCCCCCCTGTGATTAAACTTGGCTTCTCAAACAGCACACAGAGCAAGACGTTAAGACAAACCAAACAACAAGCGAGATAACACAAGGGTGCAGGAAGTTAGTGAACCAAAGGAGAAGTCAGTCTGTGGGCATGCAGTTGAAACAAGGCCTCGGTCCGGTCCGTTCTGGTCCGGGCAGCTCTGGGCATGACCGCTTAATACGTTCAAGCAGTGAAGGATCTCAGTTCTGTTCAGAGATCCGTCAGGCGCAGCTATCGGAGGCAGTTGCCTTTTCTCAGCGGTCAGTCATAGAGGGGTCATGTCTGAAGAGTCTGGCGGTTTGCTGCAAAATTCTTCCCCTTTCTAAAGGGATTTAGTCAGGATTTAAAGGTCTGCCCCTGCAGACCACCTGTGGTTCTGCTTGTCATCAGTGCTGGGGTGTTGGCTGATGCTGGTCCCGGCCATCCCTCCTAGCAGCAGTACCGTTACCTACTTGGGTCATTGCTTGACACAGGCCCCTGCTTGACATGACAGACTCCACTTTGCTCTCTACATCAACGTAAACTTAGTAATCCAGCAAGGCCTCACTTGGGAACACAAGGGTCGCAAATAACGTTCTTCTTCGTTCTGGGAACTACCTGAAAAACCCATTAGTGCGTCAATAAAAAGTGTGAAAGGACATTTTTCAACCACAAGAAACTTTGAGCTTTTGGTCTTAAAATTCTTGCCTTGTGGGCCACCTGGGTGGCTCAGATGGTTAAGCATCGGCCTTCCGCTCAGGTCAGGATCTCCAGGTCCTGGGATCCAGCCCCAGGTCGGGCTCCCAGCTCAGTGGGGAGTCTGCTTCTCCCTCTCCCTCTGCCTCTCCCCCTGCTTGGGCTTTCTCTCTCTCTCTCTCTCAAATAAATAAAAATCTTTAAAAATTGTTTCCCTTGTGTCATCCAAACCTAAGCCATTCTATCACGATTCTCACCCAATCTAAATCACACCGTCCTCCAACATTGAAAGATCTGCTGTATAGCGGACTTCAAAATCTGAATAAATACCTCTCCTGCCCTGCCACCTCCAAGACTCTATTAAGAGTCTGTTCAGGTAGTGCTCTCCCTTCATGGGATAAAGTCAGCTTTGCTTAGAAGTGGCCTGGCGGTTTATTGGGAAGTACAGAATTTGAGGAACATAGACACTACTGCTACATGCCATGTGAGCATGGACAGAGCCTAAATCCCAGGACCAGTATCTGTGGATATTTCTGAAAGCATACACCGACTGAATGAACACAGTTTTAGAGGAAAGAGCTACGAGTGCAGAGTATTCAACGTGTGGTAGCGCCAAAAAAAAACGTAAAGAGAACAGATGTTAATGTATTTATCACACAGAGGTGAGCATGTTCATTCAAGAATGACACATCACCCAAAAGCAAAGGAGGAAATGACTAACAAAGGACGTATCAAACTCGGATTTAAATGCTTCATATCTATTTCTGTCTCAGCGGTGTTTCTTCTTCTTTCAAGATTTCATTTATTAATTTGTCATAGAGACAGAGCACAAGCAGGGGGCGCAGCAGGCAGAGGAAGAAGCAGGCTCCCGCTGAGGGAGGAGCCCGATGCTGGACTGGATCTCAGGACCCTGGGATCATGACCTGATTCTAAAGCAGATGCTTAAACGTCGGAGCCACCCAGGTGTCAATGTGTCACTGGTTTTTCTGAGACACCTTGTCCGCTAAGGGTAAGCTGGGGCTCTCTGTCCCCAAAGTATCTGGCTGCCTAGGAGAGATTGGGTGGTGTGCAAAACAGAACGCTCAAGCCCCTTTCCTTCTCCTCGGCTGAGCCGCCCGGCTGCGAGTCTCTGCAGCAGCACAGGCAGGAAAACCCCAACCCACCCTGCCCGCAGCCAAGGATGTACGCATGCTCCTTGCTGTGAGCGAACAGTGTGCATGCTCCTTGCTGTGAGCAACTGTTACTGGGCGTGCGCATTGCTGCCCGCGCTCTGTCATCCGGCGTGAGATCCATCGAGGCGGCGTGTTCTCTGTGCCGTGAGCTTTCCCGCTAGCCGAATTCAACTTGTAGGTCCCCAGATCACTCCTTCCAGGATTTTAAGTGTGAGCGAGGATGGGGAGGGAGCCAGTAGGCCGCGGGCAGGTGGGGACTGTAGATCTGTGGCGTCCTAGGTGGAAGTGGCGAGGAGCTAGCGCCCTTCTCCTAACAGGCGTCGCGGCCGCCATGGCGCTCGTCCTCGTGGTGGGGCCAGGGCAAGTGAGGATGGTGGGTCGAGGAGGGGAGGGGAAGACGGGCCGAGGCCCGGCGCGGGCGGGGCAGGGCGGTTAGTGGAGATCTCGGAGTCCTGGAGCACCTGCAGCTGCCAGCAGAGCACGGAGTCCAGGATCCTCTGTGGGACACGGGGCAGGTAGCCGACCAGGCGGTATAGAAAAGGCCAGGTAGCGGGGAACGCTGGGGGCTTGTGACTGGGTCCGTGAGATTGGTCGTGCACTGTGCAGTGGTCGAGGCAGGAGCCGGCCCGTGGGTCTGGTTCGCGACTACACGCCTGAACCCTTGGAGTGCGAACAGAGCCCGAGGCCGTATGCAGAGGATTCTTTCTTTCCCTGCGTTCCAGCCAAACGTTATTTAAGGCGGTAAAATGAGCCTAGGAAATGGAAATGTGACCAAAGCAGTAGTGACTCAGGTTTGAATGTCTAGCACTCTTTTCTCAAATGCCTTTATAGTGGGGAACGCAGGCATGAAGCTAAGCCTCGTCTTTTAGACTGGTTATAGGGCGATTTCACGGCCAGCCTGGCTGATATAAATGATCTTCCAGCCCGTGTCTTTGGTGTGACCACAGCTTGTACACTCTACTGATGCTAGGTTGGCTCTCAGAGTGTTTTCAAAGTAAAAACAAAAATTAAGCCTTTGGCCTTGGTTGGACGTGGTATGCCTCTCCTTTAGAGTACATTTTCCAAATACCAGTGTTCTCCTTTCAGGGTGAACTATGAGTGCCCGAGTCAGATCCAGATCCAAGCAAAGAAAAGATGATCCAGGGTCTGAACAGCAGGTGGGTGTCAGTACTTCCATGTTGGATGTTTTCCATTACCGTCCATTTTTTGCTCTGAAAACTTTGCTGAGCTGCAGGCATACAGATTCAGTGATAAAAGCTTTTCTGCTGATGAAGGGAGGGAAACATTGAACCAGAAGGCTTCTATATTTCTCTTGCCCGTGCAAATACACACTATGGCTCCTTTGTCATGCTTATTAACGACAGATTGTGCATATCCATCCCAGCATAGTTTACAGTAGACTCCAAAGTGCTTGTGGCTACCTTTTGTTCGAGTAGCCGCTGTGTGGGAAGAGTCACTTTTAAGAATTAGCGCATAGAATCATGATTTGGGAGTGTCTTTATGCTTATTCCTTATTTGATATCAAAATGTATAATGTATGTTTATACTGTTAGCATGTATTAACAACACAACTTTTTATTTGCCCACATACACACACCCACACACACACCCTTAGGAGCAGCAACCCAGTGATGAGCAACCGACAAAAAAGGAGGCACCACCTGAGAGTCAGGATATTCTACCTGATCATGGGAAGGAAGTTGAAGCAGGACCTGTGGCTCAAGGTGAAGGGAAAGGGAAGGAGAATGATTGTGGGGGCAGGGGTGTATGTGGGCATCATGCGTTATGACAAACCATTGCAGGAGGAAAGAAAACATTGGAAGAGACTCTCAGTCATTTCCCGAAAACGCGTTGAAAATGTGAATAGTGTATAGTGTGCAGCTTCCTGTAGTCCTTCACCGTAACCAATTTCCCTTTTTCCTCGAGAATTAATCAGTGTGCTTGAAAATGCTGTCCTCTCTACATTAGAGGAAAATGTTTAACTACAAAACAATACATCGCTTCCCTAGTTTAATTTGTTCTTCTTAGAATATTTTTGTGTGTCCTTTTCACTCATTTCATCAAAAGCGTAAGCACTAGTCAACAGCATAGGCAGAGTGGCACGTCAGCATATCCTGTAACATGTGGAATAAAGCCAATTTGCATAGGGATGGGAGCCCCATTTTATAAATGTGAAAACTAAGGCTCAGGGATTGTGGCTTGCCAAAGACTGCTTGACACGTGGAGATACACCTCGTAGTTCAGTACAAAGTTTGCGTTCTTGGGGAAGCTGGCTGGCTCAGTCGGTAGAGCATGTGACTCTCGGTGTCGGGGTCGAGAGTTCAAGGCCCATACTGAGTGTAGAGATTACTTAATATAAGCAATTTTAAAGAAGTTTGTGTTCTTCCTACCATCTGTTTTGTTTTACAAACAAGTGAATGGTTTTGTATCGAATGCTTAGTAGTCAAATGTGTCTGTGCTGTAAAGTGGCTTATTAGTGGCACAGGAATCAGTCCATTGGAGCAGGAGAGAGACTCCAGAAAAGAGTTCAGTGAATGATAGCCACTGTCTGATTAATCACTCAGGAAACTGGCATTAGGGTCACTACGTTAATATGATTTTTACGTGGCATTAAAAGGTGTTGAAGTACTTTTACGATTAGGAAAATCAAAAGGATCTTAAAACGATCATGAAACAAGAAATGAATGTCTTCCAAATGGAACATCTTCATCAAGTACTTGCAGTGAATTATGGACACTGTTCAGGTCATGGAGTGTGTTAGGAATTCGCTGTTAAGAGGTTTCCACAATACGGCTGACGAGAAAGTCCATTGATTTCTTTCCACCCTACTTGTCCCTACTGTCTCACTGCCAGACAGAAGTGGGGCTGTTAATCACTACTGTTTTGCTGTTACTTTTGGAACTTTGCTCTATACATGACTGCTTTATCCTAAGTTATACATAGAGGGACTAGGCACTTAAATCGAACAGGTAAAATTGGACAAAATACCCTGCAGATTGCCCTACTACCGAATGGATGTCACTAGTATAGGATTTGTTAGAGGCCCACGAATACACTCAGCTTATCCTTCGGAAAACTACGTTGTACTTTTTAAATAAAATCTTATGGCTGGTGTAGACTTGATTTCCCACATGTAGCTGATGCTCTCTATTCTAAGAACACTGTGGTAATAGAAAGGAAATGAAGTGCATTGGGCTTTATATTTAGAATGTCACTTGAAATAAAGCAAATCGTACTCCAGGAAAACAAGGGTGTGAAATGCATTTTCCAATCACATTTTTTTATCACCCTAGCCTATAGGCTTTTATTGGTTTATATTTCATATTTATTGCTTAAATCGATTACCTTTGTGTATTAAGGACGGGACCTGGAAGCTGATCTCCAGGAGCTGCCTCAGGCAAAGGTTGGGGGTATAACTGAAGATGACCCTGATGCAAGGGGCCAAGTCTACCCATCTTAGAGCCCATTAAAATGCCGGAAGCAGGTATGTTATCCATTGACAGTGCAAAGTATGAAGGTCTTTCTCCGAATATTATATCTTTACGTATGCATATATAAATTTAATGATACATTTCTAACAGGGGTTGCATATGAAGATTACTTTCCCAAGTAGTTCAAACATCCTGCCGGCCTGACTTATACACAAGTAGAGATAGAAACAAATTGGGTCAAAGCCTTATTAAATCATACAATATGAAACCATTTTCTTTTTTTGAGTATAAATACTTCAACGAACTGCTAATAATATTCAGATCCTTCTGTAAGTTCTGCTTTTATCAAACACAGAATTCATTTGGATTGAATATCAGTTTGTGTGAAATATGCTGAGGTACTGAGGTAGGTTCTACCCGCGGCTGAAATATAACGTGTATGATTTTCTGACAATCCCTTAACTTCTGAACCCATTTTTACTCATATATATATTGAATTGAATTCTGATATATTACAGTCAATTTTAATGCTCTTATTTGTATTTTGGGGTTCTGTTGGTTACATAGAATACAAAGATGTTGCATTTTGCATGTTTTTTATCAGATAACATCTTTGGTCAAATTTTGACATGTGAATTGAAATTTGGCTGCCACCGGGAACAACAAAACACAATGGTTGCTGTTTGTGTTTCTCTCTGCGATCTGGACCCCTATTCCCGTTTTTGGTTTCAAGTGTTTGTTTAATTTCTATGTAGTTAACGCATAGTGAAATACTGGTTTCAGGAGTAGAATTTAGGGATTCATCCCTTACCTATAATACCCAGTGCTCATCACATCCGGTACCCTCCTTAACACCCATCACCCATTTAGCCCATCCCCGACCCATCTTCCTCCATCAACACTCAGTTTCCTCTCTATAGTTAAGAGTCTCATGTTCGGCTTCCCTCTCTCTTTTTTTCTGTCCCAGATGTTCATCTGTTTTTTTCCTTAAATTCTAACTATGAGTGAAATCATATTATTTGTTTTTCTCTGACTGACTTTTTTGGTTAGCATGATATACTCAAGTACTTCCACATCATTGGAAATGGCAAGATTTCATTCATTTTGATGGCTGAGTTATATTCTACTGCATACACACACACACACACACACACACACACACACACACACACACACACACACACACACACACGTCTTCTCTATCCGTTCATCGATCGGTGGACATTTGGGCTCTTTCCATAGTTTGGCTATTGTTGAAACTGTTGCTCTAAACGTTGGGGTGTTTTTTCCTTTTGAGTCTGTAATTTTGAGTCTCTCGGGTAAAAACCTCATAGTGTAACTGCTGGGTCACAAGGTAGTTCTATTTTTAACTTTTCTAGGAATCTCTATACTGTTTTCCACAGCGACAGTCCCAGTTTGCATTCCCACCAACAGCGTAAGAGGGTTCCACTTTATCCACAATCTCACCTACATCTCTTGTTTCCTGCTTTCTTAATTTTACCCATTTGACAGGTGTGAAGTGTGTGACCATATAATCTGTTCGAGAGACTGGAACACCGCTAAGGCCAACACCGTTAAGGCAAACGGTTACCCTACTGAATCAATGACGTAAGGGAAACACTAGCTGACAAAAACAGCTTTCCGCTTAACCAGAACAAAGAATAACTTACATGTGGTCCTCATTGCTCTACTCCCTTCACTTAAGCAGTAACCAACTTGGCATTATTCCTTCGGCATCATATATTCACAATATTATTTCAAGTTGAGGCCTTTTAGTGATACTTTCGTGTACATTTTCCTTTTTCACCTCTTTGCATGTTGTTTGGAGTTTTTGTAAAGCTGCATTTGCTTTTTCATCTTCATTTAAAGCTACCTTTTAATAGGCTCATTTCATTTTGTGTGTTATGAACCTGAACAGTCTTTTTGCATTGTTGTACCAATAGAAAGTGGGGTGTGTTCAAAAAATATTGGTAAAATATACACGTGGAATTCTATCTTATAAAATGAAAACTATAATGTCCTTCCTGTACCATGAATTTACTCGACATACCATTCTTCTGAGTAGTATTTCTAACTGTTACATCTACCTTACAGGTGAAGGACTACTCCAGATTTAAACAAGGACAAGCTGAAACATGCAGACTACTCTTATGTGGGGTACTTCACTGTTGTAGTTCTCTCAATAAAGTGTTACAGCCGTTCCACAAAGAATCATTGAAACCATACAAGACTCTTGACTATAGGAACAGGGTTACAGGAGGGGATGTGTGGGGGGAATGGGATATCTGGGTGAGGGGCGTCAAGGAGGACACTTGCTGTAAAGAGCACTGGGTGTTCTATGCAACAGATGAATCGCTAAATTCTACCTCTGAAAGTACTACTACACTACATGTTCATTAATGAATTTTAAATAAAAAAATACTAGCTGTCCCAGGCTCAGCAATCAGATAACAAAAAGAAACAAGGGCATCCACACAGGCAAGGAAGAAGTCCAACTTTCAGTATTTGCAGAAGGCAAAGATCCTCTATGTGGAAACCCAAAAACACTCCACCAAAATATTGCTAGAACTGTTACACGCATTCACTAAATGCACAGGACACAAAGTCAAGGTACAGAAATCCGTTTCATTTCTATACACCAACAATGAAGCAACACAAATAGAAATTAGGGAGTCAATCCCATTTAAAATTGCAAAAACCATATAATACCTAGTTATAAGCCTTACCAGAGAGGTGAAATCCCTGTACCCTGACAACTGTAGAACACTGGTGAAAGAAACTGAAGATGGCAGAAAGAAATGGACAACTATGCCATGCACATGGATTAGAAGAATAAATATTGTTACAATGTCCATACTACCCAAAGCAATCTACACATTTAATGGCATCCCTATCAAAATACCACGAGCATTTGCCACAGAGCAAGAACAAATAATCCTAAAATTGGTATGTATCCACCAAAGACCCAGAACAGCCAAAGCAAACATGAATTAAGAAAAGCAAAGCTGGAGGTATCACAATTCTGGACTTCATGTTATATTACAAAGGTGTAGTGATCAGAACAAGATGGCACAGCCAGAAAAACAGCCACATCAATCAGGGGAACAGAATACAAAACCGAGAAAGGAACCCACCCCTATATGGTCAACTCCTGTTTGACAAGGCAGGAAAGACCATCCAAGGGCAAAAGACAGTCTCTCTGAGAAAGGGTGTTGGGGAAGCTGGACAGCAACACGCAAAAGAATGAAATTGGACCGCTTTCTTACACCATACACAAAAATAAATCAAAATGGATCAAAGACCTAAATGTGAGTCCCGAAGCCATCAGAATCCTAGAGTAGAACACAACCTCCTTGACAGCAGCCCTAGCACGTTCTTTCTAGATATGTCTCCTGAGACAAGGGAAACAAAAGCAAAAATAAATGATTGGGACTTCATCAATTAACAAGCTTCTACTCAGCTAAGGAAACAAACAACACAACGAAAAGGCAACCTGTGGGATGGGAGAAGATATTTGCAAATGACACATTTGATAAACGGCTACTATCCAAAACATATAAGGTACATATAAAACTCGACATCCTCCAAATGAAGAATGCAGTTAAAAAATAGGCAGAAGGTAAGGATAGACACTTTTCCAAAGCAGACATCCAGACGGCCAACAGACACGTGAAAATATGCTCAACATCAGAGATCGTCGGTGAAAAGCCAATGAAAAACTACAATGAGATATCACACCTATCGCAATGGCTTATGTCTCTGCCTTTAAAAGTGTTTTAAAAGATTTCATTTAGTTATTTGTCAGAGAGAGAGAGAGCACAAGCAGGCGAACTGGCAGGCAGAGGGAAAGGCAGGCTCCACGCTGAGCAAGGGGCCTGATGCTGAGCAAGGAGCCCTATACTGAGCTAGGAGCCTGACGCGCGACTCTTTCCCAGGACCCTGGGATCATGACCTGAGCCAAAGGCACCGGCTTAACCAGCTGAGCCACCCAGGGATCCCACCTTTAAAAGCTATTCAAGAAAGTTCAGACATTTTACAGGAGATATCTGTTGTTTTTGTTTCTGTTTTGCCATGGGGCTTGTGACATGAGTTATCATTCTCTCTATAAACTGTTCCAATTTGCTTTGGGGTTAGACTTACATTTTTCTATAGCACTGTAAATTCAGTGTGCTAGTATATTAAGAATTGAAATGTTTGTATTACCTGTCCCCCATACTTACATTTAAATCTTTATTTCAAAATCAGTGATTTCATCTGAAAAACCGTGTGACGTCTGTGTGCCATATTTTGGAAAACCTTTCCTCAAAAGAAGGATAAAACACCTAAAGTCAAAAAAACAAAAAACAAAAAACACAAAACCTTCACCTCCAACAATAAGAAGAAATTACCATAAACTTTTATGTAAACATCAGATTACCAGTATCGTCATCATGTACCTATCAGTTTTCCTGGCCAACATTTTCAGGAGTATTTTCTTTGAGAAACAGCAAGGACATCTAAATTGGAACTAAAGCCCAAAATCTACTGCTTACTACAGTGAGACGTAAGTTTGGGGTACACTGTGACCCACCTTTTTGTGAAGATTAAATGAGGTTATAAATGTATGGAACCCAGGAGAAAGAAGTGGCTAACATAAATAAGAGTTTTAATACTAACTCTTGTTTTTTAAAAAGCCCAATAAATGGACCTATGGTCATTACGGTAGACAAGTCGAGGTTGGCCAGCTATTCACAATCAGACAGCACAGATGAAAATTATGTAGTTAACAGAGGCATGACCTTTAGCTTTCTGGGTATAGAAGATTCGTAAGAGTATAGAAACTGGAGTAGGTAGCTTTTGGAGTGACAGCATCATTAGAAGTGTCTTGCAGGGAAGATGGGCCCCTTAAAAAATTGGAAAGGATGGGAACCTGGAGGTGTCCCTTTAGTGACCTGCCATTTAGGGAGGGTCCGACTGCAAAAGAGAGATGCGATCCAGACACAGCTGAACACGGACAAGTCTAGTCCTACGTTACTCACAGCCTTTCAGAATCTTCAGTTCCAGAGAAGAGGAAAAGAGGTTTTACATACCAACTCATTTTATGAAGCTAGTGTGGCCTTGATACCAACATCCAAGACAGTATATAAAAGTGTCTGCTAATGACACTCATGAGGATAGTCGTAAAACTTCTAAACAAATTATTAAGAAGTAGAGTATTCAGAAAGATAATATATCATGACCCTGCCCTCCCGGTAATGTATGGTTGGTTTAAACATAGAACAAAATGTAAGTAATTCATCACATTCACAGATTAATGAAGGGAAATGCTACACTCATCTGAATAAACGTACTGCAAGTGTTTATTGGAAGTCAACATATTTTCAATACAAATATTCATGGTAAACGAGAGTAAGAATGGAACTTCCTTTCCTTCACAGTAAATAGACAAAATGTTAAATATTATCTAATTTATCAGGAATAAGACAAGGCTGTCCATCGTGGCCAGTTCTTTCAACATTGTGCTGGCTGGGTCTGTCCAATGTTGTCAAACGAGAAAAAAAGGGAAAAGGTTTAAAATGTCAGAAACAAACTGTCAGTGTTCAAAGATGATATCATTCTGTCTGCTGAAACTCAAAACGGAGGTCGATGTACACTTATTAAAGCATACGTAGCACGGTTACTGGACAGAAATTCAATGTACAGATATATCTGTGTGTATTCAGCTCAATCGGACTATACCATTTCAAAAAGTGACCTAATTTTGATAGCATCGACTACTGAGAATAAGTTTTCATTTAAAGGTTTATTAATTTAAGAGAGAGAGAGGGAGAGAGGGAGGGACGGAGGGAGGGACGGAGGGAGGGACGGAGGGAACAGGAGCAGAGGGACAGAATCGTTCAAGCTGACTTCCCGAGGAGCATCGAGCCAGACTCGGGGTCCATCCCATGACCAATGAATTATGACCTGAGCTGAAACCAAGAGTCAGCTGCTTAAGGGACTGAGACCCAGGCACCCCCTACTTGGGATAAGTTTAACACAGATTTCAAAAGATTCTTTGTGGAACGTCTGTAACACTTTATTGAGAGAACTACAACAGTGAAGTACCCCACATAAGAGTAGTCTGCATGTTTCAGCTTGTCCTTGTTTAAATCTGGAGTAGTCCTTCACCTGTAAGGTAGATGTAACAGTTAGAAATACTACTCAGCAGAATCGTATGTCGACTAAATTCATGGTACAGGAAGGACATTATAGTTTTCATTGTATAAGATAGAATTCCAAGCGTATAATTTACCAATATTTTTTGAACACACCCCACTTTCTATTGGTACAATAATACAAAAATACAGTTCAGGTTCACAACACACAAAATGAAATGAGCCTATTAAAAGGTAGTTTTAAATGGAGAGCCAAAGGCGAATGTAGGTTACAAATCTCCAAGCAACATGCAAAGAGCTGAAAAACAAAAATGCACACGTAAGTATCACTTAGAGGCCTCAACTTGAAATAATGTTGTGAATATATGATGCCGAAGGAATAATGCCAAGTTGGTTACTGCGTAAGTGATGGGAGTAGAGCAATGAGGACCACATGTAAGTTATTCTTTGTTCTGGTTAAGCGGAAAGCTGTTTTTGTCAGCTAGTGTTTCCCTTACGTCATTGATTCAGTAGGGTAACCGTTTGCCTTAACGGTGTTGGCCTTAACAGCGTTCCAGTCTCTCGAACAGATTATATGGTCACACACTTCACACCTGTCAAATGGGTAAAATTAACAAAGCAGGAAACGAGATGTAGGTGAGGATGTGGAGAAAGGGGAACCCTCTTACGCTGTTGGTGGGAATGCAAACTGGGACAGTCGCTGTGGAAAACAGTATAGACGTTCCTAGAAAAGTTAAACATAGAACTACCTTGTGACCCAGCAGTTACACTATGAGGTTTTTACCCGAGGGACACAAAATTACAGACTCAAAGTGTAGAAACACCCCAATGATTAGAGCAGCAGTTTCAACAATAGCCAAACTATGGAAAGAGCCCAAATGTCCACCGATCGATGAACGGATAGAGAAGATGTTGGTGCGTGTGTGTGTGTGTGTGTGTGTGTGTGTGTGTGTGTGTGTGTGCAGTAGAATATGACTCAGCCATGAAAATGAATGAAATCTTGCCATTTGCAACGATGTGGAAGTCCTCGAGTATATCATGCTAATGAAAATAGTCAGAGAAAAACAAATAACATGATTTCACTCATAGGCAGAATTTAAGGAAAAAAACAGATGAACATATGGGACAGAAAAAAAGAGAGACGGAATCCGACCGTGAGACTCTTAAGTATAGAGAGGAAACTGAGTGTTGATGGAGGACGATGGGTCGGGATGGGCTAAATGGGTGATGGGTGTTAAGGAGGGTACCGGATGTGATGAGCACTGGCTATTATAGGTAAGGGATGAATCCCTAAATTCTACTCCTGAAACCAGTATTTCACTGTGCGTTACCTACATAGAAATTAAACAAACATTTGAAATGAAAAACAGGAACAGGGGTACAGATCGCCATAGTGAAACACAAACAGCAACCATTGTGTTTTGTTGTTCCCGGTGGCAGCCAAATTTATATTCACATGTTAAAATTTGACCAAAGATGTTATCTGATAAAGAAAATCATGCAAAATGCAACATCTTCGTATTCTATGTATCCAACAGAACCCCAGAATACAAATATCAGCATTAAAATTGACTGTATTATATCAGAATTCAATTCAATATATATATGAGTAAAGATGGGTTCAGAAGTTAAGGGATTGTCAGAAAATCATACACGTTATATTTCAGCCGCGGGTAGAACCTACCTCAGTGCCTCAGCATATTTCATACAAACTGATATTCAATCCAAATGAATTCTGTGTTTGATAAAAGCAGAACTTACAGAAGGATCTGCATATTATTAGCAGTTCGTTGAAGTATTTATATTCAAAAAAAGAAAATGGTTTCATATTGTATGATTTAATAAGGCTTTGACCCAATTTGTTTCTATCTCTATTTGTGTATAAGTCAGGCCGGTAGGATATTTGAACTACTTGGGAAAGTAATCTTCATATGCAACCCCTGTTAGAAATGTATCATTAAAGTTATATCTGCATACGTAAAGATATAATATTCGGGGAAAGTCCCTCATACTTTGCACTGTCAATGGATAACTTACCTGCTTCCGGCATTTTAATGGGCTCTAAGAAGGGCAGACTTGGCCCCTTGCATCAGGGTCATCTTCAGTTCTACCCCCAGCCTTTGCCTGAGGCAGCTCCTGGAGATCAGCTTCCAGGTCCCGTCCTTAAAACACAAAGGTAATTGATTTAAGCAGTAAATATGAAATATAAACCAATAAAAGCCTATAGGCTAGGGTGATAAAAAAATGTGATGGGAAAATGCATTTCACACCCTTGTTTTCCTGTACTACGATTTGCTTTATTTCAAGTGACATTCTAAAGATAAAGCCCACTGCACCTTCATTTCCTTTCTATTACCACAGTGTTCTTAGAATAGAGAGCATCAGCTACATGTGGGAAATCAAGTCTACACCACGCATAAGATTTTATTTAAAAAGTACAACGTAGTTTTCTGAAGGATAAGCTGAGTGTATTCGTGGGCCTCTAACAAATCCTATACTAGTGACATCCATTCCGTAGTAGGGCAATCTGCAGGGTATTTTGTCCAATTTTACCCGTTCGATTTAAGTGCAAAGTCCCTCTATGTATAACTTAGGATAAAGCAGTCATGTATAGAGCAAAGTTGCAAAAGTAACAGCAAAACAGTAGTCATTAACAGTCCCACTTCTGTCTGGCAGTGAGACAGTAGGGACAAGTAGGGTGGAAAGAAATTAATGGACTTTGTCTTCAGCCATATTGTGGAAACCTCTTAACAGCGAATTCCTAACACACTCCATGGCCTGAACGGTGTCCATAATTCACTACAAGTACTTGATGAAGATGTTCAATTTGGAAGACATTCATTTCTTGTTTCATGATCGTTTTAAGATCCTTATGATTTTCCTAATCGTAAAAGTACTTCAACACCTTTTAAGGCCACGTAAAAATCATATTAACGTAGTGACCCTAATGCCAGTTTCCTGAATGATTAATCAGACAGTGGCTATCATTCACTGAGCTCTTTTCTGGAGTCTCTCTCCTGCTCCACTGAACTGGACTGATTCCTGTGCCACTATTAAGCTACTTTAGAGTACAGACACATTTGACTACTAAGCATTCGATACAAAACCATTCACTTGTTTGTAAAACAACACAGATGGTAGGAAGAACACAGACCTCTTTAAAATTGCTTATTTTAAGTAATCTCTACACTCAGTATGGGCCTTGAACTCTCGACCCCGACACCGAGAGTCACATGCTCTACCGACTGAGCCTGCCAGCTTCCCCAAGAACGCAAACTTTGTACTGAACTACGAGGTGTATCTCCATGTGTCAAGCAGTCTTTGGCAAGCCACAATCCCTGAGCCTTAGTTTTCTCATTTATAAAATGGGGCTCCCATCCGTATGCAAACTGGCTTTATTCCACACGTTACAGGATACGTTGACGTGCCACTCTGCCTATCCTGTTGACTAGTGCTTACGCTTTTGATGAAATGAGTGAAAAGGACACACAAAAATATTCTAAGAAGAACAAATTAAACTAGGGAAGCGATGTATAGTTTTGTAGTTAAACATTTTCCTCTAATTTAGAGAGGAGAGCATTTTCAAGCACACCGATTAATTCTCAAGGAAAAAGGGAAATTCGTTACGGTGAAGGACTACGTGAAGCTACATACTATACAGTCTTCACATTTTCAACCCGTTTTCGAGAAATGACTGAGAGTCTCTTCCAATGTTTTATTTCCTCATGCAATGGTTTGTCATAACGCATGATGCCCACATATACACCCTGCCACCACAGTCATTCTCCTTCCCTGTCCCTTCACCTTGAGCCACAGGTCCTGCTTCAATTTCCTTCCCTTGATCAGGTAGAATATCCTGACGCTCAGGTGGTGCCTCCCTTTTTTTCGGTTGCTCATCACTGGGTTGCTGCTCCTAAGGGTGTGTGTGTGGGTGTGAGTATGTGGGCAAATAAAAAGTTGTGTTGTTAATACATGCTAACAGTATAAACATACATTACATATTTTGATATCAAATAAGGAATAAGCATAACGACACTCCCACATCATGATTCTATGCGCTTATTCTTAAAAGTGACTCTTCCCACACAGCGGCTACTCCAACAAAAGGTAACCACAAGCACTTTGGAGTCTACTGTAAACTATGCTGGGATGCATATGAACAATCTGTCGTTAATAAGCATGACAAAGGAGCCATAGTGTGTATTTGCTCCAACAACAGAAATATGGAAGCCTTCTGATTCAATGTTTCCCTCCCTTTATCAGCAGAAAAGCTTTTATCACTGCATCTGTAGGCCTGCAGCTCAGCAAAGTTTTCAGAGCAATAAATGGACGGTAATGGAAAACATCCAACACGGAAGTACTGACACCCACCTGCTGTTTAGACCCTGGATCATCGTTTCTTTGCTTGGATCTGGATCTGACTCGGGCACTCATAGTTCACCCTGAAAGGAGAACACTGGTATTTGGAAAATGTACACTAAAGGAGAGGCATACCACGTCCAACCAAGGCCAAAGGCTTAATTTTTGTTTTTACTTTGAAAACACTCTGAGAGCCAACCTAGCATCAGTAGAGTGTACAAGCTGTGGTCACACCAAAGACACGGGCTGCAAGATCATTTACATCAGCCAGGCTGGCCGTGAAATCACCCTATGGACAGGCTAAAAGACGAGGCTTAGCCTCACGCCTGCATTCCCCACTATAAAGACGTTTGAGAAAACAGTGCTGGACATTCAAACCTGAGTCACTACTGCTTTGGTCACATTTCCATTTCCTAGGCTCATTTACCGTCTTAAATAACGTTTGGCTAGAACGCAGGGAAAGAAATAATCCTCTGCATACGGCCTCGGGCTGTGTTCGCACTCCAAGGGTTCAGGCGTGTAGTCGCGAACCAGACCCACGGGCCGGCTCCTGCCTCGACCACTGCAGGGTGCACGACCAATCTCGCGGACCCAGTCACAAGCCCCCAGCGTTCCCCGCTACCTGGCCTTTTCTATACCGCCTGGTCGGCTCCCTGCCCCGGGTCCCACAGAGGATCCTGGACTCCGTGCTCTGCTGGCAGCTGCAGGTGCTCCAGGACTCCGAGATCTCAACTAACCGCCCCGCCCCGCCCGCGCCGGGCTTGGGCCCGTCTTCCCCTCCCCTCCTCGACCCACCATCCTCACTTGCCCTGGCCCCACCACGGGGACGAGCGCCATGGCGGCCGCGACGCCTGTCAGGACAAGGGCGCTAGCTCCTCGCCACTTCTACCTAGGACGCACAGATCTACCGTCCCCACCTGCCCGCGGCCCACTGGCTCCCTCCCCATCCTCGCTCACACTTAAACTCCTGGAAGGACTGATCTGGGGACCTACCAGTTGAATTCGGCTATCGAGAAAGCTCACGGGACAGAGAACACGCCGCCTCAATGGATCTCACGCCAGATCACAGAGCGCGGGCAGCAATACGCACGCCCAGTAACAGTTGCTCACAGCAAGGAGCATGCGCACTGTTCGCTCACAGCAAGGAGCATGCGTACAGCCTTGGCTGCGGGGAGGGTGGGTTGACGTTTTCCCGCCTGTGCTGCTGCAGAGACTCGCAGCCGCGTGGCTCAGCCCAGGAGAAGGAAAGGGGCTTGAGCATTCTGTTTTGCACACCACCCAATCTCTCCTAGACAGCCAGATACTTTGGGGACAGAGAGCCCCAGCTTACCCTTAGCGGACAAGGTGTCTCAGAAAAACCAATGACACACTGACGCCTGGGTGGCTCCGTCGATTAAGCATCTGCTTTAGAATCAGGTCATGATCCCAGGGTCCTGAGATCCAGTCCAGCATCGGGCTTCTTCCTCAGCGGGAGCCTGCTTCTTCCTCTGCCTACTGCGCCCCCTGCTTGTGCTCTCTCTCTATGACAAATTAATAAATGAAATCTTGAAAGAAGAAGAAACACCGCTGAGATATAAATAGATATGAAGCATTTATATCCGAGTTTGATACGTACTTTGTTTAGTCATTTCCTCCTTTGCTTTTGGGTGATGTGTCATTTTTGAATGAACTGGCTCACTTCTGTGGTCATAAATACTTTAACATCTATTCTCTTTACGTTTTTCTTGGCGCTACCACACGTTCAATACTCTGCAGTCGTAGCTCTTTCCTCTATGACTGCGTTCATTCAGTCGGTGTATGCTTTCAGAAATATCCACAGATACTGGTCCTGGGATTTAGGCTCCGTCCATGCTCACATGGCATGCAGCAGTAGTGTCTATGTTCCTCAAATTCTGTACTTCCCAATAAACCGCCAGGCCACTTCTAAGCAAAGCTGACATTATCTCATAAAGGGAGAGCACGACCTGGACAGACTCTTAATAGAGTCTTGGAGGTGTCAGGGCAGGAGAGATATTTATTCAGATTTTGAAGTCCTCTATATAGCAGATCTTTAATGTTGGAGGACGGTGTGATTAAGATTGGGTGAGAATGGTGATAGAATGGCTTAGGTTTGGATGACACAAGGGAAAAAAATTTTAAAGATTTTTATTTATTTGAGAGAGAGAGAGAGCCCAAGCAGGGGGAGAGGCAGAGGGAGAGGGAGAAGCAGACTCCCCACTGAGCTGGGAGCCCGACCTGGGGCTGGATCCCAGGACCTGGAGATCCTGACCTGAGCGGAAGGCAGACGCTTAACCATCTGAGCCAACCAGGTGGCCCACAAAGCAAGAATTTTAAGACCGAAAGCTCAATCTTTCTTGTGGTTGAAAAATGTCCTTTCACACTTTTTATTGACGCACTAATGGGTTTTTCAGGTAGTTCCCAGAACGAAGCAGAACGTTATTTGCGACCCTTGTGTTCCCAAGTGAGGCCTTGATGGATTAGTAAGTTTACGTTGATGTAGAGAGCAAAGTGGAGTCTGTCATGTTAAACAGGAGCCTGTGTCAAGCAATGTCCCAAGTAGGTAACGGTACTGCTACTAGGAGGGATTGCCGGGACCAGCATCAGCCAACGCCCCAGCACTGATAACAAGCAGAACCAGAGGTGGTCCGCAGGGTGAATCACAACGGAAACTGTCGGTGGACGTTTGGAGGGATTATGATATATGGGTTCATCGATTATAGTACATGCATCACTCTGACGCAGAATATTGTAAGTGGAGGAGGCTGTGTATGGGTGGGAGCGGTAGGTATGTGGCAACTCTGACTTTTGGCTCAAGTTTGCCGAGAACTTAAAACTGCTCTAAAGAGTAAAACTATTTTAAAAAACCTAGTGAGGATTTTCTGCTGCTGGCTGCCATGGAGTTAGCTCACTGCTGCCTATGTCTCCCTGTGACTGTAACTGACCATTGTAGACAAAAGGCAAAAATAAAAAATAAAAAATAAAAAATAAAACCACTTGCCTGAGGAGTCTGAAAAGGAAGCAAAAGCAGATGCCTTGTCGTAGACAGTGAAACCAGGGAGTAGGGAATGGTATAGGTTGTGTTACCCGTTTCCTTTCACACTTTTGTCTTTAACATTTCCCCGAGCCAGACTGCCTCACAGATTTGTGCAACAGCAGGGATACATGCAATTGACAGAGGAAGTGATACTTTGGGCCCAATTTACAGATGATTCTGCACCATATGCAGACACCACCTGCAAGTGGATAGCTGTGGTACTACAGCCCCTTTCTGGGATATCCGTGGAGGACAGTGCGGAAGGGTCAACCTCCCAGTGGGCAGAACTTCGAGCAGTGCACCCGGTTGTTTACTTTTCTTAAAAGATCAATGGACAAGGGCACTAGGGTGCCTCAGTTGGTTAAGCGCCTGACTCTTGAATTCGGCTCAGGTCACGATCTCAGGGTTGTGGGATCGAGCCCCCCGTTGGGCTCTGTGCTGGGCGTGGAGCCTGCTTAAGCTTCTCTCTCCCTCTCCCTCTGCCCCTCTCCCCTCCTCTAAGGAAAAGAGGAAATGGACGGAATTCTGATTATCTTCCAATTCACGGGCTGTGGCCAATTGTTTGGCAGAGAGGTCAGGGAAGTGGAAGGAATAGGAATTAAAATAGGTGACCAAATTCTAGAAAAGAGGTATGTGGATAGACCTCTCTGAGTAGGTGAGAAATGTGAAGGTATTTGTGGCTTATGTGAATGCTCACTAAAGGGTGACCTCAGCAGAGAGGAAGATTCTTTTTCTTTTTTCCATTCTCTTTTCTTTTAAATTTCAGTATAGTCGCCCTACAGTGTTATATTAGTTTCAGGTGTATACTATCGTGATTCAACAATCCCAGACATCACCCAGCGCTCATCAGGACAAGTGCACGCCTTAATCCCCATCGTCTATTTCACCCATCCCCACCCCACCCCCACCCCCGGTAACCATCAGTTTGTTTGCTACAGTTAAGAGTCTGTTGGTTGGTTGTCTCTCTCTCTCAGCAGAGATGCATTTTACTAATCAAGTATATAAGATGAACTGTTCTATGGATATTAGCCTCTTTCCTCAGCCATCCTTGTCATTGCCCAATGGGCTACTGGACCAATTGGCCATGGGTCATAGAAGGATGTTATGTATTGGTTCAGCACTGGACTTCTACTCACCAGAGCTGACGTGGCTGAGTGCACCGCTGAGTGCCCATACCTGCTAGCAACAGAAATGATCCGTGTGTCTTTGATAAGGCACCCTCCCCCCAGGTGATCAGCCAGCTAGCTGGTGGCAGGTTTATTACATTGGACCTCTTCTATCATGGAAAAGCGGCATTTGTTCTTACTGGAATAGACACTTACCATCGACATGAATTTGCCTTCCCTGCATGCAATGCTTCGTGTCTAAACTAACAGCAGTGACTTACGGAATGCTTTTCCTACCACTGTTGTATTCCGTGCAGCCTGATTCTGATGGAGGAACTAAGTTCACAGCACATGGTGTGAAGCCACGAGCCCCTAGTCATGCAATTCACTGGTGCTATCATGCTCCCCACTGTTCCAAGTCCGCTGGCTGACGCAACGTTGGAATGTCCTTTTGAAGACTCTGCTAATGGTGCCAGGTAGATGGCAATACCCTGTAGGAGTGGGGCAAGGTTCTCCAGGAGGCTGTATACCTGAATCAGCATCCAACACACGGGGCTATTTTTCCCATGGGCAGGAATCACGGGTCCAGGAATCGAGGGATGGAAACTGGCAGTGGCACCACTCACTATTAACCCCTAGTGATGCACTAGCACAATTTCTATTTCCTGCCCCTGTGGCTTTATGCCTGGCTTGCCTAGAGGTCTTAGTTTCAATGGGAAGAAAAATGACAATGATTCCGTTGAACTGTAAGTTAAGAATGCTGCCCACCGCTTTGGTGCTAATACTTTCATGTAACCTGCCTTCCAGAGGCGCTTCCCAGGGAAAGAACAGATGATGGTTAAGTTCATGTGTCAACTTGGCTAGGACAGAGTATTCACATATTTGGTCAAATACTAGAGGGGATATTGCTGGGAAGCTAATCTCTAGATAAGGTTAACATTTAAACCAGTAGACTACGAGTAATTCACATCACCTTCTATAAGGGGGCCGGGACTCATTCAGTCAGACGAAGACCATAAAAGAAAACAGGGCTGAAGTCACCCAAGGAAGAGAGAATTCTGCCTTCATACTGTCTTTGGATTTGGGCTGTAATATCAGCTCACATAGTAAGTTTTCCAGCCACTGTGTTGTTATCCACTTCTGGAGTCCCCAAATCCTTTTCCTTTCCTTTAATATTATTCAGAATTTTCTCTTTTTCCTTTCCCAAGTTTTTACAAAATTCCAGTGAGTTTACATACAGTGTAATATTAGTTTCAGGTGTAGGATTTAGTGATTCATCACTTACATACAAAGCCCAGTGCTCATCCAACATCCCCTCCTAAATCCCCATCCCCTATTTAACAGATTTCCCCCACCCACCTCCCCTCCAGTAACCCTCAATCTGTTCTGTATAATTAAGAGTCTGTGTCTTGGTTTGTCTTTCTTTCCCCTGTCCCATGTTCATCTCTTTTGTTCCTTATATTCCATACATGAGTGAAAGCACATGGTTTTTTTCTTTCTCTGACCGGCTTATTTGGCCTAGCTCCATCCACGCCATCGCAAATGGCAAGATTTCGTTCTTTCAGAGTTTTCATTTGGTTGCCTCTTGCATTAATCTCAAACTCCACAGGCTTGCTTCGTAGAGAAGACCAAGTAGAAATGAGTCTCTGTCATTTTGTCCAGACCAAAACTCGTATCTTGTTTTGTACAGAGTGCCACTTCTTTCATAAATTTTGGCACATGCCCGAAACAAAAGCTTATGTCTAATTCTTATTTCCTCAATGTGCTGAATAATGAAAGTCGGATTAGTACTTTCAAAAGTGAGAACTTACCCATATCATCCAATTTAACACACCTATACTTCATCAATATGGAACCAACGGCTATTAAACCTCTAGTACTCTCTGAGTCATGCAAGAGACTGTATAATATGAAATTTATCGAGTGCCAGGGTTTTCCATGCTATAGTCCACATCAGATTGATTTTTCATGTTATTTTTGAATAGGCATAGTGTGTGATCAAAACTGCTATTCCTTAATATACAGAAATCTTATTGTTCCACTGAGTAGAAATATTAGTAGAAACGTACTGTCCATATGTTAAATGGATGGGTTTCAGTAAAAGAAAAATGTTGCCTCTACTTTTAGCAATGGTACTTCCTAGGAACAACTGCGTATGATTCTCATCCTGAAAGATGAAAAATTTCAACAGAAAACTAAACTATCTTTAAATGATTCAAATGGACATTTTCAAATGGTGAAAACCCAGCCTTTAAAACTAAGAATCCACTATATCGGGTTAGCAGAAGATTCCATACAAGCAAGGTCAGGACCAAGGCAGACCACAGGATTAGGGAGCTGAAAATATCAACATGAAGCTAGAGAGAAAAAAAGGTAAGGATTCAGGTCCAACACAGGTGTAAGTGAAGACAGGCAAGGAGAGAAAAAACAGGGAAGAAGCAGTGTGTGAACAAACAATAGCCCAGATTTTCTACAACTGATGAAAGGCATCCGTACATATCACAAGCTCTGTAGACCCTCCAGAAATAATGACAAAGATAGTCACCCCCACAGCATCAAATTTAAAGAGTGCTGATAACCAAACAGAAATTCATAAAAGCAAGCAGGTAAAAAAGTATACTTTACCTTTAAAGGTGAGCGATATCATAGAATAATGAAACCTAGGAGAAAATGAAATGGTAGCTTTCACAGTCTAGGAAACCAAGTGTCAATGTAGGATTCTATAAGCAATAAAAATATTCTTTAAGAAGACGAATTGTAAGTGTTCTCTCTCCCTCACAAACACACACACACTGATGAAATTCATCACCAGCAAGTGTGCACTAAGAGAAATAATATTAAAAGTTCTCCGGGCAGAAAAAATAGAACTCCAAAGTGAAACAGTATTATAGGAAATAAGGAGGAGCAAAGAAAGGTCATTATGTGAGTAAATATAAGAGAATATTGACTGCATCATCATTGTAGAAACAAAAAAATCATATTTTATGGCGTTTCAAGTATATGTAAAATTAACGTAATGTAAATATAAGGTAGAAGTTCAAGGGGAGAAATGAAGTTAAAGCATTCCACAAATCCTGCAGTATAAGGGAAGTAATAGAATTCATACTTTGCATTCGCTGTTAGTAATTATTAACACTGTATCAACTCAGGGCTGCATAGTGGAAGCTGTGTGATAGTCAATAAAAGAGAAAGGAAATACAGACTTAACAACCTCACAGAGAAAAGTGGAATCACAAAAAATATTGGAACGTTCTCATAAAGAGAAAAAGGGCCATAAGAAGTATGAATCAAAAGACGGTAACAAGTATTGTACTCCATGTCACCGTGAGGTTGAATCTAATATTATTGATTTATTTAAATTCAAGTGCTTAACGGATAGTGTAGTATTAGTTTCAGAGTAGTTTCACTTTAGTGATTCACCAGTTACATATAAACCTCAGTCAGTGTTCATTACATCCAGTGCCTCCTTACTGGACATCTCCCAGATAGCCCATCCCCCACCCACTGCCCCTCCAGGAACCCTCAGTGTGTTTCCCATAGTTAACTGTCTTTTATGGTTTCTCTCCCTTTCTGATGTTGTCTTATTTTACTTGGCCCTCACTTCCCGTATGGGGATCTACTTATTTTGATACCACATATGAAAATAATTTTAAACGGGTCAGGGTTAAAATTATAAGTGTGTAAATAGAACACACAAATGAATAAATATATGCATCCACACGGTCCCCTCTTTTACTTTGTTTTTTTTTAAAGTTCGCTCCATGCCCACTGTGGAGCCCGACACGGGGCTTGAACTCACGACACTGAGATCAAGACCTGAGCTGAGATCAAGAGTCAGGGGCTTAACTGACTGGGCCACACTGGCACCCCCTCCTAGTGCCCTGTTCTTGAAATGTGCATACTGCTTTCCTTTCCCGTTCTTCGAATATACCCTAAGGATACCGTCTTGACATAGAATTGTGGTGATAAGACTCTTTGGATGAAAGACCTCAATGTGAGACAGGAATCCATCAAAATCCTAGAGGAGAACATGGGCAGTAACCTCTTTGACATCGGCCACAGCAACTTCTTTCGAGATACATCTCCAAAAGCTAGTGAAACAAAAGCAAAAATGAACTTTTGGGACTTCATCAAGATCAAAAGCTTCTGCACAGCAAAGGAAACAGTCAACAAAACAAAGAGGCAACCCACAGAATGGGAGAAGATATTTGCAAAGGACACTGGAGATAAAGGGCTGGTATCCAAGATCTAAAAAGAACTTCCCAAACTCAACAACGAAAAAAGAAATAATCAAGTCAAAAAATGGGCAGAAGACATGAAAAGACACTTCTCCGAAGAAGACATAGAAATGACTAACAGACACGTGAAAAAATGTGCATCATCATTAGCCATCAGGGAAATTCAAATCAAAACCACATTGAGATACCACCTTACACCAGTTAGGATGGCAAAAATGGACAGGGCGAGAAACAACAAATGTTGGAGAGGTTGTGGAGAAAGGGGAACCCTCTTACACTGTTGGTGGGAATGCAAGTTGGTACAGCCACTTTGGAAAAGAGTGTGGAGGTGCCTCAAAAAGTTAAAAACAGAGTTACCCTATGACCCAGCAATTGCACTCCTGGGTATTGACCCTAAAGACACAGATGTAGTGAAAAGAAGGGCCATACGCACCCCAATGTTCATAGCAGCAATGTCCGCAATAGCCAAACTAGGGAAAGAGCCGAGATGCCCTTCAACAGATGAATGGATAAAGAAGAAGTGGTCCATATAGACAATGGAATATTGCTCAGCCATCAGAAAGGTGAATACCCAACTTTTACATCAACATGGATGGGACTGGCGGAGATGATGCTACGTGAAATAACTCCAGCCGAGAAAGTCAATTATCACAGGGTTTCACTTATTTGTGGAACATAAGGAATAGCATGGAGGACCTTAGGAGAACGAAGGGAAAAATGAAGGCGGGGGAGGGAATCAGAGGGAAAGATGAACCATGAGAGACTATGGAGTCTGAGAAACAAACAGGGATTCGGAGGAGAGGGGAGAGGGGGGATGGGTTAGCCCGGTGATGGCTATTAAGGAGGGCACGTGCTGCATGGAGCACTGGGTGTTATACGAAAACAATGGATCATGGATCACCACCTCAGAAACTAATCAGGTATGTTGCGGCAACTAACAGAACATAATACAATTTTTTTAAAAAGAGTCTTTGGAAGCTGTATATGGCTGAACTCACTTAAATCCTCTGTATAAACTGTTTTTAATCTGATGTTAATTACCATACATTCTCACATCATTAGTTTTTGAGGTAGTGTTCCCTGATTCATTGTTTGCATACAACACCCAGTGCTCCATGCAGTACATGCCCTCTTTAATACCCATCACCGGGCTAACCCAGTCCCTACACCCCTCCCCTCTAGAACCCTCAGTTTGTTTCTCAGAGTCCATAGTCTCTCTGTACAAACTTTAAAGAATTGATGGACTGGCGTGGATATCTCCTAGTCTTTTGGACGCGGTAAAAAAGAATCGTAAATAAATTTCCTTGCTTCTTAACCTGCAACCCACCAATCTGAGGTGATCCACCTCTTTCTTGGGTTTATTCCTGCCCTCCTCTTATGGGGGGGTGGTGGTGCTAGGTTGAGATTACACACAGGAGGTTCCTCGAATAAGGAAGCAACACAATGGCATGAAACACAATGATGACAGAATACACACTTTGGTTAATGTGTACTAGTAATGTAAACTAGTATTTGACAAAATTACTCACTCGAATAAGCCTTAACAGGCTTCAAAGGAAGTAAGAATCGGTTGCCTGACAAGAGGAAAGTTGATGTAGGATTCATAATTAAAAAGAACGGAAAAATCTCGGACCAAGCCATACTCTGGTAGGTAACTTATGCTGAAAGAAATCATACTGAAAACTAGAAAATAGCTTTAATCCAATATTAATGAAGGTGGCCCACAACTTGTACTGAATGCAGATGAAGTCATGCTTGAGGATAAGGTATAGTCTAAAGTGCATAAACAAGAGAAGAAAGGGTGGATAAGAATTACTTCAATCTCTACGCCAACAAAAAAAAAAAAAAAAAGAAAGAAGCTATTAAAAAAAGGATCCAATGATCAGTGCCTGGATAGCTCAGCTGGATATGCATGTGACTCATAGTTTTGGCACAGTTTATTGAGATCAAGCGAAGCGACAGGCTCCACGCTCAGCATAGAGTCTGCATGAGATCTTCTCCCTCTCCCTCTGCCCCTTGCCCCACTTGGGCAAGCTCGCTCTCTCGATCTTTCTCTCTAAAATAAACTAACAAAAATTTTTGAAAAAGGATATCCGTGGTGCGGGGGTGGCTCAGTTGGTTAAGTGTGTGCCTTTGGCTCAGGTCATGGTCCCAGGGTGCTGGGATCGAACCCCACATCGGGCTCCGTGCTTGGCGGGAGGCCTGCTTCTCCCTCTCTCACTCCCCCTTCTTGTGATCCTGCTCTTGCTATCTCTCTCTCTGTTCTGTCAAATAAATAAATAAAATCTTAAAAAAAAAACAGCCAATGCGAAAAAGATAGTCTCTTCAACAAATGGTGTTGGGAAACCTGGACAGCAACATGCAAAGGGATGAAACTGGACCATTTTTTTCAGTATATACAAAAACAAATTCCCAATAGACTAAAAACCTAAATGTGAGACATGAAGCTATTAAAATCCTACGGGAGAATACAGGCAGTAACCTCTTTGACATTAATCATACAATTTTTCTACATATGTCTCCCAAAGCAATGGAAACCAAAGCAAAAATAAAGTATTTGGACTTCAACAAAATGAAAAGCTCCTCCACAGCAAAGGAAGTAATCAAGAAAACTAGAAGGCAACCTATGGATAGGGAAAAGATATTTGCAAATGACATTCCTGATAAAGGGTTAGTATCCCAAATATATAAAGCTCTTATGATAAAGAATCCCCCAAACACAAATAATCCAGTCAAGAAATAGGCAGAAGGAAACAGACGTTTCTCCAAAGAACACATACACAAATGGCCAACAGACACGTGAAAAAATGCTCCACATCCCTCGCTATCAGGGAAATGCAATTCAAAAGCACAATGAGATACCTCCTCACACTCGTCAGAATGGCTAAATTTAACAAGTCAGGAAGTGACAGATGTTGGTGAGGATGGGCAGATGGGGAACCCTCTTACACTGCTAGTGGGAATGCAAGCTGGTACAGCCACTCTGGAAAACAGTAGGGAGGCTCCTCACAAAGTTAAAAATAGATCTACCCTACGATCCAGCAATTCCACTACTAGGTAATTACCCAAAGGATACACCCGTAGTGATCTGAAGGGCCACCTGCACCACAATGTTTATAGGAGGAAAGGCCACAATGGCCAAAATACTGAGAGAGCCCAGATGTCCATCAATGGATGAATGCATAAACAAGTGTGGTGTATATATATATACAATGGAATATTACTCAGCCATCAATACACTGACATCTTACCATTTGCCGCAACATGGATGGAACTAGAGGGTATTATGCTAGACGAAACAAGGCCTTCAGGGAAAGACTATTATCATATGATTTCACTCCTTTGTGGAAATTGAGAAACAAAGCAGAGGATCATAGGGGAAGGGAGGGACAAGTAAAATAAGAGGAAATCAGAGAGAGGGACAAACCATACAAGACTCTTGACTATAGGAACAGGGTTACAGGAGGGGATGTGTGGGGGGAATGGGATATCTGGGTGAGGGGCGTCAAGGAGGACACTTGCTGTAAAGAGCACTGGGTGTTCTATGCAACAGATGAATCGCTAAATTCTACCTCTGAAAGTACTACTACACTACATGTTCATTAATGAAATTTAAATAAAAAAATACTAGACGTCCCAGGCTCAGCAATCAGATAACAAAAAGAAACAAGGGCATCCACACCGGCAAGGAAGAAGTCCAACTTTCGGTATTTGCAGAAGGCAATGATCCTCTATGTGGAAACCCCAAAAGACTCCACCAAAATATTGCTAGAACTGTTACACGCATTCAGTAAACGCACAGGACACAAAGTCAAGGTACAGAAATCCATTTCATTTCTATACACCAACAATGAAGCAACACAAATAGAAATTGAGGAGTCAATCCCATTTACAATTGCAAAAACCACCTAATACCTAGTTATAAACCTTACCAGAGAGGTGAAAGCCCTGTACCCTGACAACTATAGAACACTGGTGAAAGAAACCGAAGATGACACATAGAAATGGACAACTATGACATGCTCATGGATTAGAAGAATAAATATTGCTAGAATGTCTATACTACCCAGAGCAATCTACACATTTAATGGCACCCTTAAAAAAATACCACGAGCATTTGCCACAGAGCAAGAACAAATTATCCTAAAATTGGTATGTATCCACCAAAGACTCAGAAGAGCCAAAGCAAACTTGAATAAGAAAAACAAAGCTGGAGGTATCACAATTCTGGACTTCATGTTATATTACAAAGGTGTAGTGATCAGAACAAGATGGCACAGCCACAGAAACAGCCACATCGATCAGGGGAACAGAATAGAAAACCGAGAAAGGAACCCACCCCTATATGGTCAACTCCTGTTTGACAAGGCAGGAAAGACCATCGAAGGGCAAAAGACAGTCTCTCTGAGAAAGGGTGTTGGGGAAGCTGGACAGCAACATGCAAAAGAATGAAATTGGACCCCTTTCTTACACCATACACAAAAATAAACCAAAATGGATCAAAGACCTAAATGTGAGTCCTGAAGCCATCAGAATCCTAGAGTAGAACACAACCTCCTTGACAGCAGCCCTAGCACGTTCTTTCTAGATATGACTCCTGAGGCAAGGGAAAGAAAAGCAAAAATAAACGATTGGGACTTCATCAATTAACAAGCTTCTACTCAGCTAAGGAAAAAACACAACGAAAAGGCAACCTGTGGGATGGGAGAAGATATTTGCAAATGACACATTTGATAAACAGCTACTATCCAAAACATATAAAGTGCCTATAAAACTCGACACCCTCCAAATGAAGAATGCAGTTAAAAAATAGGCAAAGTTAAGGATAGACATTTTTCCAAAGCAGACATCCAGACGGCCAACAGACACATGAAAATATGCTCAACATCAGTGATTGTCGGGGAAAAGTCAATGAAAAACTACAATGAGATATCACACTTATCGCAATGGCTTATGTCTCTGCCTTTAAAAGTGTTTTAAAAGATTTCATTTAGTTATTTGTCAGAGAGAGAGTGAGCACAAGCAGGCGAACTGGCAGGCAGAGGGAAAAGCAGGCTCCACGCTGAGCAAGGGGCCTGATGCTGAACAAGGAGCCCGATGCTGACCAAGGAGCCCTATGCTGAGCTAGGAGCCTGACGCGCGACACTTTCCCAGGACCCTGGGATCATGATTTGAGCCAAAGGCACAGGCTTAAGCAGCTGAGCCACCCAGGGATCCCACCTTTAAAAGCTATTCAAGAATGTTCAGAAATTTTACAGGAGATGTCTGTTGGTTTTGTTTCTGTTTTGCCATGGGGCTTGTGACATGAGTTATCCTTCTCTCTATAAACTGTTCCAATTTGCTTTAGGGTTAGAGTTATATTTTTCTTAGCACTGTAAATTCAGTGTGCTAGTATATTAAGAATTGAAATGTTTGTATTACCTGTCCCCCATACTTTAATTTAAATCTTCTTTCCAAATCACTGATTTCATCTGAAAACCGTGTGACGTCTGTGTGCCACAGTTTGGAAAACCTTTCCTTCAAAAGAAGGATAAAACCTCTAAAGTAAAAAAAAAAAAAAAAAACCAAAACACAAAACCTTCACCTCGAACAATAAGAAGAAATTAGTATAAACTTCTATGTAAATATCAGATTACCAGTATCGTCATCATGTACCTGTCAGTTTTCCTGGACAACATTTTCAGGAGTATTGCCTTTGAGAAAGAGCAAGGACATCTAAATTGGAACTAAATCCCAAAATCTACTGCTTATTAGAGTGAGACGTAAGTTTTGGGTCACTGTGACCCACCTTTTTGTGAAGATTAAATGAGGTTATAAATGTATGGAACCCAGGAGAAAGAAGTGGCTAACATAAATAAGAGTTTTAATACTAACTCTTGTTTTTTAAAAAGCCCAATAAGTGGACCTATGGTCATTACGGTAGACAAGTCGAGGTTGGCCAGCTATTCACAATCAGACAGCACAGATCAAAATTATGTAGTTAAGAGAGCCATGACCTTTAGCTTTCTGGGTATAGAAGATTCGTAAGAGTATAGAAACTGGAGCAGGTAGCTTTTGGAGTGACAGCATCATTAGAAGTGTCTTGCAGGGAAGATGGGCCCCTCACAAAATCTGAAAGGATGGGAACCTGGAGGTGTCCCTCAATCACCTGCCATTTAGGGAGGGTCCGACTGCAAAAGAGAGATGCGATCCAGACACACCTGAACACGGGCAAGTCTAGTCCTACGTTACTCACAGCCTTTCAGAGTCTTCAGTTCCAGAGAAGCGGAAAAGAGGTTTTACATACCAACTCATTTTATGAGGCTAGTATGGTCTTGATACCAACATCCAAGACAGTATATAAAAGTGTCTGCTAATGACACTCATGAGGATAGTCGTAAAATTTCTAAACAAATTATTAAGAAGTAGAGTATTCAGAAAGATAATATATCATGACCATGCCCTCCCGGTAATGTATGGTTGGTTTAAACATAGGACAATATGTAAGTAATTCATCACATTCACAGATTAATGAAGGGAAATCCTACACTCATCTGAATAAACGTACTGCAAGTGTTTATTGGAAGTCAACATATTTTCAATACAAATATTCATGGTAAACGAGAGTAAGAATGGAACTTCCTTTACTTCACAGTAAATAGGCAAAATGTTAAATATTATCTAATTTATCAGGAATAAGACAAGGCTATCCATCCTGGCCAGTTCTTTCTACATTGTACTGGGTGGGTCTGTCCAATGTTGTCAAACGAGAAAAAAAGGGGAAAGGTTTAAAATGGCAGAAACAAACTCTCAGTGTTCAAAGATGGTATCATTGTGCCTGTTGAAACTCAAAACGGAGGTTGATGTACACTTATTAAAGCATACGTAGCACGGTTGCTGGACAGAAATTCAATGTACAGATATATCTGTGTATATCAGCTCAATCGGACTATAACATTTCAAAAAGTGACCTAATTTTGATAGCATCGACTACTCAGAATAAGTTTTCCTTTAAAGGTTTATTAATTTAAGAGAGAGAGAGAGAGAGAGGGAGGCATGGAGGGAGGGAGGGAGGGAACAGGAGCAGAGGGACAGAATCGTTCAAGCTGACTTCCTGAGGAGCATCGAGCCAGACTCGGGGTCCATCCCATGACCAATGAATTATGACCTGAGCTGAAACCAAGAGTCAGCTGCTTAAGGGACTGAGACCCAGGCACCCCCTACTTGGGATAAGTTTAACACAGATTTCAAAAGATTCTTTGTGGAACGTCTGTAACACTTTATTGAGAGAACTACAACAGTGAAGTACCCCACATAAGAGTAGTCTGCATGTTTCAGCTTGTCCTTGTTTAAATCTGGAGTAGTCCTTCACCTGTAAGGTAGATGTAACAGTTAGAAATACTACTCAGCAGAATCGTATGTCGACTAAATTCATGGTACAGGAAGGACATTATAGTTTTCATTGTATAAGATAGAATTCCAAGCGTATATTTTACCAATATTTTTTGAACACACCCCACTTTCTATTGGTACAACAATACAAAAAGACAGTTCAGGTTCACAACACACAAAATGAAATGAGCCTATTAAAAGGTAGTTTTAAATGGAGAGCAAAAGGCGAATGCAGGTTTACAAAAACTCCAAACAACATGCAAAGAGCTGAAAAACAAAAATGTACACGTAAGTATCACTTAAAGGCCTCAACTTGAAATAATATTGTGAATATATGATGCCGAAGGAATAATGCCAAGTTGGTTACTGCGTAAGTGATGGGAGTAGAGCAATGAGGACCACATGTAAGTTATTCTTTGTTCTGGTTAAGCGGAAAGCTGTTTTTGTCAGCTAGTGTTTCCCTTACGTCATTGATTCAGTAGGGTAACCGTTTGCCTTAACGGTGTTGGCCTTAACGGCGTTCCAGTCTCTCGAACAGATTATATGGTCACACACTTCACACCTGTCAAATGGGTAAAATTAACAAAGCAGGAAACGAGCTATGTAGGTGAGGATGTGGAGAAAGGGGAACCCTCTTACACTGTTGGTGGGAATGCAAACTGGGACAGTCGCTGTGGAAAACAGTATAGACGTTCCTAGAAAAGTTAAACATAGAACTACCTTGTGACCCAGCATTTACACTATGAGGTTTTTACCCGAGGGACACAAAATTACAGACTCAAAGGGTACAAACACCCCAATGTTTAGAGCAGCAGTTTCAACAATAGCCAAACTATGGAAAGAGCCCAAATGTCCACTGATCGATGAACGGATAGAGAAGACGTGTGTGTGTGTGTGTGCGTGTGTGTGTGTTTGTGTGTGTGTGTGTGTGTATGCAGTAGAATATGACTCAGCCATGAAAATGAATGAAATCTTGCCATTTGCAATGATGTGCATGTCTTCGAGTATATCATGCTAACGAAAAAAGCTTCAGTCAGAGAAAAACAAATAACATGATGTCACTCATAGGTAGAATTTAAGGAAAAAAACAGATGAACATATGGGACAGAAAAAAAGAGAGAGGGAAGCCGACCGTGAGACTCTTAACTATAGAGAGGAAACTGAGTGTTGATGGAGGAAGATGGGTCGGGGATGGGCTAAATGGGTGATGGGTGTTAAGGAGCGTACCGGATGTGATGACCACTGGGTATTATAGGTAAGGGATGAATCCCTAAATTCTACTCCTGAAACCAGTATTTCACAATGCGTTAACTCATAGAAATTAAACAAACATTTGAAACCAAAAATGGGAATAGGGGTCCAGATCGCCATAGAGAAACACAAACAGCAACCATTGTGTTTTGTGGTTCCCGGTGGCAGAAAAATTTCAATTCACATGTTAAAATTTGACCAAAGATGTTATCTGATAAAAAAAATCATGCAAAATGCAACATCTTCGTATTCTATGTAACCAACAGAACCCCAGAATACTAATATCAGCATTAAAAATGATTGTAATATATCAGAATTCAACTCAATATACATATGAGTAAAGATGGGTTCAGAAGTTAAGGGATTGTCAGAAAATCATACACGTTATATTTCAGCCGCGGGTAGAACCTACCTCAGTGCCTCAGCATATTTCATACAAACTGATATTCAATCCAAATGAATTCTGTGTTTGATAAAAGCAGAACTTACAGAAGGATCTGAATATTATTAGCAGTTTGTTGAAGTATTTATACTCAAAAAAAGAAAATGGTTTCATATTGTATGATTTAATAAGGCTTTGACCCAATTTGTTTCTATCTCTTCTTGTGTATAAGTCAGGCCGGCAGGATGTTTGATCTACTTGGGAAAGTAATCTTCATATGCAACCCCTGTTAGAAATGTATCATTAAAGTTATATCTGCATACGTAAAGATATAATATTCGGGGAAAGACCCTCATACTTTGCACTGTCAATGGATAACATACCTGCTTCCGGCATTTTAATGGGCTCTAAGAAGGGTAGACTTGGCCCCTTGCATCAGGGTCATCTTCAGTTCTACCCCCAGCCTTTGCCTGAGGCAGCTCCTGGAGATCAGCTTGCAGGTCCCGTCCTTAAAACACAAAGGTAATCGATTTAAGCAGTAAATATGAAATATAAACCAATAAAAGCCTATAGGCTAGGGTGATAAAAAAATATGATGGGAAAATGCATTTCACACCCTTTTTTTCCTGTAGTACGATTTGCTTTATTTCAAGTGATATTCTAAAGATAAAGCCCAATGCACTTCATTTCCTTTCTATTACCACAGTGTTCTTAGAATAGAGAGCATCAGCTACATGTGGGAAATCAAGTCTACACCACGCATAAGATTTTATTTAAAAAGTACAATGTAGTTTTCCGAAGGATAAGCTGAGTGTATTCGTGGGCCTCTAACAAATCCTATACTAGTGACATCCATTCCGTAGTAGGACAATCTGCAGGGTATTTTGTCCAGTTTTACCCGTTCGATTTAAGTGCAAAGTTCCTCTATGTATAACTTAGGATAAAGCAGTCAATTATAGAGCAAAGTTCCAAAAGTAACAGCAAAACAGTAGTGATTAACAGCCCCACTTCTGTCTGGCAGTGAGACAGTAGGGACAAGTAGGGTGGAAAGAAATTAATGGACTTTGTCGTCAGTCGTATTGTGGAAACCTCTTAACAGCGTATTCCTAACACACTCCATGGCCTGAACGGTGTCAATAATTCACTACAAGTGCTTGATGAAGATGTTCCATTTGGAAGACATTCATTTGTTTCATGATCGTTTTAAGATCCTTTTGATTTTCCTAATCGTAAAAGTACTTCAACACCTTTTAAGGCCACGTAAAAATCATATTAACGTAGTGACCCTAATGCCAGTTTCCTGAGTAATTAATCAGACAGTGGCTATCATTCACTGAGCTCTTTTCTGGAGTCTCTCTCCTGCTCCACTGAACTGGACTGATTCCTGTGCCACTAATAAGCTACTTTACAGTACAGACACGTTTGACTACTAAGCATTCGATACAAAACCATTCACTTGTTTGTAAAACAACACAGATGGTAGGAAGAACACAGACCTCTTTAAAATTGCTTATTTTAAGTAATCTCTACACTCAAGATGGGCCTTGAACTCTCGACCCCGACACCGAGAGTCACATGCTCTACCAAGTGAGCCAGCCAGCTTCCCCAAGAACGCAAACTTTGTACTGAACTACGAGGTGTATCTCCATGTGTCAAGCAGTCTTTGGCAAGCCACAATTCCTGAGCCTTAGTTTTCTCATTTATAAAATGGGGCTCCCATCCGTATGCAAACTGGCTTTATTCCACATGTTACAGGATATGTTGACGTGCCACTCTGCCTATACTGTTGACTAGTGCTTACGCTTTTGATGAAATGAGTGAAAAGGACACGCAAAAATGTTCTAAGAAGAACAAGTTAAACTAGGGAAGCGATGTATAGTTTTGTAGTTAAACATTTTCCTCTAATGTAGAGAGGACAGCATTTTCAAGCACACCGATTAATTCTCAAGGAAAAAGGGAAATTCGTTACGGTGAAGGACTACATGAAGCTGCACACTATACATTCTTCACATTTTCAACCCGTTTTCGAGAAATGACTGAAGTCTCTTCCAATTTTTTCTTTCCTCCTGCAATGGTTTGTCATAACGCATGATGCCCACATACACCCCTGCCCCCATAGTCATTCTCCTTCCCTTTCCCTTCACCTTGAGCCACAGGTCCTGCTTCAACTTCCTTCCCATGATCAGGTAGAATATCCTGACTCTCAGGTGGTGCCTCCTTTTTTTTCGGTTGCTCATCACTGGGTTGCTGCTCCTAAGGGTGTGTGTGTGGGTGTGTGTATGTGGGCAAATAAAAAGTTGGGTTGTTAATACATGCTAACAGTATAAACATACATTATACATTTTGATATCAAATAAGGAATAAGCATAAAGACACTCCCACATCATGATTCTATGCGCTAATTCTTAAAAGTGAGTCTTCCCACACAGCGGCTACTCCAACAAAAGGTAACCACAAGCACTTTGAAATCTACTGTAAACTATGCTGGGATGGATATGCACAATCTGTCGTTAATAAGCATGACAAAGGAGCCATAGGGTGTATTTGCACAGTAACAGAAATATGGAAGCCTTCTGGTTCAATGTTTCCCTCCCTTTATCAGCAGAGAAGCTTTTATCACTGTATCTGTATGCCTGCAGCTCAACAAAATTTTCAGAGCAATAAATGGAAGGTAATCGAAAACATCCAACACGGAAGTACTCACACCCACCTGCTGTTTAGACCCTGGATTATCTTTTCTTTCTTTGATTCTGGTTCTGGATCTGGATCTGACTTGGCCACTCATAGTCCACCCTGAAAGAGAACACTGGTATTTGGAAAATGTACTCTAAAGGAGAGGCATACCACGTCCAACCAAGGCCAAAGCTTAATTTTTTTTTTACATGGAAAACACTCCGAGAGCCAACCTAGCATCAGTAGAGTGTACAAGCTGTGGTCACACCAAAGACACGGGCTGCAAGATCATTTACATCAGCCAGGCTGGCCGTGAAATCGCCTTATGGACAGGCTAAAAGACGAGTCTTAGCCTCACGCCTGCATTCCCCACTATAAAGACGTTTGAGAAAACAGTGCTGGACATTCAAACCTGAGTCACTACTGCTTTGGTCACGTTCCCATTTCCTAGGCTCATTTTACCGCCTTAAATAACGTTTGGCTGGAACGCAGGGAAAGAAAGAATCCTCTGCATACGGCCTCGGGCTCTGTTCGCACTCCAAGGGTTCAGGCGTGTAGTCGCGAACCAGATCCACGGGCCTGCTCCTGCCTCGACCACTGCACGGTGCACGACCAATCTCGCGGACCCAGTCACAAGCCCCCAGCGTTACCCGCTACCTGGCCTTTTCTATACCGCCTGGTCGGCTCCCTGCCCCGGGTCCCACAGAGGATCCTGGACTCCGTGCTCTGGGGGCAGCTGCAGGTGCTCCAGGACTCCGAGATCTCCACTAACCGCCCCGCCCCGCCCGCGCCGGGCCTTGGCCCGTCTTCCCCTCCCCTCTTCGACCCACCATCCTCACTTGCCTTGGCCCCACCACGAGGACGAGCGCCATGGCGGCCGCGACGCCTGTGAGGAGAAGGGCGCTAGCTCCTCGCCACTTCCACCTAGGATGCCACAGATCTACCGTCCCCACCTGCCCGCGGCCCACTGGCTCCCTCCCCATCCTCGCTCACACTTAAACTCCTGGAAGGACTGATCTGGGGACCTACCAGTTGAATTCGGCTAGCGAGAAAGCTCTCGGCACAGAGAATACGCCGCCTCGACGGATCTCACCCCGGCTCACAGAGCGCGGGCAGCAATGCGCACGCCCAGTAACAGTTGCTCACAGCAAGGAGCATGCACACTGTTCACTCACAGCAAGGCGCATGCGCACAGCCTTGGCTGCGGGCAGGGTGGGTTGAGGTTTTCCCGCCTGTGCTGCTGCCGAGACTCGCAGCCGCGCGGGTCAGCCGAGGAGAAGGAAAGGGGCTTGAGCGTTCTGTTTTGCACACCACCCAATCTCTCCTAGGCAGCCAGATACTTTGGGGACAGAGAGCCCCAGCTTACCCTTAGCGGACAAGGTGTCTCAGAAAAACCAATGACACATTGACGCCTGGGTGGCTCCGTCGTTTAAGCATGTGCTTTAGAATCAGGTCATGATCCCAGGGTCCTGAGATCCAGTCCAGCATCGGGCTCCTCCCTCAGCGGGAGCCTGCTTCTTCCTCTGCCTGCTGCGCCCCCTGCTTGTGCTCTCTCTCTATGACAAATTAATAAATGAAATCTTTAAAAAAGAAGAAGAAACACCGCTGAGACAGAAATAGATATGAAGCATTTTAATCCGAGTTTGATACGTCCTTTGTTTAGTCATTTCCTCCTTTGTTTTGGGTGATGTGTCATTCTTGAATGAACTGGCTCACCTCTGTGGTCATAAATACATTAACATCTATTCTCTTTACGTTTTTCTTGGCGCTACCACACATTGAATACTCTGCACTCGTAGCTCTTTCCTCTATAACTGCGTTCATTCAGTCGGTGTATGCTTTCAGAAATATCCACAGATGCTGGTCCTGGGATTTAGGCTCCGTCCATGCTCACATGGCATGCAGCAGCAGTGTCTATGTTCCTCAAATTCTGTACTTCCCAATAAACCGCCAGACCACTTCTAAGCAAAGCTGACTTTATCCCATGAAGGGAGAGCACTACCTGGACAGACTCTTAATAGAGTCTTGGAGGTGGCAGGGCAGGAGAGATATTTATTCAGATTTTGAAGTCTGCTATACAGCAGATCTTTCAATGTTGGAGGATGGTGTGATTAAGATTGGGTGAGAATCGTGATAGAATGGCTTAGGTTTGGATGACACAAGGGAAACAATTTTTAAAGATTTTTATTTATTTGAGAGAGAGAGAGAGAGCACAAGTAGGGGGAGAGGCAGAGGGAGAGGGAGAAGCAGACTCCCCACTGAGCTGGGAGCCCGACCTGGGCCGGATCCCAGGACCTGGAGATCCTGACCTGAGCGGAAGGCAGACGCTTAACCATCTGAGCCACCGAGGTGGCCCACAAGGCAAGAATTTTAAGACCAAAAGCTCAAAGTTTCTTGTGGTTGAAAAATGTCCTTTCACACTTTTTATCGACGAGTTAATGGGTTTTTCAGGTAGTTCCCAGAACGAAGAAAACATTATTTGCGACCCTTGTGTTCCCAAGTGAGGCCTTGCTGTATTAGTAAGTTTACGTTGATGTAGAGAGCAAAGTGGAGTCTGTCATGTCAAGCAGGGGCCTGTGTCAAGCAATGACCCAAGTAGGTAACGGTACTGCTGCTAGGAGGGATGGCCGGGACCAGCATCAGCCGACACCCCTGCACTGATAACAAGCAGAACCAGAGGTGGTCTGCAGGGGCAGACCTTTAAATCCCGACTAAATCCCTTTAGAAAGGGGAAGAATTTTGTAGCAAACCGCCAGACTCTTCAGACATGACCCCTCTATGACTGACCGCTGAGAAAAGGCAACTGCCTCCGATAGCTGCGCCCGACGGATCTCTGAACAGAACTGAGATCCTTCACCGCTTGAACGTAATAAGCGGTCATGCCCAGAGCTGCCCCGGACCAGAACGGACCGGACCGAGGCCTTGTTTCAACTGCATGCCCACAGACTGACTTCCCCTTTGGTTCACTAACTTCCTGCAGCCTTGTGTTATCTCGCTTGTGGTGTGGTTTGTCTTAACGTCCTGCTCTGTGTGCTGTTTGAGAAGCCAAGTTTAATCACAGGGGGGAGTTGTCATTGAGTTTGGAATCCTGAACCTGCTTTATAATGGTGATTTACTTTGTTCTATGATTGCATAAAGCTGACGTTGGGGAAAGACACAACCCCTGTATGTGCTTTCACAGAGGGGTCATGACGGTTGATGAAACCAGGGGAATACGAACCCTTGCTAATGTAGACAGTCAGCTGTGTGCAGGTGTCCATTTTGATTACTTTGAGATAACTTAGTTTTGTGTGGGAGGTGCACATGGAAGAGAGGACAAGAGGGGCGCCCTAGTCAGAAAGTATCTTTTTCTGAATAAGTTAAGATATGCTGCTGAACTTAAGTGACTCCGATGTGTTCCATCTAGCTGGGCTTCTTCGAAGGAAGTAGCTTCAGTATAGCAAGGGAGGTCTCCCAGGCTCTCTGCCTCTTTCTCCCTGAGAAGCAGACTGAATAGGAAATGTGATTCTTCTCAAGGAATGTTTAAGAGTGAGAGTAGTCACAGCCCTCAGAGGTTTATTTTTTATCTCTTAAAATCATTGTCAGCAAGGAGACTATCATCACCGAGTTACTCTGGCTGGCTCTTTCTCTTTTAGCCCCCGTTTTTGGGTGTGTGTAGCACTCAAGAAGGGCTCAAAGGTTGGGACGCGGTGATTTCTGAATTTACACTTTCTGGGAGCACCTAAATTGCAAACATTCAAGTTCCTGCCGTCGGATGCCTGGACAGTTAGTTGTGGGTGCTGAGGACCTGATGATGCCCGAACTGCTCCAGTCCACCTCCCAGGCCTGACTTCAACCTGGTACAAACATTTGGCTTTCTCCCACCATTCCTGTTGGAGAAAAGTGTTGGGCAGCTTGTGATAGGGCCATAATTGGATTCAGGTGAAAGCCAGTTGTGAAGATGCTCCGGGGACCCCCAGGAAGCAGCGGCAAGTATCAAGGACACTGTAGAGGCGGGAAGAACTGCCCGACTGTTGCCTCCAGGAGCTGTGTCTGCGCTGCTAAGCACGGAGCTAGGGCTGAGAGTGCCAGAAACTCCTCTGCCTGGGGGAGGGCTTCAGTTTTCTGCAGGACCAGAGCTTCTCTCCATGCAAGCAGGAGAATCTAGGAAGCAATTGAAATTCCCACAGAACCGAGGATGAGTGGGCATGGGGCAAGTTCTACAGATTCGGGGCGGCTGCCATTTTCCAGGGTACTGGAGGCGGCTAGTTAACTAAGCTCACGCTGTTTGCTGGTTGGGATTTTGTTTACAGAGTTCCCAGCAGCCTCACCAGGTGAGTAAAAAATGTCACTTCTGACAGGTAATGGAACCTCAAGATACTTTGGGGACCTCGTGGAGAGAAATCCACCTATATCTACAGGAGTTGCAGGCATGTCTGATGGCAAGTACTTGGCTTGTCTTCTGGCCTGGAGAGGCTTCTAAAAATTCAACCTAGAGATTTCTTATAAATGTTCCAGCAAAGTGAATTCTAAAAGATCTATATGATCATTCATTATTTTTGCTGAGCTTATATAATAATCGGGCCAGGTTTGTTGAAACTGGACTTGGTTTTCAAATAAATCAGTCCTGATTTGGCCGTCTCTGATTGAAAGCAGGGTCATTTTAGAGAAAATATTGTGTTTCAGTAATGCACCTTTGTGGATGTTGAATCCTAGTTCTGATTGTCTTTTAACAATGTTTACCTAAGCTAGACAACTTGAGGCAAACTTCAGAGAAAATTGCACAATAGCTCATATAGACAATCTTTGTGCTTTTTATTCTGTAGTGATAATAACAGGACCCCACTGGCATATGATTATTTAAATAACTGGAAAATGGGATTGATTTCCCAACAATTATATAACTCAACTAGTACCTTGCCAATTCTATGTGGCTGGCACAATGAAATCATTCCTTAAAAGCCAGAGAATACCCCATTCCATAGGGTTAACTATGGGCATGTGAAGATAATGGATGACCCACTTTCTTTATGATTGGATTGGATGATGCACTTGGGGATGCCCTTATCTCTTGACAAGTCTTCTCCCACTTGCCAGCGATTCCTTATAATTAGGATATTGTTAAGTCTGAACCTCAAACAAAAAAGGCTTCTTGATGGATTTCATCCCTCATAGTCATATTTATCCTATTGAGGTACAATTGTAAACAAAGGCTTTAGCCAAGCACATAACAGCGCTCCTGGTAAAAAGAGCCTCAAAGCTCACTATGGGACAGTCCCTGACTGGAACGACTTCACATCAGGTCCAGAGAGTGTCTTAGAGGCCAAAGGCCACCAACAGATGATGGGAGGCAGACTTATTAAATACCAGGCAATGCTTATAGATATGCTTGAGATAATAGTTAAAACCTTTCGACTTTAAACCCAGCTACCCTTATGCCTGGACCTGACTACTGTACTTCTATAGAGCATAACTGTTCAGAGGTTATTGATCTCGTTTATGCTAGTCAACTAGATTTAAAGGATTCCCCTATCAAAAATACAGATGACAGTTGGTTTACTGATGGCAATAGTTTTATGGAAAAGGGAATAAGAAAAGCTGGGTATGCTATAGTATTCACTCATGCTTGGCAATTGCCAAAGCCTTAAAAATTAATATTTATACTGACTCCAAATATGCTTTCCTAGTCCAACATGCTCACAGAGCAATTTGGAAATTATTACTCTTCTTAAGGATGTACACCTACCTGACTATAATTCACCTCAAAGGCTTTATGACAGGCCACCGCTCATAATAAGCAGGCTTGGAGGAGACCTCAAACAGATTGGAGACTTAGAAATGTCCCAACACCTCCAAGCCCTGGGGAAAAAAAAAAACTATGCCACATCTTCCAAGTTTTAGAAAGGACCCCTATCCCCATGGGTAATTGGGCCCATCCCCACTAACCAGGGGACATGATATGAGTAAAAGGTTGTTAGAAGGAGCTGTTCCAATCCACTTGGATGGGCCCCCATCTAGCAACTCCCACTGCAGTTAAAGTTGCAGGTATCACTCCCTGGATCTATCATTACCGAGTAAAGAAGGCCGCGGCCCCCACAGACCCAGATGATTGGCAGACAACCTGGGACCCGACAGACCTCCTCAAGTTAAAGATCCGGAAGACAACGCAGCAGCCCACAACTGCCAAGAGGGCCTCCGGCTCAATTTGACACCCCGAGGAAACCCGCGGATCCCCCACTTGAGGAGTCCACAACCTTGCTCCAGTCACAAACCTGGAGGCTGACTGGTCAACGCACGATGGAAGCTTGAGGAACTCAAGAGCGGACATTTGGACACTAAAGTCTCAGTGCCACCCTATACCAGTAATGATAGTGGTACTTGTGACCCTAGTGTTCTCTGTGGGTTTAGCTCAGTCAGCCCCAGGCAACTGAAATTGGACACAGAAAATCGCTCTAGCCGTAGTCTATATAGGTAGAGTGCATCCAGTGGAATCTACCGCTGGTAATTCAATACAGACCTCTAGACCAACAAGAAACCCAATGGTAATGGTCAATACCCATTCTAAGTTAGAAAAGACATCGAAAGTGGGGAATGAAGACAAAAATTACCCAGAGCAGGCCCAGGCGTGCAAGCCCCAGAAGATGGAAAGTTACTAGCTCAGTGGTAGAGCAAGATATAACCGGAAGGGGTGCCTGGGTGGCTCAGGCATTAAGCGTCTGCCTTCGGCTCAGGTCATGATCCCAGAGTCCTGGGATCGCGCCCCGCATCAGGCTCCCTGCTCAGTGGGAAGCCTGCTTCTCCCTCTCCCACTCCCCCTGCTTGTGTTCCCTCTCTTGCTGTGTCTCTCTCTGTCAAATAAATAAATAAAATCTTTAAAAAAAAGAGAGAGAGAGAGATAACCAGAAGCCCCTCTGGGAGCAAGAGATAACCAGCCATTTCTGCTTCTGTGAACAGGCTTCCCGCCACAGCCTTCCTGCACTGCTGTTCCTGCTAAAGCAATCCCCCACACCCCCAGTTTAAACCCACCTACCAGCAGTCAGCATAGCCCTTGGAACCTGACCCCCTGCGCTCCCCTATAAAAGCTCCATAACCCTGCTGCCCCGGAGTGCGAGCTCGCCTGGGTCCAGCAGCGTAAAATAAACCTAAGTTCTACTTCTCTGAGGGTCGCTTGGTCTCACACTGGTCTGACTTTTATTTTTCCACAACAATAGTGGTTTGCAAAAATGGACTGATTAGCCTGACTCTACTTTCCTCAACTTTTTCTTGCTGCATACACCTTAGTAAGGAAGTTTGTTTATTCAATGCAGATGCCTCCAGCAATGGATTAACCTTTTACAGCCTAATCACTAAATAATTGCTAGAGACAAGAGGGACATGAAGTTATGTAACTCATTCAAATTGGCTTTCAAATTAGGATTTTTATCTTTATCAATCCCTAAACATGATGAGTCTTTCTGGTTGAGTTACAGAAAAAAATTTTATAAGAATGCTCTTGCCCCTCTTTCATACAACCCTTTCCTACAAAATATAGGAGATAATTAAAAAGATGTCAAATATTGATTTCAGGGTAAGCCACAATGATTTTCTAACAATAAAGCAAACATAAAACATGGCAGCTGGGGAGAAGCAAAGGCAGAAAGCAAGGACATTAATGACCTCTGTTTTTCCAAAGTGATTCTTGGAAACCTCTCTTCCTGAAGAAATATTCCCAGTGCAACCTTTCCAATCTACTGTGAGCACTTTGAGTGCCAACAGACTGCTGAGTCTCCAGCCACACCTGCCACAGCTCTGACTATGGGACAAGAGGCGTGGCCCCAGCTCCTGGACTTGCACACAAAGCACCTTCACCTGTCTTCCACCCTCACAAAGTGGATGGACAGATGTCATGGACAGATCAAACTGCTGGGAACTGACTGCTTCCCACAGCCCCACTGAAACCAAGGGCTCAAATGAATATTCCAACTGGGCAGGGACTCCTAGAGGGGAAGGTCCCATTGCTGGAGGCCACACGAGGGCCCCTGGCAACCTGTATCGCCTGATTCATGTATGTCCGGCTCTTGGCTCCCTATCAATTGTCTCACAGGACACTGCTTCAGGAGTACCACCTATGTCCTGTGAGACTATACTTCCTGTGTGTGTGCCCTGACTAGCCCAACACTGCCCCATCCTGGAAGCCTTTCATGTCAGCATCCATTTCCTCACCAGAGTAGGCTCTGCCTGAATTGGTGATGGGTCAGCTTAAAAAGGTTCATTCAGAAACTTACAGATATGTGTACCTGCATTTCTAAGATAGTCTTTCATAATTAATGGGATTTGTTTAGCTGGCTGGGATGGTCACTTCTATGTGCCTATTTGGTTAGGCCACACTACACAGATAACTGTTCAAACTGTATTCTGATGTTGACACAAAACTACTTTTCAGATGAAATTCATGTTCTTACATCTAAAATTGAAATTTCTCTTTTAAATCTAAATTTTAAATATATATATATATATACACATACACACATATATGCATGGATATATACATATTTATTTATATATACACACACACATACATATATATATTCATGGCAATATATACCTCCTCTTGGTACCCTTTCTCTGGAGAATCCTGAGTAGTATACCGGCTCAGTCCAGGACTCTTAAAAGGCATCGCTGAGATCAATATCACAGTGTGGGCTGGTCTCAGCCTGTTGCATGGGTTCTAAGACAGAGCTACCAGTGGCATTTCCCTCTCACCCTCTGCAGACTGTAGACCATTTGGCTCACTATTATGACACAGGGTGTGGTCATCTTACTTTTTAGAGTTTACTTTAATTCCACAAATGTGGACTGGCCTCTTGTCGTGTGTCAGGTCCTTTACTCTGTCCTGAGGACACCAGGTTGAGCTGCGTGTTTCTAACCTTCCAGGAAGGAGTTAAGAGTCTGGTAAGGGAAATAAACATGAAAACAAAACTTCAGTGCAGTAAGGCAATGAGCATGGCTGGTTTTCCTACCTCACTGATGACAGATGGTACTATGAATATCTCCATCCCAAAGGGGACCTTCTGCAGACCACCAACTATGGGACAGTATTCAGCCTGCTTCTCCTCTTCATACACTGTAAGCTGAGCAAGCCACTGACCACTATGGAGAGAAAGGTGTCCTCATTTGCTGCCAATATACTCCACTAAAAGTACCAAGGAACCATCCTGGACCTGTTCCTGACACCCAGCAGGTAGAACTAATCACCCCCAGACCAGTAACACCATTTGGGTGATACCCAAGGGACAATCAGATCTCCTACTGCTGCTCACAGACAACATCCGACTTTTACTCCTACTCTCCTTCTGTGCCCCTTTCTTACCTGAGAAGTTCCTACACTTGTCAGTGTTGAATACTCACCTGTTGATGGATCACCCTACCCTGGCAATCTACACCCTACTGCTGACAAATTCTGTCTTGAAACAACATGCCACATGCACAGCACAGGGTGACACACAATATGGGTCAGGATGAGGACCACAGGAACCACATTGTTGGCTATTCAGGTTGGTCAGTCCTACTAATATTACCACAGACACTAACGCTGAAGCTAGCACTTCCCCTATCTCTACTATCAGCAAATACCCATGCGGGTTAAGCCAGACACTAAAATATGGTTTGTGACTTAAGGTACCTTCTAACCTCATGGGCCCACTTTTACTTCAAATCAGATGAAAGTGATTATTACCAACTAGGGCCATCAAACAAATAGAGCAATGGGCCACTACCTATGAGATTCATTTAAGGCATCCCCAGAGATGGTATGCACCCAGTAATACAACCAAGATGCTAGTGATTGGTGCAATCAAATTGAAAACACTCTAATCTAGAGTCAATACCAACAAACCCTATGGGATTACAGAGATAAAATTATAGTCCTCACTAATTCCCAGATGATGATTAAATGTAAAACTCTGCCAACAATGTATGCCCTTACAACCATTGGCCTCTTTTCCTGTTGATGATAATGATCTCTCTCTCTAGCACACATCCCATTTATTAAGGCAGAAAGAAATTGCATTAACCAAGTGGCCAGGGCACCTTACCACAGACCTCCTTCCTGGATGCTAATCAATATGTACAAGAAAGGCAATATGTATTATATAATATTATCTGGGCCAAGTCATGTCTAAAAAACCAGGGACTACAACTGGTTTGGGAATTCTCCCCCAACCTAATCTTATCACAGTACCAACTGCAAGTTATACATAACACTCCATGGGAACAGACTGTACAACAATTGTAATGCTGGCTGCCCACAGTGAACGATCATAGCTCTTGGGTGTTACAGTGAAGATGATTCTTCTGAAAAATATATTTGATCCTATGGAGAAATGTAACTACTCTCTACATGGGACTTTCTCCACTCCAATTGACAACTACTTGCTTACAGCTATTACAAAATATGCTGGGTTTACCAAGGCCACCATTAATAAAGACATGGGAAATATTTGAGGGTGATTGCCACCCAGTGTTGCTCTTCTGGGGGATACTAAAAAATACATACCCACACTTTACAAGAGATAGAAATAATAATGAGAGGTCTTATAGCAAAGCTAACCTGGTGGAAACTTGTTGGTGTATCACATCGGCTTCTCCCAAGGGGCCACCCATGAGGCTATCAGAGCTATATAAATGGATACCCCAGAAAAGGTTCCCCTAGAACTGAAGTGATGCAGGTGGTCCCCCACTGAAATACAATAAAGTCATGATAAACACAGACAGAAATGGGCAAACATGTTTTGATGTCTATATTTTTAAAAATAACTTGGCCCATCTGTGAGGATCCCTTATAGGAATACCCCATAGTTCAAGATCTAATTTGGTGCACAGCTAAATAAACAACTTTTTTCAAACCACTGAGAGCACCTGTGAAGTTTGTCCTATGCCCATTGAAACACACAGATGTATTTACTGTTAGCAAGCATCAGGAAACTAAGGCACAAATACACATCCTTTGGAACAGGAAGGGACATACAATTACCCGCCAAACCAAACCTGCATGTAGCCTTAGCCACAAAAGTATATAAGATGACAAATTTAACTGCATACTGGGCTTGCTTTCACCAACCTGATTTTAGTATACATAGCATAATACCTCTCCCCTGGCCAAGCTCCCCCGTAAACCTTATTTATGAAGATAAGCTTATTCTCCTGGATATTGACATCCAACAACAATATCCAGAAACTAATCTCACACTAATATGTGGGATATGGTAGGCTGAGCCCATAACCAATTTAGCTGACCGAAGTGCTGAATGCAAGGTGAATAACATGAAAGCTTGTTTAACTATAACATGGCATGCTTTTATTAACACCCCCTAGAATTGTACTAAGCCACACGAACTTGTATTCACAAGAACGCAGAGAATAGGGATGCCTGGGTGGCTCCATCGGTTAAGCATCTGCCTTCAGCTCAGGTCATGATCCCAGGGTCCTGGGATCCAGTCCTGCTCAGCGGGGAGCCTACTTCTCCCTCCACCTGCCACTCCCCCTGCTTGTGCATGCTCTTTCTCTCTCGCTCTCGCTCTCTCTCTCTGACAAATAAATAAATAAATCTTTGAAAAGAAAAAAGAACACAGAGAATACACGCAGCAGAAGGAGCCTGGTAAATCTGTAAGGGAATCAACCTTCTAAGTGAATCTCACAAGGTTTTTCTCATTTGACCCTGAATAATATTTCCTTCACTTGAATTTTCCTCAAAATTCCAGTAAGTTTTAACTCAAGAGTAGAATCCCCAAGGACTTTCCCTCACAAACCACACCAGCCACAACTCTCCAATGGCACAAACAAGCTTTTCAAATATTCTCCCTAGTACTAAATACCTTAGGATCACTAATTTTGTAAGCAGTAGAAACAGCATATGTGTGGGACACCATACAACAATTAAACATAGATAGTCATGTCTAAGGACTTATCCACACAAATTAAATGAACAGTCTAAGGACTAGAACTCTTGGTCAAATTTTGCCATACTTTGGGGACCTTGATATTAGATAACCACATAGTAATAAATTATTTATTGGCTGCTGAGTGAGGGATCTATGGACTTCTTAACACATCTTGTTGCATGTGGGCAGATAATTTGAACCAAATTTTACAGTTAACTAGAGAGATTCACCAAAGTGACCATATTACTCTACAAACTGATCAACTGAACAAATATAAAACTTTTTTTGTGATCTATTCTCCAGGCCTTCCCCCCTAAATGGAAAGACTGGCTGTGAAGGGGCTTTGAAATCCTAGTTTTTGCCCTTATAGGATTCTGGGTCTTCAAAATGCTTTACCTCTGGCTCCAGACTCAGGCATTAGAAGATAACATACAACTTGGATTATAAAATAACATAAAAACAGGGAATGGATTGTTATACAAACAGGTTAAAGATGGCTCCTGTATACTGGCCTCTAGGTTGTTTATTTATTTGCCCATGTTAACTCAAAAGCCACTGGCTCTAAACTCAAATGACCCAGTTGTTTTAAACATAGCCCAAATAAACAGATTTTTAGCCATTCAGAGCCTACCTCTTTTGCATACCCCACAAAACTGTGCCTAACATCTGTTAGCCATAGATTAGATAAGCCCTGCAGCTATAAAAGACTAAGTGACCACTGCTCTTCAGAACTCTCCGATCCAGAGTCTCCTTGTCAGGTTGCTAATTTATATGACTTAGACAGGTAAGCTCCCTCTCTGATTTCCCTCTCCCGTAAGAGCTTCCTTGCTTTCAGGGAATCCCTTCCATGCAAACATGTGTCTTGCCCAAATAAAGTTTATTGCATGCTACTGCCACCTCGTGGTTATGTCTATTTCCTGGCTCAGTCCCCAAATCCTTAAAATGCATACAAAATAATAACCCTTGAAGTAGATAGTAATAAAGATGTACTGCATAAAAACTAAAGCAACCACTGAAAAACAAAACAAAGCAAAGACTTCTGGCTAATAAGCCAAGACTAAAGGAGATAAAACACAATCATAAAAAAAGAACTCAATTAATGCAAAAGTCCTTGGAAAAAGAGGAAAAAGGAACAAAGTAACTATGGGCCAAATAGAAATTAAATAGCAAAGTAATAGACTCAAACATACCTTCAGCAATAATCTAATTAATGTTTTTAGTTTCAAACAGTTAAGTATATTGTACTTTCCATATGTTTTCGCACATTAATTTGGAAACAGTTCTATCTTTTTTTTTTTTAATGTTTCAAGCTTTTATTTAAATTTAAGTTAGTGGGGCACCTCAGTGGCTCAGTCAGTTAAGTGTCAGGCTCTTCATTTCAGCTCAGGTCATGATCTCAAGGTTGTGAGATCAAGCCCTACATTGGGCTCCACGCTGGGTATGGAGCCTGCTCAAAATTTTGTCTCCCTCTCCCTTTCCCCCCTTCCTGGCTCCCTCCCTCCCTCTCTAAAAAGAAAGAAAGAAAGAAAATGCTCCAGTTTCATTCTTCTGCATGTTGCTGTCCAGCTTTCCCAAAACCATTTGTCGAAGAGACTGTCTTTTTTCCATCAGATATTCTTCCCTGCTTTGTCAAAGATTAGTCAACCATATAGTTGTGGGTCCATTTCTGGGTTTATTCTGTTCCATTGATCATTAAATCTGTTTTTGTGCCAGTATCACACTGTCCTGATGGCTACAGCTTTGTTATATAGCTTGAAGTTCAGAACTGTGATGTCTCCAGCTTTGCTTTCTTTTTCAAGATTGTTCTGGCTATTCACGGTCTTTGTGGTTCCATACAAATTTTAGGATTGTTTGTTCTAGCTCCGTGAAAAATTCTGGTGTTATTTGGAAAGGGATTGCCTTAAATGTATAGATTGCTTTGGGTAGTATAGGTATTTTAATAATATTTGTTATTCCAATCCATGAGCATGGAATGTTTTTCCATTTCTTTGTGTCATCTTCAATCTCTTCCATAACAATTTTATAGTTTTCAAAGTACAGATATTTTACCTCTTTGGTTAGTTTTATTCCTAGGTATCTTATGGTTTTGGGTTTTTGGCTGTTTTTTGTTTGTTTGTTTTCTTTTGTTTTCAGAGAGAGAGAGAGAGAGTGAGCGGGGGGGGGGAAGGGGCAGAGGGAGAGGAAGAGAGAATCTTAAGCAGGCTCCATGCTCAACACAGAACCCAACATGGGGCTCAATCTCATAACCCTGAGATCATGACCTGAGCTGAAATCAAGAGTCTGACACTTAATCAACTGAGCCACCAAGGCTCCCAGGGATTTCTTTTCCCTTGCTGCTCTCAAGAATTTTTGCTTCTCTCTGTATTTTGCAAGTGTCACTATGATATGTCTTGGTGTTGGCCTGCTTTTGTTGATTTTCATGGGAGTTCTCTGTGCCTCCTGCATTTGGATGTCTGTTTCCTATCCCTGAGGATCTCTGTCTCTATGGGCTTGATTTTTTTTTTATTCCCATATAAGTGAGATTATACAGCATTTATTCTTCTCTGACTTATTTCACTTAGTGTAATGCCCTCAAGGTCCACCCATGGTGTTGCAAATGGCAGGATTTTTTTCATTTTTTTATGACAGAATAGTAATATTAAATATATATATATATACACACACACACACATATACACATATACATATATATATAATTTTCTTTATAAATTCATCCATTAATGAACACTTAAGTTGTTTCCATATCTTGGCTATTATGAGTAATGCTACAATGAATATGGGGAACAGATATGTCTTGAAGACAGTGGTTTCATTTCCTTTGAATATATACCCAGAAGTGGAATTGCTGGATCATATGGTAGTTCTATTTTTAATTTTTTCAGGACCCTCCATACTGTTTTCCACAGTAGCTGTACCAATTTACATTTCCACCAACAGTGCCCAAGGGTTCCCTTTTCTCCACATCCTTGCCAGCATTTGTTACCTTTTGGGATTTTTTTTTTAAATAATAGCCATCCTAACAGGTGTGAGGTGATATCTCATTGTGGTTTTGATTTGCATTCTCCTAATGATTCGTGATATTAAGCATCTTTTCATGTACATGTCAGTCATTTGAATATCTTTTCGAAAAAATGTCTATCCAGGTCCCTTGCCCATATTTTTAAACTGGATTATTTGTATTTTTGCTATTGAGTTGTCAGATGTGTGGCTTGCAAATATTTTCTCTGATCCCATAGCTTGCCTTTTCATTTTATTGATTGTTTCCTTTGTCATGCAGAAGCTTTTTAGCTTGATGTAGCTCTACCTGTTGATTTTTGCTTTTGTTGTTTGTGTTTTAAGTGTCCTACCCCCAAAATTATTTCTAAGACCCATGTCCAGAAGCTATTTCCCTATGCCTTTTATTAGGAGTTTTATAGTTTCAGGTCTTACATGTTGAAAGGTATAAGATAGGGGTCCGATTTTATTATTTAGCATGTGAATGTCCAATTTTCCAGCACCATTTATTGAGACTGTCTTTTCTTGGTTCCCTTGTCAAATATTAGTTGATCATATATGCATGATTTTATTTCTGACTCCTGATTTTGTTCCATTGGTCTGTGTGTCTGTATTTATGCCACTACCATACTGTTTTGATTACTATAGTTTGTTAATATAGTTTGAAATGAAGAAGTGTGGTGCCTCTTGCCTAGTTTTTCTTTGTCAGAATCACTTTGGCTGTTAGGGGTCTTTTGGAATTTTGGACTGTTTTTACTATTTCTGTGAAAGAATGCCATTGGAATTTTGATAAGAATTCCATTAAAAAGTTCTCATAGCAATAACTAAATATTTCCACCCTAAACTAGGATAAGAAAAGCAAATTAAATCCAAAGTAAATAAAAGAAAAAAATGAAGATAAAAGCAGAAATCAATGAACTACAAAATGAAAACAATAAAAAAAAATCAGTGAAACCAAAATCAGACGTGTTTAACTCAATAAACCCATAAATCTCTAGGTAGACTGATCAGGAAAGGAGACCGAATATACAAATTTCAATATCAGGAATAAGAGAGGGATATCACTAATGTGTGTACAGATACCAGAAGGATAATACAGAAATATTATTACCAAACTAATGGTGATAGTTTTGACCATTTAGATTAAGGTTTTTTTTTAAGATTTTATTTATTCATTTGACAGAGAGATAGAGAGCACAAGTAGGCAGAACAGAAGGCAGAGGGAGAGGGAGAAGCAGGCTTTCCACTGAGCAGGGAGCCTGAGGTGGGGCACGATTGCAGGACCCTGGGATCATGACCTGAGCTGAAGGCAGACGCTTAACTGACTGAGCCACCCAGGCACCTCTAGATTAAGTTTTTGAAAGTTGCTTGAAAAATAAAACTACTAAAGCTTACTCAAGAAGAAACAGATAACTTGCAATGTCTTACTATGTATTCAAGAAATTGAAATCATGTTAAAATATTTCCAAAAGAACTCTTCAAGTTCAGATGACTTCATTAGTGAATTCTATGAAACATTTGAGGAAGAAGGAATACCAATTCTAGATAAATTCTTCCAGAAGAATTAAAAACCAGGAAATAGAGAGCCTGAGTGGCTCAGTTGTTAAGCGTCTGCCTTCACTCAGGTCATGACCCCAGGGTCCTGGGATCGAGTCCCACATCAGCTTCCCTGCTCAGTAAGAAGCCTGCTTCTCCCTCTCCCACTCCCCCTGCTTGTGTTCCTGCTCTCGCTATCACTCTCTCTGTCAAATAAATAAATAAAATCTTTAAAAAGGGGGGGGCAGGGTTTCAGGGAAAAGATGGCAGAGGAGTGGGGACCCTAATCCAACCAGTCCCTGGAATTGAGCTGGATATCTACCAGACCACCCTGAACACCCACGAAATCAGCCTGAGAAGTAAAACGATAAATCTGGATCTCTACAAACAGAATATCACAGGCAGTTGTTTTCGACGTATGTAGCAGGGAGCCGTGATTCAGCGGGCAGATATTGGAGGATAAACAGAAGGGGGAGGGAGCCTGGTCACGGGGATCATACACCACTGCTGAGCGATAGCCTCCCACGCTGGGGACAGGCAGGGGCTCGTAGACTGGTAGGGATGAGGAAAGGACTTTAGGGCAGCCCCCAGACAGAAACCCAGAGTGGCGGGGCTGTGCATGTGAACTGGGGGTGGCTAGCAGTTTTAGAAGCACGAAGGGCAGAGACGTGCCCCGACCTGGAGGCGAGGACTTGACGCGCTGCTGAGGGGCGCACAACCCAGGACTGCCGCTTATAGCAGCACAGACGGAAACGGAGATAGTGTGGCCTGGAGAGCTCACTGAAGAACAGACTGTGATCTCTCTGCTCTGAGGCAGAGGGTTGGACACAGTCTCTTCTGCTCTGACTCTCAGAAGAGACACAGAAAGCCGACAGGGAAAGATGCCAGGGAACAAAAGCCACAAAAAACAGGTTTCCACTGAGCCCATCCCCTGCCACAGGGGCAGGGCAACTCTGCCCAAACAGGGTTGCCTGAGTAACAGCATGGCAGGCCCCTCCCCCAGAAGACAGGCTGGGAAAACAAGAGGCCAGCAACCCTAAGGTCCCTAGAATACAGGTGCATCTTGCTTGGGTTATGGTCAGTAATTTGGACTCTATACATTCCCTCAACTACCCCTCAGTAGAATGACTAGGAGAAGGAACCCGCAAAATAGGAAAGACTCAGAGACTATGACTTATGCCACAGATTTACAAATGGATTCAGATATAACCAAGATGTCGGAGATGGAATTCAGGCTAGCAATTGTGCAGACAATAGCTAGAATGGAGAAATCGATTAATGGCAACACAGAGTCTCTACGGGCAAAAAAGAAAGCTGAATTGGCAGAACTTAAAAATGCTATCAATGATAACCAATCTAATCTAGATAATCTAACAGCTAGGGTAAACGAAGCAGAAGAACGAATTAGTGACCTAGAAGCCCAAATAATAGAGATAAAAGGAAAAGCGGAGGCCAGGGAAAAACAACTCAGAATCCATGAAAATAGAATCAGAGAAACAAGTGACACCATGAAAAGTTCCAGTGTCGGAATTATTGGAATCCCTAAGGGGGTGGAGAGAGAGAGAGGACTAGAAGATATATCTGAGCAAATTGTTGCTGAGAATTTACCTAATCTGGGAAATGAAACAAAGATTTGTGTCCTAGAGGCAAAGAGTACCCCTCCCAAGATCAAGGAAAACAGGCCAACACCCGGCATGTAATAGTAAAACTCGCAAATCTTAGAACCAAGGAAACAAACAAACAAACAAACAAACAAAAAAACAAAAATAAAACAAGGAAACCATCTTAAGGGCAGTTAGGGGGAAGAGATTCCTTATGTACAGAGGGAGGAACATCAGAATAACGTCAGACCTATCCACAGAGACCTGGCAAGACATATTCAGAGTACTAAATGAAAAGAACATGCAGCCAAGAATACTTTACCCAGCATGGCTGTCATTTAGAATGGATGGAGAGATGCAGAGCTTCCACGACTGGCAGAAAATGAAAAAATATGTGACCACTAAGCCGGCCCTGCAAGAAATATTAAGGGGAGTTCTATAAAAGGAGAAAGACCCCAAGAGTGATATACAACAGAAATTTACAGGGACAATCTATAAAAACAACGTTTTCACAGGCAACATGACAATAAATTCATGTTTTTCAATAATCACTCTCAATATGAATGGCCTAAATGTTCCCATAAAATGGCACAGGGTTGCAGATTGGATAAAAAGATAGGACCCATCCATATGTTGTCTACAAGAGACTCATTTTGAACCTAAAGATACATCCAGACTGAAAGTGAAGGGATGGAGATCCATCTCCCAAGCCAGCGGACCTCAAAAGAAAGCTTGGGTAGCAAATCTTATATAAGACAAATTAGATTTTAAACTAAAGACTGTAGTTAGAGACACAGAAGGACACTATATCATTCTTAAAGGGTCTATCCAACAAGAAGATCTAACAATTGTAAATATCTATGCCCCCGACATGGGAGAAGGCATCTACATAAGCCAACTGTTTGGTTTTTTTTTTAAGATTTTATTTATTTATTTGACAGAGAGAGACACAGCCAGAGAGGGAACACAAGCAGGGGATGTGGGAGAGAGAGAAGCAGGCTTCCCGCCGAGCATGGAGCCCAATGTGGGGCTCGATCCCAGGACCCTAGGATCATGACCTGAGCTGAAGTCAGAAGCTTAACGACTGAGCCACACAGGCACCCCTACATAAGCCAACTGTTAACCAAAATAAAGAGTCATATTGATAACAATATGTTAATTGTAGGAGACCTCAATACTCCACTCTCAGCAATAGACAGATCATCTAAGCAGAAAATCAACAAAGAAACAAGAGCTTTGAATGACACACTGGACCAGATGGACCTCATAGATATATACAGAACATTCCACCCTAGAACAACAGAATACTCATTCATCTTGAGCACACATGAAACTTTCTCCAGAATAGACCACATACTGGGTCACAAATCAGGTCTCAACCGATACCAAAAGATTGAGATTATTCCCTGCATAATCTCAGACCATAATGCTTTAAAACTGGAACTCAATCATGAGAAAAATTTGGCGAAATTCAAACACTTGGAAGCTAAAGACCACTCTGCTCAGGAATGTTTGGGTCAACCAGGGAAGCAAAGAAGAACGTAAACAATTCATGGAAACCAATGAGAACAAAAACACATCGGTCCAAAACCTATGGGATACTGCAAAGGCGGTCCTAAGGGGAAAATACATAGCCATCCAAGCCTCACTCAAAAAAATAGAAAAATCTTGAATTCATCAACTAACTCTGCACCTTAAAGAACTAGAGCAAAAGCAACAAACGATGCCTAAGTCACGCATTAGAAGAGAAATAATTAAAATTAGAGCAGAGATCAATGAATTAGAAACCAAAAATACAGTAGATCAGATCAGTGAAACTAGAAGCTGGTTCTTTGAAAGAATTAATAAGATTGATAAACCACTGGCCAGACTTATCCAGAAGAAAAGAGAAAAGACCCAAATTAATAAAATTATGAATGAAAAGGGAGAGATCACGACTAACACCAAGGAAACAGAAACAATTATTAGAAATTGTTATCAACAACTCTATGCCAATAAACTGAGCAACCTGGATGAAATGGATGCCTTCCTGGAAACCTATAAATTCCCAAGACTGAAACAGGAAGAAATTGACAACCTGACTAGGCCAATAACCAGTAACGGGATTGAAGCAGTGATGAAAAAGCTCCCAAAAAACAAGAGTCCAGGGCCTGATGGATTCCCTGGGGAATTCTACCAAACATTCAAAGAAGAAATAATACCTATACTCCTGAAGCTGATTCAAAAAATAGAAACAGAAGGAAAGTTTCTAGACCCATTCTATGAGGCCGGCATTACACTAATCCCCAAACCAGACAAAGACCCCATCAAAAAGGAGGATTTCAGGCTGATATCCCTGATGGATACGGATTCCAAAATCCTCAACAAAATCCTAGCTAAGAGGACCAACAATACATTAAAAGGATCATCCACCATGACCAAGTGGGATTTATCCCCGGGATGCAAGGGTGGTTCAACATTCACAAATCAATCAATGTGATAGAACACATTAATAAGAGGAGAGAGAACCATATGGTCCTCTCAATTGATGCAGAAAAAGCATTTGAGAAAATACAGCACCCTTTCCTCTTTAACTCTTCAGAGTATAGGGATACAGGGAACATTCCTCAAGCTCGTAAAATCTATCTATGAAAAACCCACAGCGAATGTCATCCTCAATGGGGAAATGCTGAGAGCCTTTCCCTTAAGATCAGGAACACGACAGGGATGCCCACTCTCACCACTATTGTTCAACAGAGTACTAGAAGTCCTAGCAACAGCAATCAGACAACAAAAAGAAATAAAATGTATTCAAATTGGCAAAGAAGAAGTCAAACTCTCTCTCTTCGCAGATGACATGACCCTTTATGTGGAAAATCCAAAAGACTCCACCCCCAAATGACTAGAACTCATACAGCAATTCAGTAATGTGGCAGGATACAAAATCAATGCTCAGAAATCAGTTGCTTTTTTATACACTAACAGTGCAACTGTAGAAAGGGAAATTAGAGAAACAATTCTATTTACAATAGCACCAAAAACCATAAGATACTTCAGAATAAACCTAACCAAAGAGGTAAAGGATCTATACTCCAGGAACTACAGAACACTCATGAAAGAAATTGAAGAAGACACAAAAAGATGCAAAAACTTTCCATGCTCATGGATCAGAAGAATAAACATTGTTAAAATGTCTATGCTACCCAGAGCAATCTATACCTTCAACGCCATCCCAATCAAAATTCCAATGACGTTTTTCAAAGTGCTGGAACAAACAATCCTAAAATTTGTATGGAATCAGAAAAGACCCCGAATTGCCAAGGAAATGTTGGAAAAAAAAAAAAAAAAAACAAAGCTGGGGGCATCACGTTGCCCGATTTCAAGCTATATTACAAAGCAGTGATCACCAAGACAACACGGTACTGGCACAAAAACAGACATATAGACCAATTGAACAAAACTGAGAGCCCAGAAATGGACCCTCAACTCTATGGTCAAATAATCTTTGACAAAGCAGGAAAACATATGCAATGGAAAAAACACAGTCTCTTCAGTAAATGGTGCTGGGAAAATTGGACAGCCACATGGAGAGGAATGAAACTCGACCATTCTCTAACACTATACACAAGATAAACTCAAAATGGATGAAAGACATCAATGTGAACCGGGAATCCATCAAAATCCTAAAGGGGAACATAGGCAGTAACCTCTGACATCAGCTACAGCAACTTCTTTCAAGATACATCTCCAAAGGCTTGTGAGACAAAAACAAAAATGAACTTTGGGGACTTCATCAAGATAAAAAGCTTCTGCACAGCAAAGGAAACAGTCAACAAAACAAAGAGGCAACCCACAGAATGGGAGAAGATATTTGCAAAGGACATTACAGATAAAAGGCTGGTATCCAAGATCTATAAAGAACTTCTCAAACTCAACACCCAAAAAACAAATAATCAAGTTAAAAAATGGGCAGAAGTCATGAACAGACACTTCTCCAAAGAAGACATACAAATGGCTCCCAGACATGAAAAAATGTTCCTCATCATTAGCCATCAGGGAAATTCAAATCAAAACCACATTGAGATACCACCTTACACCAGTTGGAATGGCAAAAATGGACAAGGCAAGAAACAAATGTTGGAGAGGTTGTGGAGAAAGGGGAACCCTCTTACACTGTTGGTGGGAATGCAGATTGGTACAGCCACTTTGGAAAACAGTGTGGAGATTCCTCAAAAAATTAAAAATAGAGCTACCTTATGACCCAGCATTTGTACTACTCGGTATTTACCCCAAAGACACAGATGTAGTGAAAAGAAGGGCCATTTGCACCCCAATGTTCATAGGAGAAATGTCCACAATAGCCAAACTGTGGAAAGAGCCAAGATGCCCTTCAACAGATGAATGGGTAAAGAGATGTGGTCCATATATACAATGGAATAGTACTCAGCCATCAGAAAGGATGAATACCCAACTTTTACATCCACATGGATGGGACTGGAGGAGATTATGCTAAGTGAAATAAGTCCAGCAGAGAAAGTCAATTATCACATGGTTTCACTTATTTGTGGAACATAAGGAATAGCATGGAGGACATTAGGAGAAGGAAGGGAAAAATGAAGGGTGGGGGAATTGGAAGGAGAGATGAACCATGAGAGACCATGTACTCTGAGAAAGAAACTGAGGGTTTTAGAGGGGAGGGGTGTGGGGGGATGGGTTAGCCCGGTGATGGGTATTAAGGAGGGCATATACTGCGTGGAGCACTGGGTGTTGTACAAAAGCAATGAATCGTGGATCATTGCATCAAAAACTGGCCATGTATTGTATGGTGACTAACATAACATAAAAAAAAAATAAAAGCAGGGGCGCCTGGGTGGCTCAGATGGTTAAGCGTCTGCCTTTGGCTCAGGTCATGATCCCAGCCTTCTGGGATCAAGCCCTGCGTCGGGCTCCTGGCTCAGCGGAGAGCCTACTTCTCCCTTTGCCTCTCCCCCTGCTCATGCTCTCTCTCTCTATCTCTGTGTCTCAGATGAATAAACAAAATTTTTTTAAAAAAGCAGGAAATAGTTCCAAACTCATTTTATGAAGACAAAATTATTCTGAAATCAAAACCAGAAAAAAAGACACTACAAGAAAATCAAATGATAGACCCATATGCTCCTAGACAGAGATGTGAAAATTATTAACAAAATTTTAGGAAATATAATCCAAAAATATATAGAAAGAATAACATATCATAGACAAGGGGGATTTAACCTAGAAATGCAAAGTGGTTACTTCACATTTTAAAATCAACCAATATAATGTACTCTATTGACAAACAGTAAAAGAAAAAAAACATACGATCATCTCAATAAATGCTGAAAAATTAGTTTAAAAAATCCAACATTTGCAAATAATGAATCATGAAACACTAAATCAAAAACTAGTGAAGCACTGTATGGTGACTAACATAACATAATAAAAAATTTTTTTTAAATCCAACATCCATCCCTAATTTTAAAAAATTCTCATCAAACTTGCAATATAAGAAAATTTCTTCAACTTTATATAGGTTATCCATGGAAAACCAACAACTACATAATCCCTTTTTTTAAAGATTTATTTATCTGAGAGAGAGAGAGCGCATGCACACATGTAGGGGGAGGAGCAGAGGGAGAGAATCTTCAAGCAGACCCCCGCTGAGTGCAGAGCCCGACACAGGGCTCAGTCCCACGACCCATGAGATCATGACGTGAGCCAAAACCAATAGCTGGAGGCTCACTGACTGAGCCACTGAGGCACCCCAACAACTACATAATTCTTGAGGAAAAAAGGCAGAATATTTCACTTCAAGATCAGATATAAAGGCAAGATTTTCTCTCCCCATTTCTCTTCCACATTTTACCAAAGTTTCTAGCCAATGTAGTAAGCAATAAAAAGAAATAAAAGGCACCCAGATAGGAAAAGAAGTTAAACTAAAATTCACAGACGACATGGTCTTCTACATAAAAAGTCATATTAAATTTGCAATAAAATAGAAATCCCTAAAACCAATAAGTGAATTGCCGGATACAAGATCCATATACAAAATTTAATTGTATTTCTATACACCAGCATTGAACAATTGAATTGAGATTTTTATTTTTATTTTTTTAAAGATTTACTTATTTGTTTTAGAGAGAAAGAGAGCGCACAAGCATGGGGAGGGGCAGAAGGAGAGCAAGAGAGATTCACCAATGCAGGCCTTGATCCCAGGACCCTGAGATCATGACTTTAGCCAAAATCAAGAACCAGCTGCCTTGCCAACTGAGCCACCTCGGTGCCTCTATTTTTATTTTTTAATGAACTTCCTTTATTCTATTTCTCACTGGCAGTTGCCAAATATAAGTTTGCAATATGTTGGTTATATCTATGTCTATATAAGTTCATATTACTGGAAATAGGTTTTATTGTATTTATTAGTTATTTAATTTTTAACTGTGATGACATGTTAATTTAGGGTACTACTTTTTAAAAATAAAAATATCAGAAAATTTCCAATGTAAGAAAGTGGAAAATATTTTGGGTTTTTTTTCCAATAATATATTAACTCCAACATTTTCAAGAGTCAAGCTAACAGTATAAAGTAAATATTTACTCATCACAATGAAAATAAAAAGCCAAAATAGCAACAGTAACATCTAATAGCGAATGGGATGGAAAATACACACAGAGACACATACATCTGAAAATAAAAGAAACCAGAAAATTTTAACATATCAAATAAGTTTCATATTATACACATTTTAGATAATAGACAATAAGTATAAGATAGAGAAGAATTTGATTGGTGCAAGCTATATACTTAAAACCCAATCATATTTTACTAGAAAGAGTAGTGCCAACTGAAGATGTGGCTAGAATTGTAGTCTCTAATTTAAGATACAACACCAAAAATTATAATCTTTCATAAGTTGCATTCTATTTATTAAAATGACTTTAAGAAGTAAATCGTTCCTTTTTTGGTGTCTAGGCCCTAGCAGGGGGAAAAATCAGTTTTTACCACTGCCTATTGTAAAAACCACAGAATACACGTCTTCAATATATGTTTGTATGCTTTTATATATATATATATATATATATATATATATATGTCAAATTTTCATGGACTATCTTACTCCCTAGTACTGACAAGAGATTATTAGGCAAAATAATTTCTAAAATTTGTCAGACCCTATGGAGCAGAAAATAAGGCATTAGATGGTTTCTAGTAGTTTGACAAACCATTCTAAAGCTTACTTGCTTTCAGAGGTTTAGAGGCAAGTACAAAGGGATGGATGAGAATGCTTGGGTATTTTTTTAACTACTGGTGTGTGCTATGTTTTTCTCCAAGAAAATCAGAAGCCTAGAGGATGTTGTGGCCAACTGTAGAGAAACCAGGGGGCTGGCTATACCCCAAGGCTTAATGGGACCATGAATTCCCTGGTCTTAGCTAAGGAATTGGAGGGGATGAGTGTGTTGAGAAACCAGAACCTGAGGGATGCTGAAATAACTTCATGTGTTCAAGGAACGTATTTCAGTATATGATTTTACCCCTAAGTGGTACCTTCTAATACCATTAAGAACCCTAAATACAGATATCCACATCTAAATATTTTTGTGCATTCCATCTATGATTTTTCTTAGCTACTCATATGAATAAAAATCTTAATAATTGTAAGTGAATATATAGTACTGTTCCAGCAGATTGTAGGAAATGTTGGTATTATTGTAATTATTATTATTATCACTTACACATAGCTATATTTGTATAACTCCTTACCCAAATTTATTTCGTTTTGCTTTTATTTCATTTTGCTTACATAGTTCTACAAAAGGCTTAAGTAGTATTTTCAGTATATGCTCTAAATGCTCAAAAATCTTTATGATTCAATTTTATTTTATTTTATTTTATTTATTTTTTATTTTTTAATTTTTTTTTATTAGAGAGAGTACAAGCAGGGGGAGCAGCAGGTAGAGGGAGAGGGAGAAGCAGGCTCCCTGCTGAGCAGGGAGCCCAACGTGGGGCTCGATCCCAGGACCCTGAGATCACGACCTGGGCCGAAGGCAGATGCTTAATCGACTCAGCTACCCAGGCGCCCCTATGATTCAATTTTAACAAAAGAGATAGTCTGAGAATACATTTCTAAAATACTTTCTAAACTCTATTTTATAAAATTTTAAATAATCTCAGGACAGTTAAATGATAAAAAGATACCTCTGTGGGTACATAGATATAAATATGGTGAATAGAATTTTTTAAATGTCATGTACCAATAGCATCAAAGAATGTGAACATTTCAAGAATGTATCTGACAAAAGAAGTGCAATACCTACATACTGAAAACAACAAAACATCAGTGAGAGGAATTAAAGCAGACCTAAATAAAATGTAAAGCCATACTGTGTTCATGAGTCAGAAGACTCAGTCTTTTAAAGAGATCATCTATTCAGTGAAATTCTCTATTCAGTGAAATCTCTATTCATCTATTCAGCGAAATCTCTATCAAAATCCCTATAAATGTTTTATAGAAATTCACATGCTGATTAAAAAATTCATATGCAATGCAAAGGACCTAGAACACTCAAAACAATTTCAGAAATGTAGAACAATGTTGGAGGACTAATCCTACCTGATTTCAAAACAACAATAATCAAGACATTGCTGTGCTAGCACCGTGATAGACAGATCAATGGAACATAACAGAGACCAGAATAGGCCCAGAGATATATGGAAAACTGATTTGTGACAACAGTGCAAAAGCAATGCAGCGGAGAAAGTAGTTTTCTGAACAAATGGCTATAGAATGGTTGGATATCCATAAACGAAAAAAAACCTTTGATTTATACCTTGCACCATATTTATCTATATCTATATCTATATCTATATCTATATCTATATAGATATACAGAACTCAAAGTAGCACATAAATCTAAGTGTAGGACACAACACTATAAAAAGAAAAGGAAACATAGGAGAAAATCTTTGTAATTTGTGCTACTGGTAACATAACATAAATGAAAAGTTCATATTGTTTAAATCACCTAATTCAATAACTTTCTTTTTTTAAACCAGGTTACTGGATTTCTTTTCTTTCCTTTTTGGACAAGATAAGTAGTGTTTATGAGCCTGGTTTCACAAAATATATTTTACATGAACTAAAAAAGAAAAAGACTGACTCCTTTACAAAGTCATTTCTTGTGGCACATTGCTTTGGCAATTGTAATTAACAGTTAAATCCCCTATTGTGGCTCTTATCACTTGATTTCCTATCGCTTATTGACCCACTCACAGCCTTCACATATGGTATTATCCACAGATTGACATTTTGAATAAAGATGCAAAATATATAAAAACATTAATAATGTCCAACAAATAAAAGTGAAACAAGGCAGGGGAAAGGTTTTAATTGCTTCCCTACCTGTTTGTAATATACTTCACAAGTTCTATTTTGTCCCAGTTAAGAGTTCATGGCTAAAAATTCTCAATTCCCCTTCAAGGACAGTTTGCTAAGTCCAACCCCTTCCCTTATCTGGCTCTAACACTCCTGAATTACAACACTTACTGTCAGATGCCAAATATCCAGAGACATCCCCTTCTTCCGTGGGCCCACAGAATTATTTAAAATACCCAATCCACAGGAAACCCGTGAAACTTAACTAACCCCATTCTGCTTGCCATATAAAAGCTGCTTTCTACAGTTCCAGCTTGCTCTTACCCTTTTTCTGGGAGCAATCCCCTGTGTGGCCCAGTGTAGCAGCCTTTTCTCTTTTGGAGCTTAATGTAATAAAGAGTTCCGTCTTTCATCTATCTAGGTATCATTGTATTGTGCATTGCCATCACCACAGCCTGGTGAATATTGGAACGCTGTTGGAAAGGGGATAACATAATTTTAAATAAAATCTGTGGAAAAGAAAACAAAAATTAAACTTGATTTTAAAGATTAAAATGGGGGCGCCTGGGTGGCTCAGTCATTTAAGCATCCAACTCTTGGTTTCAACTCAGGTCATGATCTCATGGGTTGTGAGACTGAGCCCTGCACTGGGCTCCTTGTTCAGCAGGGAGTCTGCTTGAAGATTCTCTCCTCTGCCCCTTCTCTCTCTCTCTCTCTCTCTCAAATAGATAAAGAAATCTTTTTTTAAAAAGGAATAAAATGAAGCAGATATCTTTAAAATTGATCCCTGGTTGTAGATGATAACTTCTCAATGATCTCATCCCTGGCACTACTCCGGTAAGGCAAAAGGTGAAGTAAAAACTCTTGCCAATTTATTCTATTTCAAATGGCTCTCCACTGAAAAGGTTGTAGAAGCTGACAAGGCTGCCACAGCATGGATTTTTCCTCTCTGCTCCGTGGGGGCTAATGAGCCCTAGCAGTCAAGGGGTATTTGGAGACATTACTCTCTTGGGCTTTGGCTTCCCAGCAACTGTGATCCAACAAACCCTTCCTCCAGGTGGTAACATTCTTAACATTCTTCAGTCCTTCCTCCAGGAAGCCTGGGCTAGGTATAGGCACACACACAGTGGATTTCACATTCCCACCATTTTATTTTTTTAAAAGATTTTATTTATTTATTTGAGAGAGAGAGAGAGAGAGAGAGAGAGAGGGAGAGAATGAGCAGGGGAGAGGGGCAGAGGGAGAAGGAGAAGCAGACTCCCCGCTGAGCAGGGAGCCCAATGTGGGACTCCATCCCAGGACCCTGGGATCACGTCCTGAGCCGAAGGCAGATGATTAACTGACAGAGCCACCCAGGCGCCCATCATTCCCACCATCTTAAAAGACTCCAACCATGCTCTAGGCTTGACAGTTCTTACCACTTTCTGAATTCTTCTTCAAAGGAAAGCCAATTTTGGAGTGGAGGGATAAGGGGCTCCTTTCTGGGCAAGAAATTTGTCCTATTTTGACCTTCCATGAGGAAAAGGATGGGGAAGCTAAGGCAGCCTTTCCCTCCAAATTTGTGGGGGACATAGACTTGGGATTTATGCTCTTGCCTTCCCTCACCTGAGGGCTCCTGGTCCAAGCTGACTCCTCAGATTCCTCCTCTGTGTCTTTGCGGGCAAAGCCTTCCAGCTCTATGCCACTGAGGAGGCTCCTTGATAGAGGACTCCGGTGTTCTGCTGTTGGTCTTTTGCTCCCCCTTTGCACACAGCTAAGCACTTAATTCTGAAGTATCACCACTGACACCTACAAATCCATTCTTGTGATCATTTGACTTGGAAGACAATGCAGCCACACTTGCTTCTCAGAGTTTCTCTAAGTCAGTTCTCCTTTTGCAAGAGTATTAGAGAACTATGCACCCTGTACTGGCATATTCGACAACAAAACTGAACAGATCTAAAAGGGGCGAAGCAAAGATCCCTGAGTTGGTGTAAACACTAGGCAACCAACAGCAGCAGCACATCATATGGGAGTGGGGTGAGGTGGAAGGAGGGTGAAAGAGAAAATAGTCCAAAGAATCAGAGAGGAGCAGCATAGGCGACTAAGAACAGAGACTGAACCATGGAGCCTAACAATGGAGCCTAAACAAAACAAAAATAACTATAGTGCTGTAACTATATTCCATGCAAGAGGGAGAAAATCCTCGGTTGCTAATAAGATGCTACCACTGGGACTTTGGTAAATTATTCCAATATTCTAGAAAGCCAGCTGCTTTTGGATAATAAGGTATATGGTAAAACCAGATCAGTAATTCCATGTGGTCTATAAAACAATTTTCTTGCTCAGAACTAATATCAAACAAGATACTATTACATTATATAAAACATTGAGTAAGATCACAGATGATGGTGTGTTGAGGAGTATGACAGGCAATGAAAGAAAAACCAAGTGCAGGGATGCCTGGGTGGCTCAGTTGGTTGAGCAACTGCCTTCGGCTCAGGTCATGATCCTGGAGTCCCGGGATCGAGTCCCGCGTCGGGCTCCCAGCTCGGGGGGAGTCTGCTTCTCCCTCTGACCCTCTTCCCTCTCGTGCTTTCTATCTCTCATTCTCTCTCTCAAATAAATAAATAAAATCTTTAAAAAAAAAAAACAAAACAAGTGCAGACCAGGCAGGATATATTCCAAACTCTATGAGGATGTAAGGAGTCCAATATAATCAGCTGGGTGACATACTATATTGAGTTTAGAACCTCTTTTAAAGACACTCATATTGATAATATTCTCCTGATCTAAATCACGTTTTTCCTCTTTGGGAAAGACTCTTCAGAATCCTTTCCTAAGTAGGTTATCCAGACAATGAGATACAAATTAGCAAATACCTCTATTTCTTTTTTTATGTAACACTCTACTACAGGATATAACCTTATAACCATATTTCCTCTGAGTGGGATCCACTATAGTTATATGTTTGGAAATAATAGGAAATGTCAAGACATGAGGAGAATTGAGATTTCCTTGCAAGGGGATGCATCAGCATCCTCAACCAATACGAAAATAACCTCATGAGACAAGGGAAGAGAGGCTGTTCAGTCTGCCAGAGAAGGTTCCTTTGGGGTTGGGGTTGGAGGGACTTGAATCTTCTAAAGCCTCCAATAATACAACCCTGATAATTTAAATGAGACATTGATTCCCAAACTTGGTTTAAATAAGAACTTCAACAAAGTCATGGGCTGTTTTTGTTTTGTTTTGTTTTGTTTTTACCTCCAAGCAGGTAAGCACGAGAGTCAATGTTCCTCTTCTGGTTGAAGGAGAAAACTCACAAGTGTGCACCTTAAAGAAAAGAGAGGTATTGACTTAAGTGGAACTAACAGAGCACAAAATTATTATGAAGGGCAGCCAATCAGAATTACAGATCTTTTTTGAGTAAAAAGTGAATTTCTCAGGTTCTGCCTACTATCTCTGAAGTCCAGGTGTCTTTCAGAATCCTTTGTTTAAAATTGCCAGTACATGGACAGTTTATGAATTAAACTAGTTTCTGTCTTTCTGCAGCTACTTTCTTATCATAATGAGATTTCTCCTAGTAAGAGTTAGGAAGTTTTTGGGGCACCTGGGTGGCTCAGTCGTTAAGCGTCTGACCTCGGCTCAGGTCATGATCCCGGGGTCCTGGGATCAAGCCCCGCGTCGGGCCCTGCTCTGTGGGAAGCCTGCTTCTCCCACTCCCCCTGCTTGTGTTCCCTCTCTGGCTGTCTCTCTCTCTGTCAAATAAATAAAATATTTTAAAAATAAGAGTTAGGAAGTTTTAAAAACCAAGTTTTGGAACTAAATTGGTTATCAACACAAGAAACAAACCCAATCATGAGAAGCTTTAAACTTATGTGATGGAAAGGAAAATGATAAGATTATTAGCAAATGTAAGATTTGCAATAAAAATTGTCTCTACAGCCAGATGTGAATTCACTGCTTACCTTAATGTCAACATAAAAGCTAGTGAGGTTGTGAATTCAACTCACCATTTTAAGTTGGGAACCTACAAGTGCCAAACTTGCAACTTGTTCAACTACCTCAGCCCTGCAGCTGAAAGAGAAACTTGGAGCATGATTATGGAGGTTTCCAGGTGGATCTTGAACTGATCGCTTAAAGATTTACAATGGTTATTTTTCATTAAACTGTCTATACTTCAGTCCTTCAAATTTTCAGGTCCTTCCTACTAGTCTTCTCCAGCAGCAACGACTTAGTCCTGCCTTCAAAAGGAACCTCATTCCATGGACTACTGACTTTTCTTCTACAATTAGCTAACTTCTTGTCATTTTTGCTTAGAGTCTTTTTATAAGAAATGGCTCTTTTAGTTTAAAAGTCCCTATTAACAACATCCCCAGGTGAATTACTTACCTCATCCCTTCTCTCCCCAGAAGTAATAGGACTGTCATGAGTTTGGTATATTAGGAGATTATTCAATAAACTATTTAAACACTGCTCTCACTGGCTGGAAAATTCTCATTTCTAAGTACTGACTGGATTTTTACTGCTTTCAATCCCAGTTAGGCCACATAATCAAGCCCAGATTCCCCACTGCACCCACACCATGTCTATAAATGTCAGTTACCTACTTCTCACACATTGTACTAAAGTCTGAAGCAGTTCAGGTCCTTGGTTGCAGCCAACGTTAGCTTTGCAGAAAACAAATTCACTGGAAGAAAAATTGAGTAGCTCACAGAATCCACAGAAAATATAGAGAACCAGAATCAGAAAATGGGTAGGCACCAAGGGAATTCAGTCAGTCAGAACCCCATCTGGAGTCACACCCCAGGGACAGTCTTGGGTGGGTGCTTTTGCTGGTGTCTCTACTCAACACTGAACAACATAAATGACACCATCACTGGATGTCTAATGAAGTACATTATAGCATAATAAAGAGGCAGGGAAAAAAGAGAATGGATCAAGGCAGCATCAGACAAGAGCAGAAGCACACCCATGAACACACACCACTGCTGTAGAAAGAGACAATAGAAAATTGGGCATTGACAGAGATAATGAATGAGAAACCCTCACCACTCATCACTCTTCTCATAACCTCAAGATTCCACAAGTGCGTTTGCTTAGGGTCAAATGCCTATAGTAAATCTGAACCAACTTAAACTACACTGACAATTTCCAGCATTATATAGAAAGCTACTGAACACAGTGAACTTATTCTGAGCAGGTCTTAACCCATCATCCTCATGTATGTCTGAAGGAATGGCCTCTAGGCATTTGTCTGATACCCTCTAAAGTAGAGACCTTCAAACTTTTGTATCCCAGTGCATGAACAATATGCATATTGATATAATTCAGTAGGCACACAAATGTGTGTGTGTATGTGTGGTCTATGGGTATATTGTATATGCAGGCCACTCTGGTATTTTCTGTTTTATTTTACCTCATTTCTTTAAATGCTGCTTATGACTGACAACATTAATCTCATGACCCACTATGGATTACAAATCACAGTGTGGAAAACACTAGTCTTTTTACTGGAAAATTCCCAATGACCAATAAATGCTGTTATAGAAGTACATGCAAATACATGTGAGAAACTCCATTTTTGTCCTCATGGAATTCGGTGTTGTCAGACACAAAGGACATCTTTGATATGAGCCACAGGGCTACACAAATGTATAGTTGCTGATGAAATATAAGCTCCATCTGCAAAGTTTCACATTAGAATTCAGATACGGGGTTTAAGGAGTGCACTTGTCATGATGAACAGTGGGTGATGTATGAAACGGTTCAATCACTATATTGTACACCTGAAACTAATAAAACACTGTATGTTAACTAACTGGGATTAAAATAAAACTTTAAAACAATTCAGATAACAGTGTTTTGCAAATGTAGGTGTCACTTGGTAAAGATGGGAACTCACAAGCAAGAGTCAGCAGGTGCATATATATGGCTTCTTGTACTGCTGGCATCTTGTGGAGAGCTGGGCTTGGGCTGGGTGCAGCTGAATGCCATACATTGTTGGGTTGTAGCTAAGGGACCCCATTTCCCTACTGTGCTCCCATTTTATGAGGCAAGTGTGTGGTTTGCACTGCACATGGCGGGGAATAAATTTGACCTTAAGCACCAAGCAGGTTAAACTTAGATGTCAGCACTTTAGGGGCCTCTGGGAAATGCCACTGCCCAGAATCTGTGAACACGGCCCCTCAGTCCTGTGGGGTTTTAAGCTTGTTCTTAGATTCTCTTGGTTGGATGAAAGGAAGCCTCTGTTCTTGTGGGAAGTTGCAGCCGTCCTGCAGAAAGAGGGCCTGCTGTCAGTCTGGCAGTAGCTCCTTGCTTAGCAGCCAGAGAAAGTTCCTGGGTCACCTGTCAGGCAATTTTTCTTATCTCCACAATGTCTTCTATACTTTCTGTGGCATCCAGTGTATCACAAGAGCTACCTCACAACTTCCTTTCATCCAAATTCAAATATGGACATATAAATTCATTGAGTTGGTCAGGGCTTAAAGTCCACAGGAGCAATACAGGAAGTTAAATATTGGCATCAGGTTGAAGTCTGCCCCTTGAAGTCGGAAGGGAACACTTTAGAAATCAACAAAGCCCAGGTTCTCATGACCCATAAGCCATCCAGGCATTGGATGAAATGAATTTTGCCATATGCTAGTTAGGTGTGAGGAGAAAAAGTAACTATCTCCCAGTATTTTTTGTTACTTCCTGAGTGCACTGCACTAGGAATAGCAATTAGGATGGTAAGAAAGTAAAATTTGGTAGTAATGATAGCGTGTTTGCTGAGGAAAAAAAATATACATATATGATAGACTAAATAAAAGACTAGGAGTTGTGACTGCTCTCTTTTAAAAAAGAAGAACCACAACTCCTTTCCAAACTGTTTTTACAAACACACACACACACACACACACACACACACACACACACCTCCCTTTCAGAATTCAAGGTATTTCTTTAAGTTAGGCCCAGTTGAATGGAATATATGAGTCAGCTTAAAAATGTATTCTAATTTAATTACAAAAAGCTACTTGCTCATCAGGGTATTCTTCCTTTCCTTCATTTCCATATACTACCTGAAACACTCAACTGATAAGTTACGTAGAAGCAAATAATAAGAGAAATCACACACACACAACTTACTAGCTACATTAACGGGAGTTTATGATTCTATGGGCTTCATCAACATAACTTTCCTATCACAAGAATCTGTTGCCTAGGAAGATAAAAGTTGAAAAATAACTTTATTGTCCATTGCAGGAACTACCTGAAGATCCATCAACGCTTCAATAAAAAGTGCAAAATGACATTTTTCAACCCCAAGAAGCTTTGAAACTTTGTCTTAATGTTCTTGCCTTGCTGTATCCACCAAACCTAAACCATTCTAACACTTTTTTTACCCAATCTTAATCACACCCTCCCCCAACATTGAATGACCTGTTCTACACCAACTTCGAAATCTGAATAAATATCTCTTCCAATAATCTGCTAAGGCTCTGTCCAGGTAGTACTTTCCCCGACAGTGTTATTCAATAAAGTCAACTTTACTTATCAAGTTGTTTACATGATATTTGGGAAGCATAATATATGAGCAGCATAGACACCATTACTGAACACTAACGTGACAGTGGACTGGGCTTAAATCTCAGGACCAATATCTACAGAAGTTTCTGAACCGAACACTGAATGACTGCAGATACATACAAAAAATTAGTAAACAATCCAGTGATTTAAATGTGCAGTTACACGGCAAAAAAAGCAAAAAGCTATTAATGTGTTTTCACGCAGAGGTGAGCAAATACATTCAAGTATGACAGAAAATCCAGAGCATAAAAGGAAATGAATAATCAAAACGTATAAAATAGGTATTAAAATAATTAATATCTATTTTCGTCATTGTAATCTTTCTGATAAACTTTGGGCACTAATGGTGATGTGCGGCTCTCTGTCCCCAAAGTATCAGGCTGCATAGGAGAGATTGGGTGGTGTGCAAAACAGACCACTCAAGCCCCTTTTCTTCTCCTCCACTGACGCGCGCGGCTGCGAGTCTCTGCAGCAGCATAGGTGGGAAAACCTCAACCCACCCTGCACGCACCCAAGGCTGTGCGCATGCTCCTTGCTGTGAGCGAACAGTGCGCGTGTCCTTGCTGTGAGCAACTGTTACTGGGCATGCGCATTGCTGCGTGCGCATTGCTGCGTGCGCATTGCTGCCCGCGCTCTGCGAGCTGAGGTGAGATCCATCGAGGCGGCGTGTTCTTTGTGCGGTGAGCTTTCTCGCTAGGAGAATTCAACTGGTAGGTCCCCAGATCAGTCCTTCCAGGAGTTTAAGTGTGAGCGAGGATGGGGAGGGAGTCAGTGGGCCGCGGGCAGGTGGGGACGGTAGATCTGTGGCGTCCTAGGTGGAAGTGGCGAGGAGCTAGCGCCCTTCTCCTCACAGGCGTCGCGGCCGCCATGGCGCTCGTCCTCGTGGTGGGGCCAGGGCAAGTGAGGATGGTGGGTCGAGGAGGGGAGGGGAAGACGGGCCGAGGCCCGGCGCGGGCGGGGCGGGGCGGTTAGTGGAGATCTCGGAGTCCTGGAGCACCTGCAGCTGCCAGCAGAGCACGGAGTCCAGGATCCTCTGTGGGACCCGGGGCAGGGAGCCGACAAGGCGGTATGGAAAAGGCCAGGTAGCGGGGAACACTGGGGGCTTGAGTGGGTCCGCGAGATTTGTCGTGCACCGTGCGGTGGTCGAGGCAGGAGCCGGCCCGTGGGTCTGGTTTGCGACTACACGCCTGAACCCTTGGAGTGCGAACACAGACCGAGGCCGTATGCAGAGGATTGTTTCTTTCCCTGCATTTCAGCCAAACGTTATTTAAGGCGGTAAAATGAGCCTAGTAAATGGGAATGTGACCAAAGCAGTAGTGACTCAGGTTTGAATGTCCAGCACTGTTTTCTCAAATGCCTTTATAGTGGGGAATGCAGGCGTGAGGCTAAGCCTCGTCTTTAGCCTGTCCATAAGGCGATTTCACGGCCAGCCTGGCTGATGTAAATGATCTTGCAGGCCGTGTCTTTGGTGTGACCACAGCTTGTACACTCTACTGATGCTAGGTTGGCTCTCAGAGTGTTTTCAAAGTAAAAAAAAAAATTTAAGCCTTTGGCCTTGGTTGGACGTGGTATGCTTCTCCTTTAGAGTACATTTTCCAAATACCGGTGTTCTCCTTTCAGGGTGAGCTATGAGTGCCCGAGTCAGATCCAGATCCATGCAAAGAAATGATGATCCAGGGTCTAAACAGCAGGTGGGTGTCAATACTTCCATGTTGGATGTTTTCCATTACCGTCCATTTATTGCACTGAAAACTTTGCTGAGCTGCAGGCCTACAGATGCAGTGATAAAAGCTCCTCTGCTGATAAAGGGAGGGAAACATTGAACCAGAAGGCTTCCATATTTCTGTTGCCCGTGTAAATACACCCTATGGCTACTTTGTCATGCTTATTAACGACAGATTGTGCATATCCATCCCAGCATAGTTTACAAGAGATTCCAAAGTGCTTGTGGCGACCTTTTGTTGGAGTAGCTGCTCTGTGGAAAGAGTCACTTTTAAGAATAAGCGCATAGAATCATGATGTGGGAGTGTCTTTATGATTATTCTTTATTTGATATCAAAATGTATAATGTATGTTTATACTGTTAGCATGTATTAACAACCCAACTTTTTATTTGCCCACATACACACACCCACACACACACCCTTAGGAGCAGCAACCCAGTGATGAGCAACCTACAAAAAAGGAGGCACCACCAGAGAGTCAGGATATTCTACCTGACCAAGGGAAGGAAGTTGAACCAGGACCTGTGGCTCAAGGTGAAGGGAAAGGGAAGGAGAATGACTGTGGGGGCAGGGGGTGTATGTGGGCATCATGCGTTATGACAAACCATTACAGGAGGAAAGAAAACATTGGAAGAGACTCTCAGTCATTTCCCGAAAACGGGTTGAAGATGTGAAGAGTGTATAGTGTGCAGCTTCCTGTAGTCCTTCACTGTACCGAATTTCCCTTTTTCCTCGAGAATTAATCGGTGTGCTTGAAAATACTGTCCTCTCTAAATTAGAGGAAAATGTTTAACTACAAAACTATACATCGCTTCCCTAGTTTAATTTGTTCTTCTTAGAACATTTTTGTGTGTCCTTTTCACTCATTTCATCAAAACCGTAAGCACTAGTCAACAGCATAGGCAGAGTGCTATGTCAACATATCCTGTAACGTGGAATAAAGCCAGTTTGCATACGGATGGGAGCCCCATTTTATAAATGAGAAAACTAAGGCTCAGAGATTGTGGCTTGCCAAAGACTGCTTGACACATGGAGATATACCTCGCAAGTCAGTACAAAGTTTGCGTTCTTGGGGAAGCTGGCTGGCTCAGTCGGTAGAGCATGTGACTCTCGGTGTCGGGGTTGAGAGTTCAAGGCCCATACTGAGTGTAGAGATTACTTAAAATAAGCAAATTTAAAGAGGTTTGTGTTCTTCCTACCATCTGTGTTTCTTACAAACAAGTGAATGGTTTTGTATCGAATGCTTAGTAGTCAAATGTGTCTGTGCTGTAAAGTAGCTTATTAGTGGCACACGAATCAGTCCAGTTCAGTGGAGCAGGAGAGAGACTCCAGAAAAGAGCTCAGTGAATGATAGCCACTGTCTGATTAATCATTCAGGAAACTGGCATTAGGGTCACTACGTTAATATGATTTTTACGTGGCCTTAAAGGTGTTGAAGTACTTTTACGATTAGGAAAATCAAAAGGATCTTAAAACGATCATGAAACAAGAAATGAATGTCTTCCAAATGGAACATCTTCATCAAACACTTGTAGTGAATTATTGACACCGTTCAGGCCATGGAGTGTGTTAGGAATTCGCTGTTAAGAGGTTTCCACAATACGACTGACGACAAAGTTCATTAATTTCTTTCCACCCTACTTGTCCCTACTGTCTCATTGCCAGACAGAAGTGGGGCTGTTAATCACTACTGTTTTGCTGTTACTTTTGGAACTTTGCTCTATACATGACTGCTTTATCCTAAGTTATACATAGAGGGACTTTGCACTTAAATCGAACGGGTAAAATTGGACAAAATACCCTGCAGATTGCCCTACTACCGAATGGATGTCACTAGTATAGGATTTGTTAGAGGCCCACGAATACACTCAGCTTATCCTTCAGAATACTACGTTGTACTTTTTAAATAAAATCTTATGCGTGGTGTAGACTTGATTTCCCACATGTAGCTGATGCTCTCTATTCTAAGAACACTGTGGTAATAGAAAGGAAATGAAGTGCAGTGGGCTTTATCTTTAGAATGTCCCTTGAAATAAAGCAAATCGTACTACAGGAAAACAAGGGTGTGAAATGCATTTTCCCATCACATTTTTTTATCACCCTAGCCTATAGGCTTTTATTGGTTTATATTTCATATTTACTGCTTAAATCGATTACCTTTGTGTTTTAAGGACGGGACCTGGAAGCTGATCTCCAGGAGCTGCCTCAGGCAAAGGCTGGGGGTATAACTGAAGATGACCCTGATGCAAGGGGCCAAGTCTACCCATCTTAGAGCCCATTAAAATGCCGGAAGCAGGTATGTTATCCAATGACAGTGCAAAGTATGAGGGTCTTTTCCTGAATATTATATCTTTACGTATGCAGATATAACTTTAATGATACATTTCTAACAGGGGTTGCATATGAAGATTACTTTCCCAAGTAGTTCAAACATCCTGCCGGCCTGACTTATACACAAGTAGAGATAGAAACAAATTGGGTCAAAGCCTTATTAAATCATACAATATGAAACCATTTTCTTTTTTTGAGTATAAATACTTCAACGAACTGCTAATAATATTCAGATCCTTCTGTAAGTTCTGCTTTTATCAAACAAAGAATTCATTTGGATTGAATATCAGTTTGTATGAAATATGCTGAGGCACTGAGGTAGGTTCTACCCGCGGCTGAAATATAACATGTATGATTTTCTTACAGTCCCTTAACTTCTGAACCCATCTTTAACTCATATATATTGAATTGAATTCTGATATATTACAATCATTTTTAATGCTGATATTTGTATTCTGGGGTTCTGTTGGTTACATAGAATACAAAGATGTTGCATTTTGCATGATTTTTTTTATCAGATAACATCTTTGGTCAAATTTTAACATGTGAATTTAAATTTGGCTGCCACCGGGAACAACAAAACATAATGGTTGCTGTTTGTGTTTCTCTATGGCGATCTGGACCCCTATTCCTGTTTTTGGTTTCAAATGTTTGTTTAATTTCTATGTAGTTAACGCATAGTGAAATACTGGTTTCAGGAGTAGAATTTAGGGATTCATCCCTTACCTATAATACCCAGTGCTCATCACATCCGGTACCCTCCTTAACACCCATCACCCATTTAGCCCATCCCCAACCCATCTTCCTCCATCAACACTCAGTTTCCTCTCCATAGTTAAGAGTCTCACGGTCGGCTTCCCTCTCTCTTTTTTTCTGTCCCATATGTTGATCTGTTTTTTTCCTTAAATTCTACCTGTGAGTGAAATCATGTTATTTGTTTTTCTCTGACTTACTTTTTTCATTAGCATGATATACTCGAGGACTTCCACATCATTGCAAATGGCAAGATTTCATTCATTTTCATGGCTGAGTCATATTCTACTGCACACACACACACACACACACACACACACACACACACACACACACACGTTTTCTCTATCCCTTCATCGATCAGTGGACATTTCGGCTCTTTCCATAGTTTGGCTATTGTTGAAACTGCTGCTCTAAACATTGGCGTGTTTGTACCCTTTGAGTCTGTAATTTTGTGTGCCTCGGGTAAAAACCTCATAGTGTAAATGCTGGGTCACAAGGTAGTTCTATTTTTAACTTTTCTAGGAACGTCTATACTGTTTTCCACAGCGACTGTCCCAGTTTGCATTCCCACCAACAGCGTAAGAGGGTTCCCCTTTCTCCACATCCTCACCTACATGGCTCGTTTCCTGCTTTGTTAATTTTACCCATTTGACAGGTGTGAAGTGTGTGACCATATAATCTGTTCGAGAGACTGGAACGCCGTTAAGGCCAACACCGTTAAGGCAAACGGTTACCCTACTGAATCAATGACGTAAGGGAAACACTAGCTGACAAAAACAGCTTTCCGCTTAACCAGAACAAAGAATAACTTACATGTGGTCCTCATTGCTCTACTCCCATCACTTACGCAGTAACCAACTTGGCATTATTCCTTCGGCATCATATATTCACAATATTATTTCAAGTTGAGGCCTCTAAGTGATACTTACGTGTGCATTTTTGTTTTTCAGCTCTTTGCATGTTGCTTGGAGTTTTTGTAACCTATATTCGCCTTTGGCTCTCCATTTAAAACTACCTTTTAATAGGCTCATTTCATTTTGTGTGTTGTGAACCTGAACTGTATTTTTGTATTATTGTACCAATAGAAAGTGGGGTGTGTTCAAAAAATATTGGTAAATTATACGCTTGGAATTCTATCTTATACAATGAAAACTATAATGTCCTTCCTGTACCATGAATTTAGTCGACATACGATTCTGCTGAGTAGTATTTCTAACTGTTACATCTACCTTACAGGTGAAGGACTACTCCAGATTGAAACAAGGACAAGCTGAAACATGCAGACTACTCTTATGTGGGGTACTTCACTGTTGTAGTTCTCTCAATAAAGTGTTACAGACGTTCCACAAAGAATCTTTTGAAATCTGTGTTAAACTTATCCCAAGTAGGGGGTGCCTGGGTCTCAGTCCCTTAAGCAGCTGACTCTTGGTTTCAGCTCAGGTCATAATTCATTGGTCATGGGATGGACCCCGAGTCTGGCTCGATGCTCCTCAGGAAGTCAGCTTGAACGATTCTGTCCCTCTGCTCCTGTTCCCTCCCTCCCTCCCTCCATGCCTCCCTCTCTCTCTCTCTCTCTCTTAAATTAATAAACCTTTAAAGGAAAACTTATTCTGAGTAGTCGATGCTATCAAAATTAGGTCACTTTTTGAAATGTTATAGTCCGATTGAGCTGATATACACAGATATATCTGTACATTGAATTTCTGTCCAGCAACCGTGCTACGTATGCTTTAATAAGTGTACATCGACCTCCGTTTTGAGTTTCAACAGACACAATGATACCATCTTTGAACACTTGACAGTTTGTTTCTGCCAATTTAAACCTTTCCCCTCTTTTTCTCCTTTGACAACATTGGACAGACCCACCCAGTACAATGTTGAAAGAACTGGCCACGATGGACAGCCTTGTGTTATTCCTGATAAATTAGATAATATTTAACATTTTGTCTATTTACTGTGAAGGAAAGGAAGTTCCATTCTTACTCTCGTTTACCATGAATATTTCTATTGAAAATATGTTGACTTCCAATAAACACTTGCAGTACGTTTATTCAGATGAGGGTAGGATTTCCCTTCATTAATCTGTGAATGTGATGAATTACTTACATATTGTCCTATGTTTAAACCAACCATACATTACCGGGAGGGCAGGGTCATGATATATTATCTTTCTGAATACTCTACTTCTTAATAATTTGTTTAGAAGTTTTACGACTATCCTCATGAGTGTCATTAGCAAACACTTTTATATACTGTCTTGGATATTGGTATGAAGGCCATACTAGCTTCATAAAATGAGTTGTTATGTAAAACCTCTTTTCCGCTTCTCTGGAACTGAAGACTCTGGAAGGCTGGGAGTAACGTAGGACTAGACTTGCCCGTGTTCAGCTGTGTCTGGATCGCATCTCTCTTTTGCAGTCGGACCCTCCCTAAATGGCAGGTGACTGAAGGGACACCTCCAGGTTCCCATCCTTTGAAATTTTGTGAGGGGCCCATCTTCCCTGCAAGACACCTCTAATGATGCTGTCACTCCAAAAGCTACCTGCTCCAGTTTCTATACTCTTACGAATCTTCTATACCCAGAAAGCTAAAGGTCATGGCTCTCTTAACTACATAATTTTGATCTGTGCTGTCTGATTGTGAATAGCTGGCCAACCTCGACTTGTCTACCGTGACGACCATAGGTCCATTTATTGGGCTTTTTAAAAAACAAGAGTTAGTATTAAAACTCTTATTTATGTTAGCCACTTCTTTCTCCTGGGTTCCATACATTTATAACCTCATTTAATCTTCACAAAAAGGTGGGTCACAGTGTACCCAAAACTTACGTCTCACTCTAATAAGCAGTAGATTTTGGGATTTAGTTCCAATTTAGATGTCCTTGCTATTTCTCAAAGGAAATACTCCTGAAAATGTTGGCCAGGAAAACTGACAGGTACATGATGATGATACTGGTAATCTGATGTTTACATAAAAGTTTATAGTAATTTCTTCTTATTTTTCGAGGTGAAGGTTTTGTGTTTTGTTTTTTGTTTTTTGTTTTTTGTTTTTTTTGACTTGAGGGGTTTTATCCTTCTTTTGAAGGAAAGGTTTTCCAAACTGTGGCACACAGACGTCACACGGTTTTTCAGATGAAATCACTGATTTGGAAAGAAAGATTTAAATTTAAGTATGGGGGACAGGTAATACAAACATTTCAATTCTTAATATACTAGCACAGTGAATTTACAGTGCTATAGAAAAATATAACTCTAACCCTAAAGCAAATTGGCGCAGTTTATAGAGAGAAGTGTAACTCATGTCACAAGCTCCATGGCAAAACAGAAACAAAAACAACAGAGATCTCCTGTAAAATTTCTGAGCTTTCTTGAATAGCTTTTAAAGGTGGGATCCCTGGGTGGCTCAGCTGGTTAAGCCGGTGCCTTTGGCTCAGGTCATGATCCCAGGGTCCTGGGAAAGAGTCGCGCGTCAGGCTCCTAGCTCGGCACAGGGCTCCTTGCTCAGCATCGGGCTCCTTGCTCAGCATCAGGCCCCTTGCTCAGCGTGGAGCCTGCTTTTCCCTCTGCCTGCCAGTTCGCCTGCTTGTGCTCTCTCTCTCTCTGACAAATAACTAAATGAAATCTTTTAAAAAACTTTTAAAGGCAGAGACATAAGCCATTGCGATAGGTGTGATATCTCATTGTAGTTTTTCATTGGCTTTTCCCCGACGATCAGTGATGTTGAGCATATTTTCACGTGTCTGTTGGCCGTCTGGATGTCTGCTTTGGAAAAATGTCCATCCTTTCCTTCTGCCTATTTTTTAACTGCATTCTTCATTTGGAGGCTGTCGAGTTTTATAGGCACTTTATATGTTTTGGATAATAGCCGTTTATCAAATGTGTCATTTGAAAATATCTTCTCCCATCCCACAGGTTGCCTTTTCGTTCTGTTGTTTGTTTCCTTAGCTGAGTAGAAGCTTGTTAATTGATGAATTCCCAGTCGTTTATTTTTGATTTTGTTTCCCTTGCCTCAGGAGACATATCTAGAAAGAACGTGCTAGGGCTGCTGTCAAGGAGGTTGTGTTCTACTCTAGGATTCTGATGGCTTCAGGATTCACATTTAGGTCTTTTATCCATTTTGATTTATTTTTGTGTATGGTGTAAGAAAGCGGTCCAATTTCATTCTTTTGCATGTTGCTGTCCAGCTTCCCCAACACCCTTTCTCAGAGAGACTGTCTTTTGCCCTTGGATGGTCTTTCCTGCTTTGTCAAACAGGAGTTGACCTTATAGGGGTGGGTTCCTTTCTCGGTTTTCTATTCTGTTCCCCTGATCGATGTGGCTGTTTCTGTGGCTGTGCCATCTTGTTCTGATCACTACACCTTTGTAATATAACATGAAGTCCAGAATTGTGATACCTCCAGCTTTGCTTTTCTTATTCAAGGTTGCTTTGGCTCTTCTGGGTCTTTGGTGGATACATACCAATTTTAGGATTATTTGTTCTTGCTCTGTGGCAAATGCTCGTGGTATTTTGATAGGGATGCCATTAAATGTGTAGATTGCTTTGGGTAGTATAGACATTCTAGCAATATTTATTCTTCTAATCCATGTGCATGGCATAGTTGTCCATTTCTTTGTGTCATCTTCAGTTTCTTTCACCAGTGTTCTATAGTTGTCAGGGTACAGGGCTTTCACCTCTCTGGTAAGGTTTATAACTAGGTATTATGTGGTTTTTGCAATTGTAAATGGGATTGACTCCTCAATTTCTATTTGTGTTGCTTCATTGTTGGTGTATAGAAATGAAACGGATTTCTGTAGCTTGACTTTGTGTCCTGTGCGTTTACTGAATGCGTGTAACAGTTCTAGCAATATTTTGGTGGAGTCTTTTGGGGTTTCCACATAGAGGATCATTGCCTTCTGCAAATACTGAAAGTTGGACTTCTTCCTTGCCGGTGTGGATGCCCTTGTTTCTTTTTGTTATCTGATTGCTGAGCCTGGGACGTCTAGTATTTTTTTATTTAAATTTCATTAATGAACATGTAGTGTAGTAGTACTTTCAGAGGTAGAATTTAGCGATTCATCTGTTGCATAGAACACCCAGTGCTCTTTACAGCAAGTGTCCTCCTTGACGCCCCTCACCCAGATATCCCATTCCCCCCACACATCCCCTCCTGTAACCCTGTTCCTATAGTCAAGAGTCTTGTATGGTTTGTCCCTCTCTCTGATTTCCTCTTATTTTACTTGTCCCTCCCTTCCCCTATGATCCTCTGCTTTGTTTCTCAATTTCCACAAAGGAGTGAAATCATATGATAATAGTCTTTCCCTGAAGGCCTTGTTTCGTCTAGCATAATACCCTCTAGTTCCATCCATGTTGCGGCAAATGGTAAGATGTCAGTGTATTGATGGCTGAGTAATATTCCATTGTATATATATATACACCACACTTGTTTATGCATTCATCCATTGATGGACATCTGGGCTCTCTCAGTATTTTGGCTATTGTGGCCTTTCCTCCTATAAACATTGTGGTGCAGGTGGCCCTTCAGATCACTACGGGTGTATCCTTTGGGTAATTACCTAGTAGTGGAATTGCTGGATCGTAGGGTAGATCTATTTTTAACTTTGTGAGGAGCCTCCCTACTGTTTTCCAGAGTGGCTGTACCAGCTTGCATTCCCACTAGCAGTGTAAGAGGGTTCCCCTATCTGCCCATCCTCACCAACATCTGTCACTTCCTGACTTGTTAAATTTAGCCATTCTGACGAGTGTGAGGAGGTATCTCATTGTGCTTTTGAATTGTATTTCCCTGATAGCGAGGGATGTGGAGGATTTTTTCACGTATCTGTTGGCCATTTGTGTATGTGTTCTTTGGAGAAACGTCTGTTTCCTTCTGCCTATTTCTTGACTGGATTATTTGTGTTTGGGGGATTCTGTATCATAAGAGCTTTATATATTTGGGATACTAACCCTTTATCAGGAATGTCATTTGCAAATATCTTTTCCCTATCCATAGGTTGCCTTCTAGTTTTCTTGATTACTTCCTTTGCTGTGGAGGAGCTTTTCATTTTGTTGAAGTCCAAATACTTTATTTTTGCTTTGGTTTCCATTGCTTTGGGAGACATATGTAGAAAAATTGTATGATTAATGTCAAAGAGGTTACTGCCTGTATTCTCCCGTAGGATTTTAATAGCTTCATGTCTCACATTTAGGTTTTTAGTCTATTGGGAATTTGTTTTTGTATATAGTGAAAAAAATGGTCCAGTTTCATCCCTTTGCATGTTGCTGTCCAGGTTTCCCAACACCATTTGTTGAAGAGACTATCTTTTTCCCATTGGCTGTTTTTTTTTTAAGATTTTATTTATTTATTTGACAGAACAGAGAGAGAGATAGCAAGAGCAGGATCACAAGAAGGGGGAGTGAGAGAGGGAGAAGCAGGCCTCCCGCCGAGCACGGAGCCTGATGTGGGGTTCGATCCCAGCACCCTGGGACCATGACCTGAGCCAAAGGCACACACTTAAACAACTGAGCCACCCCCGCACCCCGGATATTCTTTTTCAAAAATTTTTATTAGTTTATTTTAGAGAGAAAGATCGAGAGAGCGAGCTTCCCCAAGTGGGGCAAGGGGCAGAGGGAGAGGGAGAAGATCTCATGCAGACTCTATGCTGAGCGTGGAGCCTGTCGCTTCGCTTGATCTCAGTAAACTGTGCCAAAACTATGAGTCACATGCATAACCAGCTGAGCTACCCAGGCACTGATCATTGGATCCTTTTTTTAATAGCTTCTTCCTTTTTTTTTTTTGTTTGTTGGCGTAGAGTTTGAAGTAATTCTTATCCACCCTTTGTTCTCTTGTTTATACACTTTAGACTATACCTTATCCTCAAGCATGACTTCATCTGCATTCAGTACAAGTTGTGGGCCACCTTCATTAATATTGGATTAAAGCTATTTTCTAGTTTTCAGTATGATTTCTTTCAGCATAAGTTACCTACCAGAGTATGGCTTGGTCCGAGATTTTTCCGTTCTTTTTAATGTTGAATTCTACATCAACTTTCCTCTTGTCAGGCAACCGATTCTTACTTCCTTTGAAGCCTGTTAAGGCTTATTCGAGTGAGTCATTTTGTTAAATACTAGTTTACATTACTAGTACACATTAACCAAAGTGTGTATTCTGTCATCATTGTGTTTCATGCCATTGTGTTGCTTCCTTATTCGAGGAACCTCCTGTGTGTAATCTGAACCTAGCACCACCCCCCCCATAAGAGGAGGGCAGGAATAAACCCAAGAAAGAGGTGGATCACCTCAGATTGGTGGGTTGCAGGTTAAGAAGCAAGGAAATTTATTTACGATTCTTTTTTACCGCGTCCAAAAGACTAGGAGATATCCACGCCAGTCCATCAATTCTTTAAAGTTTGTACAGAGAGACTATGGACTCTGAGAAACAAACTGAGGGTTCTAGAGGGGAGGGGTGTGGGGACTGGGTTAGCCCGGTGATGGGTATTAAAGAGGGCATGTACTGCATGGAGCACTGGGTGTTGTATGCAAACAATGAATCAGGGAACACTACCTCAAAAACTAATGATGTGAGAATGTATGGTAATTAACATCAGATTAAAAACAGTTTATACAGAGGATTTAAGTGAGTTCAGCCATATACAGCTTCCAAAGACTCTTTTTAAAAAAATTGTATTATGTTCTGTTAGTTGCCGCAACATACGTGATTAGTTTCTGAGGTGGTGATCCATGATCCATTGTTTTCGTATAACACCCAGTGCTCCATGCAGCACGTGCCCTCCTTAATAGCCATCACCGGGGTAACCCATCCCCCCTCTCCCCTCTCCTCCAAATCCCTGTTTGTTTCTCAGACTCCATAGTCTCTCATGGTTCATCTTTCCCTCTGATTCCCTCCCCCGCCTTCATTTTTCCCTTCGTTCTCCTAAGGTCCTCCATGCTATTCCTTATGTTCCACAAATAAGTGAAACCCTGGGATAATTGACTTTCTCGGCTGGAGTTATTTCACGTAGCATCATCTCCGCCAGTCCCATCCATGTTGATGTAAAAGTTGGGTATTCACCTTTCTGATGGCTGAGCAATATTCCATTGTCTATATGGACCACTTCTTCTTTATCCATTCATCTGTTGAAGGGCATCTCGGCTCTTTCCCCAGTTTGGCTATTGCGGACATTGCTGCTATGAACATTGGGGTGCGTATGGCCCTTCTTTTCACTACATCTGTGTCTTTAGGGTCAATACCCAGGAGTGCAATTGCTGGGTCATACGGTAACTCTGTTTTTAACTTTTTGAGGCACCTCCACACTCTTTTCCAAAGTGGCTGTACCAACTTGCATTCCCACCAACAGTGTAAGAGGGTTCCCCTTTCTCCACAACCTCTCCAACATTTGTTGTTTCTCGCCCTGTCCATTCTTGCCATCCTAACTGGTGTAAGGTGGTATCTCAATGTGGTTTTGATTTGAATTTCCCTGATGGCTAATGATGATGCACATTTTTTCACGTGTCTGTTAGTCATTTCTATGTCTTCTTCGGAGAAGTGTCTTTTCATGTCTTCTGCCCATTTTTTGACTTGATTATTTCTTTTTTCGTTGTTGAGTTTGGGAAGTTCTTTTTAGATCTTGGATACCAGCCCTTTATCTCCAGTGTCCTTTGCAAATATCTTCTCCCATTCTGTGGGTTGCCTCTTTGTTTTGTTGACTGTTTCCTTTGCTGTGCAGAAGCTTTTGATCTTGATGAAGTCCCAAAAGTTCATTTTTGCTTTTGTTTCACTAGCTTTTGGAGATGTATCTCGAAAGAAGTTGCTGTGGCCGATGTCAAAGAGGTTACTGCCCATGTTCTCCTCTAGGATTTTGATGGATTCCTGTCTCACATTGAGGTCTTTCATCCAAAGAGTCTTATCACCACAATTCTATGTCAAGACGGTATCCTTAGGGTATATTCGAAGAACGGGAAAGGAAAGCAGTATGCACATTTCAAGAACAGGGCACTAGGAGGGGGTGCCAGTGTGGCCCAGTCAGTTAAGCCCCTGACTCTTGATCTCAGCTCAGGTCTTGATCTCAGTGTCGTGAGTTCAAGCCCCGTGTCGGGCTCCACAGTGGGCATGGAGCGAACTTTAAAAAAAAACAAAGTAAAAGAGGGGACCGTGTGGATGCATATATTTATTCATTTGTGTGTTCTATTTACACACTTATAATTTTAACCCTGACCCGTTTAAAATTATTTTCATATGTGGTATCAAAATAAGTAGATCCCCATACGGGAAGTGAGGGCCAAGTAAAATAAGACAACATCAGAAAGGGAGAGAAACCATAAAAGACAGTTAACTATGGGAAACACACTGAGGGTTCCTGGAGGGGCAGTGGGTGGGGGATGGGCTATCTGGGAGATGTCCAGTAAGGAGGCACTGGATGTAATGAACACTGACTGAGGTTTATATGTAACTGGTGAATCACTAAAGTGAAACTACTCTGAAACTAATACTACACTATCCGTTAAGCACTTGAATTTAAATAAATCAATAATATTAGATTCAACCTCACGGTGACATGGAGTACAATACTTGTTACCGTCTTTTGATTCATACTTCTTATGGCCCTTTTTCTCTTTATGAGAACGTTCCAATATTTTTTGTGATTCCACTTTTCTCTGTGAGGTTGTTAAGTCTGTATTTCCTTTCTCTTTTATTGACTATCACACAGCTTCCACTATGCAGCCCTGAGTTGATACAGTGTTAATAATTACTAACAGCGAATGCAAAGTATGAATTCTATTACTTCCCTTATACTGCAGGATTTGTGGAATGCTTTAACTTCATTTCTCCCCTTGAACTTCTACCTTATATTTACATTACGTTAATTTTACATATACTTGAAACGCCATAAAATATGATTTTTTTGTTTCTACAATGATGATGCAGTCAATATTCTCTTATATTTACTCACATAATGACCTTTCTTTGCTCCTCCTTATTTCCTATAATACTGTTTCACTTTGGAGTTCTATTTTTTCTGCCCGGAGAACTTTTAATATTATTTCTCTTAGTGCACACTTGCTGGTGATGAATTTCATCAGTGTGTGTGTGTTTGTGAGGGAGAGAGAACACTTACAATTCGTCTTCTTAAAGAATATTTTTATTGCTTATAGAATCCTACATTGACACTTGGTTTCCTAGACTGTGAAAGCTACCATTTCATTTTCTCCTAGGTTTCATTATTCTATGATATCGCTCACCTTTAAAGGTAAAGTATACTTTTTTACCTGCTTGCTTTTATGAATTTCTGTTTGGTTATCAGCACTCTTTAAATTTGATGCTGTGGGGGTGACTATCTTTGTCATTATTTCTGGAGGGTCTACAGAGCTTGTGATATGTACGGATGCCTTTCATCAGTTGTAGAAAATCTGGGCTATTGTTTGTTCACACACTGCTTCTTCCCTGTTTTTTCTCTCCTTGCCTGTCTTCACTTACACCTGTGTTGGACCTGAATCCTTACCTTTTTTTCTCTCTAGCTTCATGTTGATATTTTCAGCTCCCTAATCCTGTGGTCTGCCTTGGTCCTGACCTTGCTTGTATGGAATCTTCTGCTAACCCGATATAGTGGATTCTTAGTTTTAAAGGCTGGGTTTTCACCATTTGAAAATGTCCATTTGAATCATTTAAAGATAGTTTAGTTTTCTGTTGAAATTTTTCATCTTTCAGGATGAGAATCATACGCAGTTGTTCCTAGGAAGTACCATTGCTAAAAGTAGAGGCAACATTTTTCTTTTACTGAAACCCATCCATTTAACATATGGACCGTACGTTTCTACTAATATTTATACTCAGTGGAACAATAAGATTTCTGTATATTAAGGAATAGCAGTTTTGATCACACACTATGCCTATTCAAAAATAACATGAAAAATCAATCTGATGTGGACTATAGCATGGAAAACCCTGGCACTCGATAAATTTCATATTATACAGTCTCTTGCATGACTCAGAGAGTACTAGAGGTTTAATAGCCGTTGGTTCCATATTGATGAAGTATAGGTGTGTTAAATTGGATGATATGGGTAAGTTCTCACTTTTGAAAGTACTAATCCGACTTTCATTATTCAGCACATTGAGGAAATAAGAATTAGACATAAGCTTTTGTTTCGGGCATGTGCCAAAATTTATGAAAGAAGTGGCACTCTGTACAAAACAAGATACGAGTTTTGGTCTGGACAAAATGACAGAGACTCATTTCTACTTGGTCTTCTCTACGAAGCAAGCCTGTGGAGTTTGAGATTAATGCAAGAGGCAACCAAATGAAAACTCTGAAAGAACGAAATCTTGCCATTTGCGATGGCGTGGATGGAGCTAGGCCAAATAAGCCGGTCAGAGAAAGAAAAAAACCATGTGCTTTCACTCATGTATGGAATATAAGGAACAAAAGAGATGAACATGGGACAGGGGAAAGAAAGACAAACCAAGACACAGACTCTTAATTATACAGAACAGATTGAGGGTTACTGGAGGGGAGGTGGGTGGGGGAAATCTGTTAAATAGGGGATGGGGATTTAGGAGGGGATGTTGGATGAGCACTGGGCTTTGTATGTAAGTGATGAATCACTAAATCCTACACCTGAAACTAATATTACACTGTATGTAAACTCACTGGAATTTTGTAAAAACTTGGGAAAGGAAAAAGAGAAAATTCTGAATAATATTAAAGGAAAGGAAAAGGATTTGGGGACTCCAGAAGTGGATAACAACACAGTGGCTGGAAAACTTACTATGTGAGCTGATATTACAGCCCAAATCCAAAGACAGTATGAAGGCAGAATTCTCTCTTCCTTGGGTGACTTCAGCCCTGTTTTCTTTTATGGTCTTCGTCTGACTGAATGAGTCCCGGCCCCCTTATAGAAGGTGATGTGAATTACTCGTAGTCTACTGGTTTAAATGTTAACCTTATCTAGAGATTAGCTTCCCAGCAATATCCCCTCTAGTATTTGACCAAATATGTGAATACTCTGTCCTAGCCAAGTTGACACATGAACTTAACCATCATCTGTTCTTTCCCTGGGAAGCGCCTCTGGAAGGCAGGTTACATGAAAGTATTAGCACCAAAGCGGTGGGCAGCATTCTTAACTTACAGTTCAACGGAATCATTGTCATTTTTCTTCCCATTGAAACTAAGACCTCTAGGCAAGCAAGGCATAAAGCCACAGGGGCAGGAAATAGAAATTGTGCTAGTGCATCACTAGGGGTTAATAGTGAGTGGTGCCACTGCCAGTTTCCATCCCTCGATTCCTGGACCCGTGATTCCTGCCCATGGGAAAAATAGCCCCGTGTGTTGGATGCTGATTCAGGTATACAGCCTCCTGGAGAACCTTGCCCCACTCCTACAGGGTATTGCCATCTACCTGGCACCATTAGCAGAGTCTTCAAAAGGACATTCCAACGTTGCGTCAGCCAGCGGACTTGGAACAGTGGGGAGCATGATAGCACCAGTGAATTGCATGACTAGGGGCTCGTGGCTTCACACCATGTGCTGTGAACTTAGTTCCTCCATCAGAATCAGGCTGCACGGAATACAACAGTGGTAGGAAAAGCATTCCGTAAGTCACTGCTGTTAGTTTAGACACGAAGCAATGCATGCAGGGAAGGCAAATTCATGTCGATGGTAAGTGTCTATTCCAGTAAGAACAAATGCCGCTTTTCCATGATAGAAGAGGTCCAATGTAATAAACCTGCCACCAGCTAGCTGGCTGATCACCTGGGGGGAGGGTGCCTTATCAAAGACACACGGATCATTTCTGTTGCTAGCAGGTATGGGCACTCAGCGGTGCACTCAGCCACGTCAGCTCTGGTGAGTAGAAGTCCAGTGCTGAACCAATACATAACATCCTTCTATGACCCATGGCCAATTGGTCCAGTAGCCCATTGGGCAATGACAAGGATGGCTGAGGAAAGAGGCTAATATCCATAGAACAGTTCATCTTATATACTTGATTAGTAAAATGCATCTCTGCTGAGAGAGAGAGACAACCAACAAACAGACTCTTAACTGTAGCGAACAAACTGATGGTTACCGGGGGTGGGGGTGGGGTGGGGATGGGTGAAATAGACGATGGGGATTAAGGCGTGCACTTGTCCTGATGAGCGCTGGGTGATGTCTGGGATTGTTGAATCACGATAGTATACACCTGAAACTAATATAACACTGTAGGGCGACTTTACTGAAATTTAAAAGAAAAGAGAATGGGAAAAAGAAAAAGAATCTTCCTCTCTGCTGAGGTCACCCTTTAGTGAGCATTCACATAAGCCACAAATACCTTCACATTTCTCACCTACTCAGAGAGGTCTATCCACATACCTCTTTCCTAGAATTTGGTCACCTATTTTAATTCCTGTTCCTTCCACTTCCCTGACCTCTCTGCCAAACAATTGGCCACAGCCCGTGAATTGGAAGATAATCAGAATTCCGTCCATTTCCTCTTTTCCTTAGAGGAGGGGAGAGGGGCAGAGGGAGAGGGAGAGAGAAGCTTAAGCAGGCTCCACGCCCAGCACAGAGCCCAACGGGGGGCTCGATCCCACAACCCTGAGATCGTGACCTGAGCCGAATTCAAGAGTCAGGCGCTTAACCAACTGAGGCACCCTAGTGCCCTTGTCCATTGATCTTTTAAGAAAAGTAAACAACCGGGTGCACTGCTCGAAGTTCTGCCCACTGGGAGGTTGACCCTTCCGCACTGTCCTCCACGGATATCCCAGAAAGGGGCTGTAGTACCACAGCTATCCACTTGCAGGTGGTGTCTGCATATGGTGCAGAATCATCTGTAAATTGGGCCCAAAGTATCACTTCCTCTGTCAATTGCATGTATCCCTGCTGTTGCACAAATCTGTGAGGCAGTCTGGCTCGGGGAAATGTTAAAGACAAAAGTGTGAAAGGAAACGGGTAACACAACCTATACCATTCCCTACTCCCTGGTTTCACTGTCTACGACAAGGCATCTGCTTTTGCTTCCTTTTCAGACTCCTCAGGCAAGTGGTTTTATTTTTTATTTTTTATTTTTTATTTTTGCCTTTTGTCTACAATGGTCAGTTACAGTCACAGGGAGACATAGGCAGCAGTGAGCTAACTCCATGGCAGCCAGCAGCAGAAAATCCTCACTAGGTTTTTTAAAATAGTTTTACTCTTTAGAGCAGTTTTAAGTTCACGGCAAACTTGAGCCAAAAGTCAGAGTTGCCACATACCTACCGCTCCCACCCATACACAGCCTCCTCCACTTACAATATTCTGCGTCAGAGTGATGCATGTACTATAATCGATGAACCCATATATCATAATCCCTCCAAACGTCCACCGACAGTTTCCGTTGTGATTCACCCTGCAGACCACCTCTGGTTCTGCTTGTTATCAGTGCTGGGGCGTCGGCTGATGCTGGTCCCGGCAATCCCTCCTAGTAGCAGTACCGTTACCTACTTGGGACATTGCTTGACACAGGCTCCTGCTTAACATGACAGACTCCACTTTGCTCTCTACATCAACGTAAACTTACTAATCCATCAAGGCCTCACTTGGGAACACAAGGGTCGCAAATAACGTTCTGCTTCGTTCTGGGAACTACCTGAAAAACCCATTAGTGCGTCAATAAAAAGTGTGAAAGGACATTTTTCAACCACAAGAAAGATTGAGCTTTCGGTCTTAAAATTCTTGCTTTGTGGGCCACCTGGTTGGCTCAGATGGTTAAGCGTCTGCCTTCCGCTCAGGTCAGGATCTCCAGGTCCTGGGATCCAGCCCCAGGTCGGGCTCCCAGCTCAGTGGGGAGTCTGCTTCTCCCTCTCCCTCTGCCTCTCCCCCTGCTTGGGCTCTCTCTCTCTCTCAAATAAATAAAAATCTTTAAAATTTTTTTCCCTTGTGTCATCCAAACCTAAGCCATTCTATCACCATTCTCACCCAATCTTAATCACACCGTCCTCCAACATTAAAGATCTGCTATATAGAGGACTTCAAAATCTGAATAAATATCTCTCCTGCCCTGACACCTCCAAGACTCTATTAAGAGTCTGTCCAGGTCGTGCTCTCCCTTTATGAGATAATGTCAGCTTTGCTTAGAAGTGGCCTGGCGGTTTATTGGGAAGTACAGAATTTGAGGAACATAGACACTACTGCTGCATGCCATGTGAGCATGGACGGAGCCTAAATCCCAGGACCAGTATCTGTGGATATTTCTGAAAGCATACACCGACTGAATGAACGCAGTCATAGAGGAAAGAGCTACGACTGCAGAGTATTGAACGTGTGGTAGCGCCAAGAAAAACGTAAAGAGAATAGATGTTAAAGTATTTATGACCACAGAAGTGAGCCAGTTCATTCAAAAATGACACATCACCCAAAAGCAAAGGAGGAAATGACTAAACAAAGTACGTATCAAACTCGGATATAAATGCTTCATATCTATTTATATCTCAGCGGTGTTTCTTCTTCTTTCAAGATTTCATTTATTAATTTGTCATAGAGAGAGAGCACAACCAGGGGGCGCAGTAGGCAGAGGAAGAAGCAGGCTCCCGCTGAGGAAGAAGCCCGATGCTGGACTGGATCTCAGGACCCTGGGATCATGACCTGATTCTAAAGCAGATGCTTAATCGACGGAGCCACCCAGGCGTCAGTGTGTCATTGGTTTTTCTGAGACACCTTGTCCGCTAAGGGTAAGCTGGGGCTCTCTGTCCCCAAAGTATCTGGCTGTCTAGGAGAGATTGGGTGGTGTGCAAAACAGAATGCTCAAGCCCCTTTCCTTCTCCTGGGCTGAGCCACGCGGCTGCGAGTCTCTGCAGCAGCACAGGCGGGAAAACGTCAACCCACCCTCCCCGCAGCCAAGGCTGTACGCATGCTCCTTGCTGTGAGCGAACAGTGCGCATGCTCCTTGCTGTGAGCAACTGTTACTGGGCGTGCGTATTGCTGCCCGCGCTCTGTGATCTGGCGTGAGATCCATTGAGGCGGCGTGTTCTCTGTCCCGTGAGCTTTCTCGATAGCCGAATTCAACTGGTAGGTCCCCAGATCAGTCCTTCCAGGAGTTTAAGTGTGAGCGAGGATGGGGAGGGAGCCAGTGGGCCGCGGGCAGGTGGGGACGGTAGATCTGTGCGTCCTAGGTAGAAGTGGCGAGGAGCTAGCGCCCTTGTCCTGACAGGCGTCGCGGCCGCCATGGCGCTCGTCCTCGTGGTGGGGCCAGGGCAAGTGAGGATGGTGGGTCGAGGAGGGGAGGGGAAGACGGGCCCAAGCCCGGCGCGGGCGGGGCGGGGCGGTTAGTTGAGATCTCGGAGTCCTGGAGCACCTGCAGCTGCCAGCAGAGCACGGAGTCCAGGATCCTCTGTGGGACCCGGGGCAGGGAGCCGACCAGGCGGTATAGAAAAGGCCAGGTAGCGGGGAACGCTGGGGGCTTGTGACTGGGTCCGCGAGATTGGTCGTGCACCCTGCTGTGGTCGAGGCAGGAGCCGGCCCGTGGGTCTGGTTCGCGACTACACGCCTGAACCCTTGGAGTGCGAACACAGCCCGAGGCCGTATGCAGAGGATTATTTCTTTCCCTGCGTTCTAGCCAAACGTTATTTAAGACGGTAAATGAGCCTAGGAAATGGAAATGTGACCAAAGCAGTAGTGACTCAGGTTTGAATGTCCAGCACTGTTTTCTCAAACGTCTTTATAGTGGGGAATGCAGGCGTGAGGCTAAGCCTCGTCTTTTAGCCTGTCCATAGGGTGATTTCACGGCCAGCCTGGCTGATGTAAATGATCTTGCAGCCCGTGTCTTTGGTGTGACCACAGCTTGTACACTCTACTGATGCTAGGTTGGCTCTCAGAGTGTTTTCAAAGTAAAAACAAAAATTAAGCCTTTGGCCTTGGTTGGACGTGGTATGCCTCTCCTTTAGTGTACATTTTCCAAATACCAGTGTTCTCCTTTCAGGGTGAACTATGAGTGCCCGAGTCAGATCCAGATCCAAGCAAAGAAACGATGATCCAGGGTCTAAACAGCAGGTGGGTGTCAGTACTTCCGTGTTGGATGTTTTCCATTACCGTCCATTTATTGCTCTGAAAACTTTGCTGAGCTGCAGGCCTACAGATGCAGTGATAAAAGCTTTTCTGCTGATAAAGGGAGGGAAACATTGAATCAGAAGGCTTCCATATTTCTGTTGTTGGAGCAAATACACACTATGGCTCCTTTGTCATGCTTATTAACGACAGATTGTTCATATGCATCCCAGCATAGTTTACAGTAGACTCCAAAGTGCTTGTGGTTACCTTTTGTTGGAGTAGCCGCTGTGTGGGAAGAGTCACTTTTAAGAATAAGCGCATAGAATCATGATGTGGGAGTGTCGTTATGCTTATTCCTTATTTGATATCAAAATATGTAATGTATGTTTATACTGTTAGCATGTATTAACAACACAACTTTTTATTTGCCCACATACTCACACCCACACACACACCCTTAGGAGCAGCAACCCAGTGATGAGCAACCGAAAAAAAGGGAGGCACCACCTGAGCGTCAGGATATTCTACCTGATCAAGGGAAGGAAGTTGAAGCAGGACCTGTGGCTCAAGGTGAAGGGACAGGGAAGGAGAATGACTGTGGTGGCAGGGTGTATATGTGGGCATCATGCGTTATGACAAACCATTGCATGAGGAAATAAAACATTGGAAGAGACTCTCAGTCATTTCTCGAAAACGGGTTGAAAATGTGAAGACTGTATAGTATGTAGCTTCACGTAGTCCTTCACCGTAACGAATTTCCCTTTTTCCTTGAGAATTAATCGGTGTGCTTGAAAATGCTCTCCTCTCTAAATTAGAGGAAAATGTTTAACTACAAAACTATACATCGCTTCCCTAGTTTAATTTGTTCTTCTTAGAATATTTTTGTGTGTCCTTTTCACTCATTTCATCAAAAGCGTAAGCACTAGTCAACAGGATAGGCAGAGTGGCACGTCAACGTATCCTGTAACGTGTGGAATAAAGCCAGTTTGCATACGGATGGGAGCCCCATTTTATAAATGAGAAAACTAAGGCTCAGGGATTGTGGCTTGCCAAAGACTGCTTGACACATGGAGATACACCTCGTAGTTCAGTACAAAGTTTGCGTTCTTGGGGAAGCTGGCAGGCTCAGTCGGTAGAGCATGTGACTCTCGGTGTCGGGGTCGAGAGTTCAAGGCCCATACTGAGTGTAGAGATTACTTAAAATAAGCAATTTTAAAGAGGTCTGTGTTCTTCCTACCATCTGTGTTGTTTTACAAACAAGTGAATGGTTTTGTATCGAATGCTTAGTAGTCAAATGTGTCTGTACTCTAAAGTAGCTTAATAGTGGCACAGGAATCAGTCCAGTTCAGTGGAGCAGGAGAGAGACTCCAGAAAAGAGCTCAGTGAATGATAGCCACTGTCTGATTAATCATTCAGGAAACTGGCATTAGGGTCACTACGTTAATATGATTTTTACGTGGCCTTAAAAGGTGTTGAAGTACTTTTACGATTAGGAAAATCATAAGGATCTTAAAACGATCATGAAACAAGAAATGAATGTCTTCCAAATTGAACATCTTCATCAAGTACTTGTAGTGAATTATGGACACCGTTCAGGCCATGGAGTGTGTTAGGAATTCGCTGTTAAGAGGTTTCCACAATATGGCTGAAGACAAAGTCCATTAATTTCTTTCCACCCTACTTGTCCCTACTGTCTCACTGCCAGACAGAAGTGGGACTGTTAATGACTACTGTTTTGCTGTTACTTTTGCAACTTTGCTCTATACATGACTGCTTTATCCTAAGTTATACATAGAGGGACTTTGCACTTAAATCGAACGGGTAAAATTGGACAAAATACCCTGCAGATTGCCCTACTACGGAATGGATGTCACTAGTATAGGATTTGTTAGAGGCCCACGAATACACTCAGCTTATCCTTCAGAAAACTACGTTGTACTTTTTAAATAAAATCTTATGCGTGGTGTAGACTTGATTTCCCACATGTAGCTGATGCTCTCTATTCTAAGAACACTGTGGTAATAGAAAGGAAATGAAGGTGCAGTGGGCTTTATCTTTAGAATGTCACTTGAAATAAAGCAAATCGTAGTACAGGAAAACAAGGGTGTGAAATGCATTTTCCCATCACATTTTTTTATCACCCTAGCCTATAGGCTTTTATTGGTTTATATTTCATATTTACTGCTTAAATCAATTACCTTTGTGTTTTAAGGACGGGACCTGGAAGCTGATCTCCAGGAGCTGCCTCAGGCAAAGGCTGGGGGTAGAACTGAAGATGACCCTGATGCAAGGGGCCAAGTCTGCCCTTCTTAGAGCCCATTAAAATGCCGGAAGCAGGTAAGTTATCCATTGACAGTGCAAAGTATGAGGGACTTTCCCCGAATATTATATCTTTACGTATGCAGATATAACTTTAATGATACATTTCTAACAGGGGTTGCATATGAAGATTACTTTCCCAAGTAGTTCAAATATCCTACCGGCCTGACTTATACACAAATAGAGATAGAAACAAATTGGGTCAAAGCCTTATTAAATCATACAATATGAAACCATTTTCTTTTTTTGAATATAAATACTTCAACGAACTGCTAATAATATTCAGATCCTTCTGTAAGTTCTGCTTTTATCAAACACAGAATTCATTTGGATTGAATATCAGTTTGTATGAAATATGCTGAGGCACTGAGGTAGGTTCTACCCGCGGCTGAAATATAACGTGTATGATTTTCTGACAATCCCTTAACTTCTGAACCCATCTTTACTCATATATATATTGAATTGAATTCTGATATAATACAGTCAATTTTAATGCTGATATTTGTATTCTGGGGTTCTGTTGGATACATAGAATACGAAGATGTTGCATTTTGCATGATTTTCTTTATCAGATAACATCTTTGGTCAAATTTTAACATGTGAATATAAATTTGGCTGCCACCGGGAACAACAAAACACAATGGTTGCTGTTTGTGTTTCACTATGGCGATCTGTACCCCTGTTCCTGTTTTTCATTTCAAATGTTTGTTTAATTTCTATGTAGGTAACGCACAGTGAAATACTGGTTTCAGGAGTAGAATTTAGGGATTCATCCCTTACCTATAATAGCCAGTGCTCATCACATCCGGTACCCTCCTTAACACCCATCACCCATTTAGCCCATCCCGACCCATCGTCCTCCATCAACACTCAGTTTCCTCTCTATACTTAAGAGTCTCACGGTCGGATTCCGTCTCTCTTTTTTTCTGTCCCATATGTTCATCTGTTTTTTTCCTTAAATTCTGCCTATGAGTGAAATCATGTTATTTGTTTTTCTCTGACTATTTTCATTAGCATGATATACTCGAGGACTTCCACATCGTTGCAAATGGCAAGATTTCATTCATTTTCATGGCTGAGTCATATTCTACTGCACACACACACACACACACACACACACACACACACACACACACACCAACGTCTTCTCTATCCGTTCATCGATCGGTGGACATTTGGGCTCTTTCCATAGTTTGGCTATTGTTGAAACTGCTGCTCTAATCATTGGGGTGTTTCTACACTTTGAGTCTGTAATTTTGTGTCCCTCGGGTAAAAACCTCATAGTGTAACTGCTGGGTCACAAGGTAGTTCTATGTTTAACTTTTCTAGGAACGTCTATACTGTTTTCCACAGCGACTGTCCCAGTTTGCATTCCCACCAACAGCGTAAGAGGGTTCCCCTTTCTCCACATCCTCACCTACATCTCGTTTCCTGCTTTGTTAATTTTACCCATTTGACAGGTGTGAAGTGTGTGACCATATAATCTGTTCGAGAGACTGGAACGCCGTTAAGGCCAACACCGTTAAGGCAAACGGTTACCCTACTGAATCAATGACGTAAGGGAAACACTAGCTGACAAAAACAGCTTTCCGCTTAACCAGAACAAAGAATAACTTACATGTGGTCCTCATTGCTCTACTCCCATCACTTACGCAGTAACCAACTTGGCATTATTCCTTCGGCATCATATATTCACAACATTATTTCAAGTTGAGGCCTCTAAGTGATACTTACGTGTGCATTTTTGTTTTTCAGCTCTTTGCATGTTGCTTGGAGATTTGTAACCTACATTCGCCTTTGGCTCTCCATTTAAAACTACCTTTTAATAGGCTCATTTCATTTTGTGTGTTGTGAACCTGAACTGTATTTTTGTATTATTGTACCAATAGAAAGTGGGGTGTGTTCAAAAAATATTGGTAAATTATACGCTTGGAATTCTATCTTATACAATGAAAACTATAATGTCCTTCCTGTACCATGAATTTAGTCGACATACGATTCTGCTGAGTAGTATTTCTAACTGTTACATCTACCTTACAGGTGAAGGACTACTCCAGATTTAAACAAGGACAAGCTGAAACATGCAGACTACTCTTATGTGGGGTACTTCACTGTTGTAGTTCTCTCAATAAAGTGTTACAGACGTTCCACAAAGAATCTTTTGAAATCTGTGTTAAACTTATCCCAAGTAGGGGGTGCCTGGGTCTCAGTCCCTTAAGCAGCTGACTCTTGGTTTCAGCTCAGGTCATAATTCATTGGTCATGGGATGGACCCCGAGTCTGGCTCGATGCTCCTCGGGAAGTCAGCTTGAACGATTCTGTCCCTCTGCTCCTGTTCCCTCCGTCCCTCCCTCCGTCCCTCCCTCCGTCCCTCCCTCTCTCCCTCTCTCTCTCTTAAATTAATAAACCTTTAAATGAAAACTTATTCTCAGTAGTCGATGCTATCAAAATTAGGTCACTTTTTGAAATGGTATAGTCCGATTGAGCTGAATACACACAGATATATCTGTACATTGAATTTCTGTCCAGTAACCGTGCTACGTATGCTTTAATAAGTGTACATCGACCTCCGTTTTGAGTTTCAGCAGACAGAATGATATCATCTTTGAACACTGACAGTTTGTTTCTGACATTTTAAACCTTTTCCCTTTTTTTCTCGTTTGACAACATTGGACAGACCCAGCCAGCACAATGTTGAAAGAACTGGCCACGATGGACAGCCTTGTCTTATTCCTGATAAATTAGATAATATTTAACATTTTGTCTATTTACTGTGAAGGAAAGGAAGTTCCATTCTTACTCTCGTTTACCATGAATATTTGTATTGAAAATATGTTGACTTCCAATAAACACTTGCAGTACGTTTATTCAGATGAGTGTAGCATTTCCCTTCATTAATCTGTGAATGTGATGAATTACTTACATTTTGTTCTATGTTTAAACCAACCATACATTACCGGGAGGGCAGGGTCATGATATATTATCTTTCTGAATACTCTACTTCTTAATAATTTGTTTAGAAGTTTTACGACTATCCTCATGAGTGTCATTAGCAGACACTTTTATATACTGTCTTGGATGTTGGTATCAAGGCCACACTAGCTTCATAAAATGAGTTGGTATGTAAAACCTCTTTTCCTCTTCTCTGGAACTGAAGATTCTGAAAGGCTGTGAGTAACGTAGGACTAGACTTGTCCGTGTTCAGCTGTGTCTGGATCGCATCTCTCTTTTGCAGTCGGACCCTCCCTAAATGGCAGGTCACTAAAGGGACACCTCCAGGTTCCCATCCTTTCCAATTTTTTAAGGGGCCCATCTTCCCTGCAAGACACTTCTAATGATGCTGTCACTCCAAAAGCTACCTACTCCAGTTTCTATACTCTTACGAATCTTCTATACCCAGAAAGCTAAAGGTCATGCCTCTGTTAACTACATAATTTTCATCTGTGCTGTCTGATTGTGAATAGCTGGCCAACCTCGACTTGTCTACCGTAATGACCATAGGTCCATTTATTGGGCTTTTTAAAAAACAAGAGTTAGTATTAAAACTCTTATTTATGTTAGCCACTTCTTTCTCCTGGGTTCCATACATTTATAACCTCATTTAATCTTCACAAAAAGGTGGGTCACAGTGTACCCCAAACTTACGTCTCACTGTAGTAAGCAGTAGATTTTGGGCTTTAGTTCCAATTTAGATGTCCTTGCTGTTTCTCAAAGAAAATACTCCTGAAAATGTTGGCCAGGAAAACTGACAGGTACATGATGACGATACTGGTAATCTGATGTTTACATAAAAGTTTATGGTAATTTCTTCTTATTGTTGGAGGTGAAGGTTTTGTGTTTTTTGTTTTTTGTTTTTTTGACTTTAGGTGTTTTATCCTTCTTTTGAGGAAAGGTTTTCCAAAATATGGCACACAGACGTCACACGGTTTTTCAGATGAAATCACTGATTTTGAAATAAAGATTTAAATGTAAGTATGGGGGACAGGTAATACAAACATTTCAATTCTTAATATACTAGCACACTGAATTTACAGTGCTATAGAAAAATGTAAGTCTAACCCCAAAGCAAATTGGAACAGTTTATAGAGAGAATGATAACTCATGTCACAAGCCCCATGGCAAAACAGAAACAAAAACAACAGATATCTCCTGTAAAATGTCTGAACTTTCTTGAATAGCTTTTAAAGGTGGGATCCCTGGGTGGCTCAGCTGGTTAAGCCGGTGCCTTTGGCTCAGGTCATGATCCCAGGGTCCTGGGAAAGAGTCGCGCGTCAGGCTCCTAGCTCAGTATAGGGCTCCTTGCTCAGCATCAGGCCCCTTGCTCAGCGTGGAGCCTGCCTTTCCCTCTGCCTGCCAGTTCGCCTGCTTGTGCTCTCTCTCTCTCTGACAAATAACTAAATGAAATCTTTTAAAACACTTTTAAAGGCAGAGACATAAGCCATTGCGATAGGTGTGATATCTCATTGTAGTTTTTCATTGGCTTTTCACCGACGATCTCTGATGTTGAGCATATTTTCACGTGTCTGTTGGCCGTCTGGATGTCTGCTTTGGAAAAGTGTCTATCCTTACCTTCTGCCTATTTTTTAACTGCATTCTTCATTTGGAGGATGTCGAGTTTTATATGTACCTTATATGTTTTGGATAGTAGCCGTTTATCAAATGTGTCATTTGCAAATATCTTCTCCCATCCCACAGGTTGCCTTTTCGTTGTGTTGTTTGTTTCCTTAGCTGAGTAGAAGCTTGTTAATTGATGAAGTCCCAATCATTTATTTTTGCTTTTGTTTCCCTTGTCTCAGGAGACATATCTAGAAAGAACGTGCTAGGGCTGCTGTCAAGGAGGTTGTGTTCTACTCTAGGATTCTGATGGCTTCGGGACTCACATTTAGGTCTTTGATCCATTTTGATTTATTTTTGTGTATGGTGTAAGAAAGCGGTCCAATTTCATTCTTTTGCGTGTTGCTGTCCAGCTTCCCCAACACCCTTTCTCAGAGAGACTGTCTTTTGCCCTTGGATGGTCTTTCCTGCCTTGTCAAACAGGAGTTGACCATATAGGGGTGGGTTCCTTTCTCGGTTTTGTATTCTGTTCCCCTGATTGATGTGGCTGTTTTTCTGGCTGTGCCATCTTGTTCTGATCACTACACCTTTGTAATATAACATGAAGTCCAGAATTGTGATACCTCCAGCTTTGCTTTTCTTAATTCATGTTTGCTTTGGCTGTTCTGGGTCTTTGGTGGATACATACCAATTTTAGGATTATTTGTTCTTGCTCTGTGGCAAATGCTCGTGGTATTTTGATAGGGATGCCATTAAATGTGTAGATTGCTTTGGGTAGTATGGACATTGTAACAATATTTATTCTTCTAATCCATGTGCATGGCATAGTTGTCCATTTCTTTCTGCCATCTTCAGTTTCTTTCACCAGTGTTCTACAGTTGTCAGGGTACAGGGATTTCACCTCTCTGGTAAGGCTTATAACTAGGTATTATATGGTTTTTGCAATTTTAAATGGGATTGACTCCCTAATTTCTATTTGTGTTGCTTCATTGTTGGTGTATAGAAATGAAACGGATTTCTGTACCTTGACTTTGTGTCCTGTGCATTTAGTGAATGCGTGTAACAGTTCTAGCAATATTTTGGTGGAGTGTTTTTGGGTTTCCACATAGAGGATCTTTGCCTTCTGCAAATACTGAAAGTTGGACTTCTTCCTTGCCTGTGTGGATGCCCTTGTTTCTTTTTGTTATCTGATTGCTGAGCCTGGGACAGCTAGTATTTTTTTATTTAAAATTCATTAATGAACATGTAGTGTAGTAGTACTTTCAGAGGTAGAATTTAGCGATTCATCTGTTGCATAGAACACCCAGTGCTCTTTACAGCAAGTGTCCTCCTTGACGCCCCTCACCCAGATATCCCATTCCCCCCACACATCCCCTCCTGTAACCCTGTTCCTATAGTTAAGAGTCTTGTATGGTTTCAATGATTCTTTGTGGAACGGCTGTAACACTTTATTGAGAGAACTACAACAGTGAAGTACCCCACATAAGAGTAGTCTGCATGTTTCAGCTTGTCCTTGTTTAAATCTGGAGTAGTCCTTCACCTGTAAGGTAGATGTAACAGTTAGAAATACTACTCAGAAGAATGGTATGTCGAGTAAATTCATGGTACAGGAAGGACATTATAGTTTTCATTTTATAAGATAGAATTCCACGTGTATATTTTACCAATATTTTTTGAACACACCCCACTTTCTATTGGTACAACAATGCAAAAAGACTGTTCAGGTTCATAACACACAAAATGAAATGAGCCTATTAAAAGGTAGCTTTAAATGAAGATGAAAAAGCGAATGCAGCTTTACAAAAACTCCAAACAACATGCAAAGAGGTGAAAAAGGAAAATGTACACGAAAGTATCACTAAAAGGCCTCAACTTGAAATAATATTGTGAATATATGATGCCGAAGGAATAATGCCAAGTTGGTTACTGCTTAAGTGAAGGGAGTAGAGCAATGAGGACCACATGTAAGTTATTCTTTGTTCTGGTTAAGCGGAAAGCTGTTTTTGTCAGCTAGTGTTTCCCTTACGTCATTGATTCAGTAGGGTAACCGTTTGCCTTAACGGTGTTGGCCTTAGCGGTGTTCCAGTCTCTCGAACAGATTATATGGTCACACACTTCACACCTGTCAAATGGGTAAAATTAAGAAAGCAGGAAACAAGAGATGTAGGTGAGATTGTGGATAAAGTGGAACCCTCTTACGCTGTTGGTGGGAATGCAAACTGGGACTGTCGCTGTGGAAAACAGTATAGAGATTCCTAGAAAAGTTAAAAATAGAACTACCTTGTGACCCAGCAGTTACACTATGAGGTTTTTACCCGAGAGACTCAAAATTACAGACTCAAAAGGAAAAAACACCCCAAAGTTTAGAGCAACAGTTTCAACAATAGCCAAACTATGGAAAGAGCCCAAATGTCCACCGATCGATGAACGGATAGAGAAGACGTGTGTGTGTGTGTGTGTGTGTGTGTGTGTGTGTGTGTGTGTGTGTGTGTGTGTGTGTGTGTATGCAGTAGAATATAACTCAGCCATCAAAATGAATGAAATCTTGCCATTTCCAATGATGTGGAAGTACTTGAGTATATCATGCTAACCAAAAAAGTCAGTCAGAGAAAAACAAATAATATGATTTCACTCATAGTTAGAATTTAAGGAAAAAAACAGATGAACATCTGGGACAGAAAAAAAGAGAGAGGGAAGCCGAACATGAGACTCTTAACTATAGAGAGGAAACTGAGTGTTGATGGAGGAAGATGGGTCGGGGATGGGCTAAATGGGTGATGGGTGTTAAGGAGGGTACCGGATGTGATGAGCACTGGGTATTATAGGTAAGGGATGAATCCCTAAATTCTACTCCTGAAACCAGTATTTCACTATGCGTTAACTACATAGAAATTAAACAAACACTTGAAACCAAAAACGGGAATAGGGGTCCAGATCGCAGAGAGAAACACAAACAGCAACCATTGTGTTTTGTTGTTCCCGGTGGCAGCCAAATTTCAATTCACATGTCAAAATTTGACCAAAGATGTTATCTGATAAAAAACATGCAAAATGCAACATCTTTGTATTCTATGTAACCAACAGAACCCCAAAATACAAATAAGAGCATTAAAATTGACTGTAATATATCAGAATTCAATTCAATATATATATGAGTAAAAATGGGTTCAGAAGTTAAGGGATTGTCAGAAAATCATACACGTTATATTTCAGCCGCGGGTAGAACCTACCTCAGTACCTCAGCATATTTCACACAAACTGATATTCAATCCAAATGAATTCTGTGTTTGATAAAAGCAGAACTTACAGAAGGATCTGAATATTATTAGCAGTTCGTTGAAGTATTTATACTCAAAAAAAGAAAATGGTTTCATATTGTATGATTTAATAAGGCTTTGACCCAATTTGTTTCTATCTCTACTTGTGTATAAGTCAGGCCGGCAGGATGTTTGAACTACTTGGGAAAGTAATCTTCATATGCAACCCCTGTTAGAAATGTATCATTAAATTTATATATGCATACGTAAAGATATAATATTCGGAGAAAGACCTTCATACTTTGCACTGTCAATGGATAACATACCTGCTTCCGGCATTTTAATGGGCTCTAAGATGGGTAGACTTGGCCCCTTGCATCAGGGTCATCTTCAGTTATACCCCCAACCTTTGCCTGAGGCAGCTCCTGGAGATCAGCTTCCAGGTCCCGTCCTTAATACACAAAGGTAATCGATTTAAGCAATAAATATGAAATATAAACCAATAAAAGCCTATAGGCTAGGGTGATAAAAAAATGTGATTGGAAAATGCATTTCACACCCTTGTTTTCCTGGAGTACGATTTGCTTTATTTCAAGTGACATTCTAAATATAAAGCCCAATGCACTTCATTTCCTTTCTATTACCACAGTGTTCTTAGAATAGAGAGCATCAGCTACATGTGGGAAATCAAGTCTACACCAGCCATAAGATTTTATTTAAAAAGTACAACGTAGTTTTCCGAAGGATAAGCTGAGTGTATTCGTGGGCCTCTAACAAATCCTATACTAGTGACATCCATTCGGTAGTAGGGCAATCTGCAGGGTATTTTGTCCAATTTTACCTGTTCGATTTAAGTGCCTAGTCCCTCTATGTATAACTTAGGATAAAGCAGTCATGTATAGAGCAAAGTTCCAAAAGTAACAGCAAAACAGTAGTGATTAACAGCCCCACTTCTGTCTGGCAGTGAGACAGTAGGGACAAGTAGGGTGGAAAGAAATCAATGGACTTTCTCGTCAGCCGTATTGTGGAAACCTCTTAACAGCGAATTCCTAACACACTCCATGACCTGAACAGTGTCCATAATTCACTGCAAGTACTTGATGAAGATGTTCCATTTGGAAGACATTCATTTCTTGTTTCATGATCGTTTTAAGATCCTTTTGATTTTCCTAATCGTAAAAGTACTTCAACACCTTTTAATGCCACGTAAAAATCATATTAACGTAGTGACCCTAATGCCAGTTTCCTGAGTGATTAATCAGACAGTGGCTATCATTCACTGAACTGTTTTCTGGAGTCTCTCTCCTGCTCCACTGGACTGATTCCTGTGCCACTAATAAGCTACTTTACAGCACAGACACATTTGACTACTAAGCATTCGATACAAAACCATTCACTTGTTTGTAAAACAAAACAGATGGTAGGAAGAACACAAACTTCTTTAAAATTGCTTATATTAAGTAATCTCTACACTCAGTATGGGCCTTGAACTCTCGACCCCGACACCGAGAGTCACATGCTCTACCGACTGAGCCAGCCAGCTTCCCCAAGAACGCAAACTTTGTACTGAACTACGAGGTGTATCTCCACGTGTCAAGCAGTCTTTGGCAAGCCACAATCCCTGAGCCTTAGTTTTCACATTTATAAAATGGGGCTCCCATCCCTATGCAAATTGGCTTTATTCCACATGTTACAGGATATGCTGACGTGCCACTCTGCCTATGCTGTTGACTAGTGCTTACGCTTTTGATGAAATGAGTGAAAAGGACACACAAAAATATTCTAAGAAGAACAAATTAAACTAGGGAAGCGATGTATTGTTTTGTAGTTAAACATTTTCCTCTAATGTAGAGAGGACAGCATTTTCAAGCACACTGATTAATTCTCGAGGAAAAAGGGAAATTGGTTACGGTGAAGGACTACAGGAAGCTGCACACTATACACTATTCACTTTTTCAACGCGTTTTCGGGAAATGACTGAGAGTCTCTTCCAATGTTTTCTTTCCTCCTGCAATGGTTTGTCATAACGCATGATGCCCACATACACCCCTGCCCCCACAATCATTCTCCTTCCCTTTCCCTTCACCTTGAGCCACAGGTCCTGCTTCAACTTCCTTCCCATGATCAGGTAGAATATCCTGACTCTCAGGTGGTGCCTCCTTTTTTGTCGGTTGCTCATCACTGGGTTGCTGCTCCTAAGGGTGTGTGTGTGGGTGTGTGTATGTGGGCAAATAAAAAGTTGTGTTGTTAATACATGCTAACAGTATAAACATACATTATACATTTTGATATCAAATAAGGAATAAGCATAAAGACACTCCCAAATCATGATTCTATGCGCTAATTCTTAAAAGTGACTCTTCCCACACAGCGGCTACTCGAACAAAAGGTAGCCACAAGCACTTTGGAGTCTACTGTAAACTATGCTGGGATGGATATGCACAATCTGTCGTTAATAAGCATGACAAAGGAGCCATAGTGTGTATTTGCACGGGCAAGAGAAATATAGAAGCCTTCTGGTTCAATGTTTCCCTCCCTTCATCAGCAGAAAAGCTTTTATCACTGAATCTGTATGCCTGCAGCTCAGCAAAGTTTTCAGAGCAAAAAACGGACGGTAATGGAAAACATCCAACATGGAAGTACTGACACCCACCTGCTGTTCAGACCCTGGATCATCTTTTCTTTGCTTGGATCTGGATCTGACTCGGGCACTCATAGTTCACCCTGAAAGGAGAACACTGGTATTTGGAAAATGTACTCTAAAGGAGAGGCATACCACGTCCAACCAAGGCCAAAGGCTTAATTTTTGTTTTTACTTTGAAAACACTCTGAGAGCCAACCTAGCATCAGTAGAGTGTACAAGCTGTGGTCACACCAAAGACACGGGCTGGAAGATCATTTATATCAGCCAGGCTGGCCGTGAAATCGCCCTATAACCAGTCTAAAAGACGAGGCTTAGCTTCACGCCTGCGTTCCCCACTATAAAGGCATTTGAGAAAAGAGTGCTAGACATTCAAACCTGAGTCACTACTGCTTTGGTCACATTTCCATTTCCTAGGCTCATTTTACCGCCTTAAATAACGTTTGGCTGGAACGCAGGGAAAGAAAGAATCCTCTGCATACGGCCTCGGGCTCTGTTCGCACTCCAAGGGTTCAGGCGTGTAGTCGCGAACCAGACCCACGGGCCGGCTCCTGCCTCGACCACTGCACAGTGCACGACCAATCTCACGGACCCAGTCACAAGCCCCCAGCGTTCCCCGCTACCTGGCCTTTTCTATACCGCCTGGTCGGCTACCTGCCCCGTGTCCCACAGAGGATCCTGGACTCCGTGCTCTGCTGGCAGCTGCAGGTGCTCCAGGACTCCGAGATCTCCACTAACCGCCCTGCCCCGCCCGCGCCGGGCCTCGGCCCGTCTTCCCCTCCCCTCCTCGACCCACCATCCTCACTTGCCCTGGCCCCACCACGAGGACGAGCGCCATGGCGGCCGCGACGCCTGTTAGGAGAAGGGCGCTAGCTCCTCGCCACTTCCACCTAGGACGCCACAGATCTACAGTCCCCACCTGCCCGCGGCCTACTGGCTCCCTCCCCATCCTCGCTCACACTTAAAATCCTGGAAGGAGTGATCTGGGGACCTACAAGTTGAATTCGGCTAGCGGGAAAGCTCACGGCACAGAGAACACGCCGCCTCGATGGATCTCACGCCGGATGACAGAGCGCGGGCAGCAATGCGCACGCCCAGTAACAGTTGCTCACAGCAAGGAGCATGCACACTGTTCGCTCACAGCAAGGAGCATGCGTACATCCTTGGCTGCGGGCAGGGTGGGTTGGGGTTTTCCTGCCTGTGCTGCTGCAGAGACTCGCAGCCGGGCGGCTCAGCCGAGGAGAAGGAAAGGGGCTTGAGCGTTCTGTTTTGCACACCACCCAATCTCTCCTAGGCAGCCAGATACTTTGGGGACAGAGAGCCCCAGCTTACCCTTAGCGGACAAGGTGTCTCAGAAAAACCAGTGACACATTGACACCTGGGTGGCTCCGACGTTTAAGCATCTGCTTTAGAATCAGGTCATGATCCCAGGGTCCTGAGATCCAGTCCAGCATCGGGCTCCTCCCTCAGCGGGAGCCTGCTTCTTCCTCTGCCTGCTGCGCCCCCTGCTTGTGCTCTGTCTCTATGACAAATTAATAAATGAAATCTTGAAAGAAGAAGAAACACCGCTGAGACAGAAATAGATATGAAGCATTTAAATCCGAGTTTGATACGTCCTTTGTTAGTCATTTCCTCCTTTGCTTTTGGGTGATGTGTCATTCTTGAATGAACATGCTCACCTCTGTGTGATAAATACATTAACATCTGTTCTCTTTACGTTTTTTTTGGCGCTACCACACGTTGAATACTCTGCACTCGTAGCTCTTTCCTCTAAAACTGTGTTCATTCAGTCGGTGTATGCTTTCAGAAATATCCACAGATACTGGTCCTGGGATTTAGGCTCTGTCCATGCTCACATGGCATGTAGCAGTAGTGTCTATGTTCCTCAAATTCTGTACTTCCCAATAAACCGCCAGGCCACTTCTAAGCAAAGCTGACTTTATCCCATGAAGGGAGAGCACTACCTGAACAGACTCTTAATAGAGTCTTGGAGGTGGCAGGGCAGGAGAGGTATTTATTCAGATTTTGAAGTCCGCTATACAGCAGATCTTTCAATGTTGGAGGACGGTGTGATTTAGATTGGGTGAGAATCGTGATAGAATGGCTTAGGTTTGGATGACACAAGGGAAACAATTTTTAAAGATTTTTATTTATTTGAGAGAGAGAGAGAGAGAAAGCCCAAGCAGGGGGAGAGGCAGAGGGAGAGGGAGAAGCAGACTCCCCACTGAGCTGGGAGCCCGACCTGGGGCTGGATCCCAGGACCTGGAGATCCTGACCTGAGCGGAAGGCCGATGCTTAACCATCTGAGCCACCCAGGTGGCCCACAAGGCAAGAATTTTAAGACCAAAAGCTCAAAGTTTCTTGTGGTTGAAAAATGTCCTTTCACACTTTTTATTGACGCACTAATGGGTTTTTCAGGTAGTTCCCAGAACGAAGAAGAACGTTATTTGCGACCCTTGTGTTCCCAAGTGAGGCCTTGCTGGATTACTAAGTTTACGTTGATGCAGAGAGCAAAGTGGAGTCTGTCATGTCAAGCAGGGGCCTGTGTCAAGCAATGACCCAAGTAGGTAACGGTACTGCTGCTAGGAGGGATGGCCGGGACCAGCATCAGCCAACACCCCAGCACTGATGACAAGCAGAACCACAGGTGGTCTGCAGGGGCAGACCTTTAAATCCTGACTAAATCCCTTTAGAAAGGGGAAGAATTTTGCAGCAAACCGCCAGACTCTTCAGACATGACCCCTCTATGACTGACCGCTGAGAAAAGGCAACTGCCTCCGATAGCTGCGCCTGACGGATCTCTGAACAGAACTGAGATCCTTCACTGCTTGAACGTATTAAGCGGTCATGCCCAGAGCTGCCCCGGACCAGAACGGACCGGACCGAGGCCTTGTTTCAACTGCATGCCCACAGACTGACTTCTCCTTTGGTTCACTAACTTCCTGCACCCTTGTGTTATCTCGCTTGTTGTTTGGTTTGTCTTAACGTCTTGCTCTGTGTGCTGTTTGAGAAGCCAAGTTTAATCACAGGGGGGAGTTTTCATTGAGTTTGGAATCCTGAACCTGCTTTATAATGGTGATTTACTTTGTTCTATGATTGCATGAACTGAGGTGGGGGAAAGACACAACCCCTGTGTGTGCTTTCACAGAGGGGTCATGACGGTTGATGAAACCAGGGGAATATGAACCATTGCTAATGTAGACAGTCAGCTGTGTGCAGGTGTCCATTTTGATTACTTTGAGATAACTTAGTAGTTTTGTGTGGGAGGTGCACATGGAAGAGAGGACAAGAGGGGCGCCCTAGTCAGAAAGTATCTTTTTCTGAATAAGTTAGGATATGCTGCTGAACTTAAGTGACTCCGATGTGTTCCATCTAGCTGGGCTTCTTCGAAGGAAGTAGCTTCAGTATAGCAAGGGAGGTCTCCCAGGCTCTCTGCCTCTTTCTCCCTGAGAAGCAGACTGAATAGGAAATGTGATTCTTCTCAAGGAATTTTTAAGAGTGAGAGTAGTCACAGCCCTCAGAGGTTTATTTTTTATCTCTTAAAATCATTGTCAGCAAGGAGACTATCATCACCGAGTTATTCTGGCTGGCTCTTTCTCTTTTAGCCCCCGTTTTTGGGTGTGCGTAGCACTCAAGAAGGGCTCAAAGGTTGGGATGCGGTGATTTCTGAATTTACACTTTCTGGGAGCACCTAAATTGCAAACATTCAAGTTCCTGCCGTCGGATGCCTGGACAGTTAGTTGTGGGTTCTGAGGACCTGATGATGCCCGAACTGCTCCAGTCCACCTCCCAGGCCTGACTTCAACCTGGTACAAACATTTGGCTTTCTCCCACCATTCCTGTTGGAGAAAAGTGTTGGGCAGCTCGTGATAGGGCCATAATTGGATTCAGGTGAAAGCCAGTTGTGAAGATGCTCCGGGGACCCCAACGAAGCAGCGGCAAGTATCAAGGACACTGTAGAGGCGGGAAGAACTGCCCGACTGTTGCCTCCAGGAGTTGTGTCTGCGCTGCTAAGCACAGAGCTAGGGCTGAGAGTGCCAGAAACTCCTCTGCCTGGGGGAGGGCTTCAGTTTTCTGCAGGACCAGAGCTTCTCTCCATGCAAGCAGGAGAATCTAGGAAGCAATTGAAATTCCCACAGAACCGAGGATGAGTGGGCATGGGGCAAGTTCTACAGATTCGGGGTGGCTGCCATTTTCCAGGGTACTGGAGGCGGCTAGTAACTAAGCTCACACTGTTTGCTGGTTGAGGTCAAATGGATCAATGTACCGTGTGAAATGCAACTCTCACCCTGGCTTCATAAGCTGGGAGCATTGTAGGAGATGGGGTCCTTTATTGCTAGGGCACAGAGTGTATGAGCTTTGTCGATCTTCTCTTGTTTTCAGACATCAACACTTTTGGTTCTCAGGCTTTGGTCATAGAGTGGGGCTTACAACCCGTGTCGGGGTGTCTGGGGGGGGCTCAGTCGTTAAGCGTCTGTCTTCTGCTCAGGTCATGATCCCGGGGTCCTGGGATTGAGCCCCGCATCGGGCTCCGTGCTCCATGGAAAGCCTGCGTCTCCCTCTCCCACTCCCCCTGCTGGTGTTCCCTCTGTCGCTCTGTCTCTCTCTGTCAAATAAATAAATAAAATCTTAAAAAAAAAAAGAAAGAAAAAAGAAAAAACCCCACAAAAAACAACAACCCCATGTAACCAGGCCTTTAGACGTGGACTGAAGTAGGCCACCGACCTTCCTTGTTGTCTTGTTTGTAGAGAGCCGACCGTGGGTTTTCTCACCCTCATAATCACATAAGCCAACTCCTGTAATGAATATCCTCCTCTTATATATGCCTGTACATCTGTATGTAATCCTCTTGGTGCTAGTTCTCTGGAGAATGGTTGACTACAGAAGGTTTTGGTGCCGAGAGTGTTTCTAGAGGACCCGGATGTTCAGGGTGGGTTTTCTGAATTGCTTGTTGGTTTTCTGCAATTGAGTGTCTAATATGATTACATTTAAAGAAGCTAATGGGTCGATTTCTAGTAGGAAAAACAGCACCGATAGTCCATGAATCGTTGTTTACAGAGATACACAAAATATGTGCATTTGACACTCCTAAACAACTACTTATAAGAAGCAAGGAGTTACGTGACTCTGTATATGATACTGAAGAGCTGCAGAGTGGTGTGTTGTTGGGGTCCAGGGCCCAATGCGGCTTCTGAGGGCCAGCAAGAATTCTTGAGACATCTCTGGTGCAAAAAAAGGTGGTTTTATTAAGGCAAGGGGACAGGTCCAGTGGGCAGGAAGAGCTCCTGCCCTGGGATTGTGAGGAGCAACTGATGATATACTTTGGGGTTGGGGGAAGTAAAGATAAGGGAAGCTTCAAAAGGATTTTCATATGCTAAAGAAGACTCACAAGAAACCAGAGGCCTTGATGTTGTCAAAACAAGATTGTTTTTCCCTCAGCCAGGCATTAACTTCAAGACTTTGGGAGATTCCTGGGGGTACATTATACTCCGCCAGTCTCAAGGATTTGTCAGTGGGCTGCCAGTTAGAAGGACATCTAATTTTATCTACGTTTCCTTCTGCCTTTGTTTCCCACATCACCGCCGCTGTCTAATAAACATAGCTCACATTCCCCAACAGGAAGAGGTTTAGCTTACCTGCCCTAGCAGGAGGAAAGAAGAATGTCTCTTTGCCCAGCAACAGCCCATCCCATGAAGACCACCACACTCAGCCAATGGCAAGCTGTAGAAAACCCTCCCACCTTCCTCTTCTCCACTGTAAAAGCAAGACTCTCTCCTATGATCTCGGCACTTACCTAGGGGTTGCCTGGTTTCCTTGTCCAGAATTGCAAGTCCTCTGCTTTTCCTGAATGAGGTCATTTTGCTGGTAAAAAATAAAAGAAAAAAAAAAAGCTGGTTCTTTTGTGTTTTGAAGGTCAACCACACACTCCTGGACATTGATACTCTAAATCTTTCTTCTAGTCTTCCCAAAGGGACCTTTTAGTAGGGTGACTGGACACTGGGAAAGAGGAAATGATCACAACTTTTAGGGACTGCTGGACACCGGATCTGAAGTGCCACTGATTCCAGGAGACGCAAAGTGACTCTGTGGCCCTCCAGCCTGAGCAGGGGCTTATGGAAGTCAGGTGACCAATAGGCTATACTGTCAGTGGATGGGGAAAATTCAGTGTGAGATATTCATAGTACCATCTGTCATCAGTGAGGAAGTGGAAACCAAGTCAATAGCAGTGAGATATCCCGATGTGTCGGGAGTGGATGGAGGGTCACACACACAGTGATGTGTCCTCCCCCAACTTGTAGTTGCGGCAGGAATCAAACGTTAGGAATGCAACTAGCCTCTGATTCAGAAATATAGGCCTAACGTAAAGGTCGATTTTAGATGGTCCCCTCAGCGAACCAGTCCTTTTCGTGGTGCAGTGCCGTGGACAGTTCAAGCAGCTTCCATGATGTTTCCCTAGTTCTTGGGCTCACAGATGGGTGTCTTCAATCTGCAACAGTCCCCGAGCCTCAGTCCTGTTCACTCAGCCTGGGCCTGCTTTCAGTGCAGCACAGCTCCTGCTGAGGCTGAAAGAGCCCACAGCAGGCACATCAGGTTTCAGTACAGAGTCAGGTCAGGGAATCAGGATCTGTGAAGCCAGGGTTGCAAAGAAGCCAGAAGCTTTTCTTTGGCAGCAGCAGCAGCAAAGGCAAAAAAATACTTCAAGCTGGACAGCCCTGCCTCAAGTCCAAGCAACAAGCAAGGCTACCCTGAGCCCCATTTATCTTCTCAGGCATAGAATCCAATTGCCCCACTCAAAAACATGCACACCTGGCTGACAGATCATGACTCTGTATGCACGAGATAGCTGATCTTACAGGCGTTCACTAAAAACTGAAAACTGCTTTAAAACCCCAAATTTTATCTCCATCTGTATATTGCCACCCTTTTATATTGTTTCCCATTTTACAGAGGCAACAATCTGAGTAAAAACCATCAGTTATTGGGACATGTTTTCTTCTTAATATTCGCAGAGCCAAAATTCCAATCTGCTCACCTGAGTCAAACACAAGTTAAGACACGAAGTCCCTTTAGTATCTTTTTGTTTCTATTTTCCCTGATAGGGATGGTTCCTTCAGCATTTAAGATACTGCAAGTATATATGACACTTTACATCAATTTTATCATATGTCCAGTTGCACCAGCCATAAAAGGAAACAAAACAAATACTTACTGTTAGATCTTATTTTTTTCTTTTTCGGTCTCTCGGAATTATAAGATTTGGATTATAGATGGCAATGGAGATCTCTGGAATGCTGGGAGGTAGCCTCAGGAGAAGCAGCAACGCTGAAGTCGAGGCTTGAAAACTTTTCCCGTTTCCTTCTCGGTTATCTAAAGGTTTACTCAAACCCAGAGAATTGACTTAATTTTACCAATGCCCTTGGAGGAGAGAGAAACTAAAATTTTAACTTCTTCTTCTTCTTCTTCTTCTTTTTTTTTTTTGGCTCCCCCCCCCGAAGGTTACCCCTGTGTATTTTTGAAAACCTGTTCTTCTGCCTGGAGGATAGAAGAAAAAACAAACTTTTCACCTGGCTATGCTGTTTTTCTCCCTTCAGGAAAAGTTTTAACAAGATTTAAGCCATTCATGACGAAAGCATTCCGCAAACGAGGAGGAGCCGAAGGACGATCTATAAAGAGCAACTACAAAAATCCCACATCTTACACCATACTTAATAGAGAAAGACTACTTGTTTTTCTCTAACATCAAGAACCAAGCAAGAAACTGGTGTAGCCACTGTGGAAAAGAGTATCGAGGTTTCCCAAAAAGTTAAAACTAGAACTACCCTTCAATCTAGTAATCGCACTATTGGGCATTTATCCCCAAAATACACAAACACAAATTCAAAGGGATACCTGCAGCCCTATGTCTTTAGCTGCATTATTTACAATAGGCAAATTATGGAAGCAACCCAAGTGCCCATTCATAGGTGAATAAAGGAGATGCTGCGAATATACACAATGGAATTCTACTCAGCCATAAAAAGGAACGAAATCTTGCCACTTGCCGCAAAACGGATAGATGTAAAGCGTATGATTCTATGTGAAATAAGTCAGTCAGAGAAAGACAAATACCATAGATTTCACTCATATGTGCAATTTAACTAACAAAACAAACAAGTAAAGGAAAGAGAGAGAGAGAGAGAAGCCAAAGAAACAGACTCTTAACTATGGAGAACAAACTCATGGTTACCAGAGGGGAGGTGGGTGGGAGAATGTGTGAAATGGTGGGGATTAAGGAATGCACTCGTGATGAGCACTGGGCAATGTATGGAAAGGCAAATTGCTATATTGTACACGTGAAACTAAGGTAACACTCTATGTTAGGTATACTGGAATTAAAATTAAGCAAAGGATATCTTGTGTTCGTGAATTGAAAGCGTTAATGCTGCTAAAATGCCTACACTACCCAAACCCATCTATGGAGTCAATGCAATCCCTATCAAAATGTGAGTGGCATTTTTCACAGAGAGAGAAAATACAGTCCTGAAATTTATATGGAGCCACAAATGTCCCCGGTTGCCAAAGACACCCCGAGAAAGAAGAATAAAGATGGAGGCATCCCACTTCCCGATCCAAACTAGAATTATAAAGCTCTAGCAACCAAACTAGCATGGTACTGGCTAAAGAAAGAGACACGTATACCAAAAGAACAGAATGAGGAGCCCAGAAAGAAACCTACGTATACATGTACAGCCAACTAAGATTTGACAAAGGAGTCAAAAATATTCATGCGGAAAGATGGTCTCTTTAATAAATGGTCCTGAGAACACTGGATACCTATATGCAGAGCAATGAAATTGGAGCCCTATCTTACACCACTTGCAAAAATCAACTTGAAATGGAGTGTGTTGGAAACAAAAGACCCGAAATTGTAAAACTCCTAGAAGACAACACAGTGAAAAAGAAACTTGACACTGGACACATTGACAGTTCCCAAATGAGAGTGTTCCAGCATTATCCTATAAACAAACAGTCACTCTTTGTGATCCAAATTTCAGTCCAGAGACTGAGTATGGCACCTAAAGCACTAGCAATCTAAGCACAAAATTAATAAGTGGGACTGCATCGAGCCGAAAAGCTTCTGCATGGCAAAAGAAGCAATGAACAAAGGAAAAGTGAACCTACAGAACGGGAGAAAATATGTATAAATATTCTACCTGATACGGGCTTAATATCCAAAATACAGAAGGAACTCGTACAACTCGGTAGCGTAAAAGAAACAGTCCTATTTTTTAAAAGGGGCAGAGGAACTGAATAGACATTTTTCCCAAGAAGACATGCCAATGGCCAATGGATCATGAAAAGCTGCTCGGCATCACTAATCAGCAGGAAAATGCAAACCCAGACTACCACCAGGTATCACTTCACACCTCTCAGAATGGCTGTCATCAGAAAAAAGAGAACAAGAGCTGGTGAGGATGTGAAGAAAAGGGAACCCTTGTGCACTGTTGGCAGGAATGAAAACTGGTACAGCCACTATGGAAAGCAGTATGGAGAAAATTAAAAATAGAGTAGAGTATCCAGCAACCAACTTCTAGGTACATGTCCAAAGAAAATGAAATCAGGATATCAGAGAGGTATATGCACTCCCATATTCATTGCAGCATCACTCACAATAGCCAAGATATGAAAACAACCTAAGTGTCCAAAGAGGGGAATGGATAAAGCCGATGTGGCATCCATATCTGATGGAATACTGTTCAGCCGTGAGAAGGAAGGAAGTCCTGCCATTTGCGAAAACGTGGATGGACCTTGAGGGCAGTATGCGAAGTGAAACAAGTCAGAAGAGAAAGATGACCACCGTATGATCTCACCTATATGTGGACTCCAGAAAAGCGGAACTTGTAGAGACAGAGTAGAATGGTGGTTACCACGGGTTAGGGGTAGGAGAAGTGGGAGATGCTGGGCAAAGCCTACGAACTTCCAGTTATAAGATGAATAAATCCTGGGGATCTAATGTACAGCATGGTGATTACCGTTAATTTTATTGTATTATAGACTTGGAAGTTGCTAAGCGTGTAGACCTAGTTTCTTTTTAAGACTTTATTTATGTATCTGAGAGGGGTAGAGAGACAGAGACAGAGACAGAGACAGAGACAGAGAAGTCATGAGCGGGAGTGAGGAGCAGAGGGAGAGGGAGAAGCAGACTCCCCAGTGAGCGTGGAACTGGATTCAAGGCTCGATCCCAGGACCCTGAGATCGTGACCTGAGCCAAAGGCACACAGTGAACCGACGGAGCCACCCAGGCGCCCCTAAGGGAGTAGACTTAAGTGTTCTCACCACAAAAAGAAATTGTAATTATGTGATGGAGTCGAGGTGTTAGCTAATCCGATGCTGGCAATCGTTTCATATATCTCTCTATCGGGCTGTCTGACTGTCGATCTAGCTATTTTATATCCAGCACTCTCTGTCTGTATTTTCCTCTTTTGTACTCCTTAAAATTGCTCCATGTTATATGTTATTTACATCTCAGTAAATCTGGGGGGGGGGGGAGGAAAGAACCAAACAAGGATGTCCACTTTCACCCCTGCTATCAACATTATACTGGAAGTCGTAGCCAATTAGCTGAGGCCAGAAAAAGAAATAAATGGCTTACCAGTTGGTGAAGAGAAAAAACAACTCCAATTCACAGATCATATGATGGTCTACATAGAAATATTTTAGAGACTGTATGAAAAATACTCATAGCAGTAACAAGTGAGTTAATGAACATTGCAGGATATGAGTTCAACAAACAAACAAACAAACAAAAAAACAAGCACCTTCACATTTCTAGAAACTAGCAATGAAATATTGGAGGCAACACTTTAAAAAAATCCACAATTCCATTTATAATAGATCCATCCCCATCTCTACCAAAATATGTGCCTGTTCTGCATTCTGCACAACCACATTCAACAACTTTTGTGAAACTCTATTTGTGTTATGAAGAGTGAAGGAGTCTCAAAAGATTACACGCTCTATTATTCCACTTATATGATATTCTCGAAATGACAAAAATCTAGTAACGGAGTACAAATAAGCGGTCATCGCGGTCCAGACGTGGGGTAAGAGAGTGAGCATACAGGGGCAGCATAAAGAACTCGGGAAGTTCTGAAGGGTGACATAAAAGCTCTGTATACTGACTGCACTCCTGATTATGTGAATGTGGACATGTGTTGTAATTCATAGAACCGTATACGAAAATGTGAATTTTACTACGTAATTAACAATAGAAAGTTGCCTGTTAGGCAGGATAGAATCCTTGCTTTTGTGTAAGACTGCTCCAACATGGCTGTATGAATGACTAAACATTAGTTTGTTAGCTTTTGAGCTAGACACAAAGTGGATCCTATAGTGTGTCCTGTTATGTATCCGTTTTATTTTCCCCCACTCATCATTATGTCTCTGTGGGATTTAGTTCATTCTTTTTCACAGCTGTGCGGTATTCCATGGTGGGAATCTGGCACAATTTATTGATATGTTGCCCTGTTGGTGCATGATTGAATTATTTCCAATTTTTCTCTACTCCAAGTCGAGTTTATATATAAGCATTATTGTATGTCCAAGAGAGCACACCACAACTAGCATAAGAGGGCAGAAACCTGAATTGCACACTACTTATCCATCCAGTAGAAGAGCACTGAATACACTATGCCCGAAATAAATCATGGGACATCATCAAAATCATTTCAGAACCTGCGAACCACCCTTTGGATAAGTTACACTAGCGTTTACCAGGGGGTGTTGTGAAGAGGACACACGACTGTATCAAGTGCAGTTGGGTCCAGTTACCAATGAAGCAGTGAGCTCCCTGAGCCCGTGTCGGGGTTCCCCATGGGCAGAGATGAGAACAAACAGGAAGGACCCTGTGACACAGATGGCTGACCACCACAGAGCACTACAGAGAGGACCTCAAGTGGCCCATGATTCTGATTTCAGAGCTTCCCACCTGCCTGAGTGCGCTGAGCGCTTCCGGGGAGGCAGCCCCTGGCTGTGCCTGAGGAGGCCCAAATCACGGCTTCCCGTCCAAATCTGACCTGCTCCTCCTCTTCTGGGGCCAAATCAGCTTTCTCATCACTCCAGAGCCCTTTCCATTCATGAGCATGCCCTGTGTGTGGGGAGTGTATTCGTGCCCATCGGGCAGGTAAGGAGACTGAGACCCATGGAGGGCAGGAGCTGGGTCTGTGGCCCAGCAGCAGGTCAGTGGGCAGGTTGTGGGTGGGTCATTCCTCACCCCACAGCCGTACATCCCCTCGGGCCATCCAGAGCTTTTCTGCTACCTCCTCCTCAGGCCTGTGTCTCCTCGAGACCAGCAGCCCCCGTGCATCTACGTGCCCCAGCTAGGAGTTGTAGTCGCAGCATTCAGACCTTGGGAGGGGCCTGGGTGGAGGCAGAGTCGGCAGCTGGCCAGGATTTGAATGGGGACCCAGGGGCTTTTCTCTAAACCCGGGCTCTGCTGCGGATGCTCCAGTGCCTTCAGGGTCCTGAGTGTGCCCGTCAGGACAGGCCAAGCTGGTAGCCCAATCTGTTTTGGGGTCCAGGCTACAGAGCAAGATGCTCTTGTGGAGAAAGGTTAAAATGCTAACTTTCAATGTGAAAAGGATGACTGACAATATGAGAACTTCCTATTAACCACAGAATTGTGCTTCTGGTAGGAGAAAGAAGAACAGGAGGAAGAGGAAGACCATCTGCGGAAGACTCTGAACAGCAGGGACTAAGACCGGGGTCCTCCAGGAGGCAGAGGCAACGTTGGCCCTAGGCTGCCCCTAGCTACCCACACACACAGAGGGAGGGTCCAAGGGACCTCCAGGTCAGGAGCTCATGCACCCTGAGGCCAGTGACCCTCTCAGGTGTGAATGATTCAGTGTGTGTTTCTCGTCTGTCTTCTCTGAGGCCTTCCTGGTCTTGGAGATGAGTTGCCCCCTGCTGGTAAAGACTATAAGGTGGACAGTCCATGGCTGAGCTGTGCCTGGTGACACCAAGACCTCACCAAGGCTTCAGTGAGGCTTCCTCGAATGAAAGGACAGGTCACTTTGACTTAGCAGAAAGCTCATGATTGGAACAGACTCACCCTGGACCACAGACATCCAGAATGGGAAGTGGAGGGGTTGTAGCATGTGAACGGGGACAGATGGGTGAGGGCTAAGAGCTGAGGACAGAGCGCAGGGGCCACCGTGAGATCAGGAACCTGGCCCTAGTAATGAGGAAGAACAGGGAGAGGAAGATCAGGAAGACTCCCCCAAGAGACAGTGAGAAAGAGATGAGACGTCAAAGACAGAGAGAAAATTTTACCTAAACCACTGCATTCCAAAGACATTCCACTGTCACCGTAGAGGAAATAGCCTATCAAGTAGGGAACCCATTTCTTACGCCTCTCTTCTTGATAGGAGGGATCAAACCTCACAAGTTTTACTCAGCTCCCTGTGTCTCTGACAAGACTGTGAGGGTAGATGATAGTCCGTGTTAGCTTATATGCTTTTATCATTATTTATAGGGCGGAGTAGTAATCGTTGATATTTATTAGAAGAAAGTTCCGGGGACTGTAACAAAAAGGATATTGACCCTTCATGAAAACTGTGGTCCCATCAGACTATTATGATCTGGGCTGAATGCCCATCAGAGGACAGTACAGGGAGTCAGCTAGTCAATGAAAAACATTTTGCATAATGAGCAGTAAAGATAGACATCGAATCCCTAACATAGTTTGCACGTAACTTAAAGATGCTCTATATGCTGTGGAGCAGGGATGAAAATGGTATTCACGTCATCCCAAAAGGGAGCACCTGTACATGAGGCCTGGCACCTGAAGTATCTCAGCGAAGGGCTGAAACGATAATCTGCCTTTGTTCCCTACTGTGGGAAGAATGTCTGAACGGCACTGAAGGAGGAGCGTGTACCACCTGCCAGGCCCTGACAGGACGTCTGGTCTATGGCTGATTTTAGGTTGGCCTTAGTCATCACTTTACATCTGTAAGATAATACAGATCGTATCTGCCTTCTACATTTCAATCGTTGCTCATACTTCCGGGTGTTCAATGGAACCCTCATTTTATTTCAGAAGACGTATCAACTTAAAATGATCACGATCATCATTTCGGGGACTTATCATTTCAAACAGCCTGTATTGCACTCAGACCAACGACTTGATACCACTTCCAATTCAATTTTGTTTTCCACATTTTCAGTGAGGAAACAGGCTACAGAAAAAGCATCCCTTGATTCTATCAATAGATGCAGAAAAAGGATTTGACACCATCCAACATCCATTCATGATTAAAACTCAGAAAACAGAAATAAAGAGGAACTTCCTCAGCTCGATAAAGAACATCGACAAGAAACCTTCAGCTAACACTGGACTTAATTGTGACCTTTCCCTCTGAGGTCAGGAAAAGGCAAGGACGTCCCCTCTTGCTATTCAGTTTCAACATCCTACTCGAAGTCCTAGCTAACAAGGGAGGAAATTATAGATACTCTGATTGAGAAGGAAGGAACAAACTGTTTCTGTTTGCAGATATCATGATTTTCTTTGTAAAGATACTTAAAAGAATAAAAACCTGGTGGAACAAATTAGCCATTCTACCCAGTTTGAGGATACAAGGTTACCATAGCAGAGTCCACTGCTTTCTTCTATATCGGCCTAAGGAACTGGACTTTGGAATTAAGAACCCATTACCATTTACATTAGCACCCCACAGAATGATCTATTTGGTCTAAGTCTAACAAAATATGTACAAAATCTATATGAGGATAATTACAACGGTCTGATGAAAGAAATCAAAGAAGAACGAAACAAATGGAGAGATAGTTCATGTTCATGGAAGGGGACTCAATATCGTCGACTTGCCAATTCTTCCCACTTTGTTCTATAGATTCGATGCATCCTAATCAAAATCCGGCAGGTTATTTTGCGCACATTGACAAACTGATTAGGAAGTTTCTATGGAGAGGCCAAAGACACAGAACAGCCAACACAATACTGAAGGAGGAGAAAAGGTTGGTAGCCTGACACTACCGTACTTCAGGACTTAGTATAAACTTAAGACAATCAAGGCAGTATGGTACTGGAGAAAGAATAGACCGACAGGTCAATGGAACAAAAGAGAAAGCCCAGAAACAGACCTCCATAAACACAGCCAACAGATTTATGCAATGGACCGAAAGTAATACGCTGGAGCAAAGAAGTCTTTTCGACAAATGATGCTGGAATATCTGGACATTCACGTGGGGAAAAATGAATTTAGACACAGACCTTATGCCCTTCACAGCAAATTAACTCAAAACGATCATAGACCTAAGTGTAAAATAAAAACTACAAAACTGCATGGGAGATGCCTTTGCATAGGCAATCCAAAACAGAGCAGAACATCTAGATGAAGATGGACACAGAGAACATTTCTTTTGATACAACCTAAAGGCATGATCCACGAAAGAAACAATAGATACGGTAGGCCTCATTAAAATTAAAAAAGTCTGCTCTTTGACAGACTGGCAGAAAATAGATGAAGAGGCATATCTGATAAAAGACTGTTATCCAAAATTTAGAAAGAATTCTTAAACCCCAAAATATGAAAATGAACACCCCGATTTAAACATAGGCAAAGACACGAACAGGGAAGTCACCAAAGAAGATACACAGATGGGAAATAAGCCTATGAAAAGATGCTCAACATCCTATGCCATTATGAAATTGCAAAATAAACAACAACGAGGCATCACTGTACACTGAGAACATCAAATGTTTGTGAAGACGTGCAGTAACCGGAACTCTCATTCGCTGCTGGTAGAAAGCCAAAGCGGCATAACCGTTTGGAATACAGAATCGAGGTTGCTCACAAAACTCAACACATGCTTATCGTACAATCCAGTAATCACACGCCTTAGTGTTTCCTCAAATTAGTTGAAAATTTATGTCCGCACAAGAACCTACACACAAATGTTTATAGTAGCTCTATTTATAACTACTCAAACTTGGAAGCAACCAACATAGTGGTTTCCTTTTTTGGGAGATAAATGTATATTTATCTAGAGATACGGCACATCCAGAGAACGGAATATTATCCAGGGCTAAAACAAAGGAGCCATCAAGCCATGAAAAGCCAGGAGGAACCTTAGATGCATCTCAGCACTGAAAAAGTCAATCTGAAAAGGCTATACATACGGTAAGATTCCTACTATGGTGATCTTCCGTAAAAGGCAAAACTATGGAGACATTAAAACATTAGTGGCCTCGTGAGTTAGAGGAGAGAAGGAAGAACAGGCAGTGTGCAGAGCAATTTTACGACAGCGAAATAATTCTGTAGATACAATAATTGCACTTTTGATGTTCAGTTAATGTAGTTCAAAGTTTATGCCCACTCAGAAATCCTGTGGACATGACATTACTCATTTGTGAAAACTGTTAGAATGTACAGCACCAAAGGTGAATCACAACGTAAACTGTCGGTGGACGTTTGGAGGGTTTATGATATATGGGTTCATCGATTATAGTTCATGCATCATTCTGACGCAGAATATTGTAAGTGGAGGAGGCTGTGTATGGGTTGGAGCCGTAGGTATGTGGCAACTCTGACTTTTGGCTCAAGTTTGCCGTGAACTTAAAACTGCTCTAAAGAGTAAAACTATTTTAAAAAACCTAGTGAGGAGTTTCTGCTTCTGGCTGCCATGGAGTTAGCTCACTGCTGCCTATGTCTCCCTGTGATTGTAACTGACCATTGTAGACAAAAGGCAAAAATAAAAAATAAAAAATAAAAAATAAAACCACTTGCCTGAGGAGTCTGAAAAGGAAGCAAAGCAGATGCCTTGTCGTAGAGAGTGAAAGCAGGGAGTAGGGAATGGTATAGGTTGTGTTACCCGTTTCCTTTCACACTTTTGTCTTTAACATTTCCCCGAGCCAGACTGCCTCACAGATTTGTGCAACAGCAGGGATACATGCAATTGACAGAGGAAGTGATACTTTGGGCCCAATTTACAGATGATTCTGCACCATATGCAGACACCACCTGCAAGTGGATAGCTGTGGTACTACAGCCCCTTTCTGGGATATCCGTGGAGGACAGTGCGGAAGGGTCAACCTCCCAGTGGGCAGAACTTCGAGCAGTGCACCCGGTTGTTTACTTTTCTTAAAAGATCAATGGACAAGGGCACTAGGGTGCCTCAGTTGGTTAAGCGCCTGACTCTTGAATTCGGCTCAGGTCACGATCTCAGGGTTGTGGGATCGAGCCCCCCGTTGGGCTCTGTGCTGGGCGTGGAGCCTGCTTAAGCTTCTCTCTCCCTCTCCCTCTGCCCCTCTCCCCTCCTCTAAGGAAAAGAGGAAATGGACGGAATTCTGATTATCTTCCAATTCACGGGCTGTGGCCAATTGTTTGGCAGAGAGGTCAGGGAAGTGGAAGGAACAGGAATTAAAATAGGTGACCAAATTCTAGGAAAGAGGTATGTGGATAGACCTCTCTGAGTAGGTGAGAAATGTGAAGGTATTTGTGGCTTATGTGAATGCTCACTAAAGGGTGACCTCAGCAGAGAGGAAGATTCTTTTTCTTTCTTTCCATTCTCTTTTCTTTTAAATTTCAGTATAGTCGCCCTACAGTGTTATATTAGTTTCAGGTGTATACTATCGTGATTCAACAATCCCAGACATCACCCAGCGCTCATCAGGACAAGTGCACGCCTTAATCCCCATCGTCTATTTCACCCATCCCCACCCCACCCCCACCCCCGGTAACCATCAGTTTGTTCGCTACAGTTAAGAGTCTGTTGGTTGGTTGTCTCTCTCTCTCAGCAGAGATGCATTTTACTAATCAAGTATATAAGATGAACTGTTCTATGGATATTAGCCTCTTTCCTCAGCCATCCTTGTCATTGCCCAATGGGCTACTGGACCAATTGGCCATGGGTCATAGAAGGATGTTATGTATTGGTTCAGCACTGGACTTCTACTCACCAGAGCTGACGTGGCTGAGTGCACCGCTGAGTGCCCATACCTGCTAGCAACAGAAATGATCCGTGTGTCTTTGATAAGGCACCATCCCCCCAGGTGATCAGCCAGCTAGCTGGTGGCAGGTTTATTACATTGGACCTCTTCTATCATGGAAAAGCGGCATTTGTTCTTACTGGAATAGACACTTACCATCGACATGAATTTGCCTTCCCTGCATGCAATGCTTCGTGTCTAAACTAACAGCAGTGACTTACGGAATGCTTTTTCTGCCACTGTTGTATTCCGTGCAGCCTGATTCTGATGGAGGAACTAAGTTCACAGCACATGGTGTGAAGCCACGAGCCCCTAGTCATGCAATTCACTGGTGCTATCATGCTCCCCACTGTTCCAAGTCCGCTGGCTGACGCAACGTTGGAATGTCCTTTTGAAGACTCTGCTAATGGTGCCAGGTAGATGGCAATACCCTGTAGGAGTGGGGCAAGGTTCTCCAGGAGGCTGTATACCTGAATCAGCATCCAACACACGGGGCTATTTTTCCCATGGGCAGGAATCACGGGTCCAGGAATCGAGGGATGGAAACTGGCAGTGGCACCACTCACTATTAACCCCTAGTGATGCACTAGCACAATTTCTATTTCCTGCCCCTGTGGCTTTATGCCTGGCTTGCCTAGAGGTCTTAGTTTCAATGGGAAGAAAAATGACAATGATTCCGTTGAACTGTAAGTTAAGAATGCTGCCCACCGCTTTGGTGCTAATACTTTCACGTAACCTGCCTTCCAGAGACGCTTCCCAGGGAAAGAACAGATGATGGCTAAGTTCATGTGTCAACTTGGCTAGGACAGAGTATTCACATATTTGGTCAAATACTAGAGGGGATATTGCTGGGAAGCTAATCTCTAGATAAGGTTAACATTTAAACCAGTAGACTACGAGTAATTCACATCACCTTCTATAAGGGGGCCGGGACTCATTCAGTCAGACGAAGACCATAAAAGAAAACAGGGCTGAAGTCACCCAAGGAAGAGAGAATTCTGCCTTCATACTGTCTTTGGATTTGGGCTGTAATATCAGCTCACATAGTAAGTTTTCCAGCCACTGTGTTGTTATCCACTTCTGGAGTCCCCAAATCCTTTTCCTTCCCTTTAATATTATTCAGAATTTTCTCTTTTTCCTTTCCCAAGTTTTTACAAAATTCCAGTGAGTTTACATACAGTGTAATATTAGTTTCAGGTGTAGGATTTAGTGATTCATCACTTACATACAAAGCCCAGTGCTCATCCTACATCCCCTCCTAAATCCCCATCCCCTATTTAACAGATTTCCCCCACCCACCTCCCCTCCAGTAACCCTCAATCTGTTCTGTATAATTAAGAGTCTGTGTCTTGGTTTGTCTTTCTTTCCCCTGTCCCATGTTCATCTCTTTTGTTCCTTATATTCCATACATGAGTGAAAGCACATGGTTTTTTTCTTTCTCTGACCGGCTTATTTGGCCTAGCTCCATCCACGCCATCGCAAATGGCAAGATTTCGTTCTTTCAGAGTTTTCATTTGGTTGCCTCTTGCATTAATCTCAAACTCCACAGGCTTGCTTCGTAGAGAAGACCAAGTAGAAATGAGTCTCTGTCATTTTGTCCAGACCAAAACTCGTATCTTGTTTTGTACAGAGTGCCACTTCTTTCATAAATTTTGGCACATCCCCGAAACAAAAGCTTATGTCTAATTCTTATTTCCTCAATGTGCTGAATAATGAAAGTCGGATTAGTACTTTCAAAAGTGAGAACTTACCCATATCACTCAATTTAACAAACACCTATACTTCATCAATATGGAACCAACGGCTATTAAACCTCTAGTACTCTCTGAGTCATGCAAGAGACTGTATAATATGAAATTTATCGAGTGCCAGGGTTTTCCATGCTATAGTCCACATCACATTGATTTTTCATGTTATTTTTGAATAGGCATAGTGTGTGATCAAAACTGCTATTCCTTAATATACAGAAATCTTATTGTTCCACTGAGTATAAATATTAGTAGAAACGTACGGTCCATATGTTAAATGGATGGGTTTCAGTAAAAGAAAAATGTTGCCTCTACTTTTAGCAATGGTACTTCCTAGGAACAACTGCGTATGATTCTCATCCTGAAAGATGAAAAATTTCAACAGAAAACTAAACTATCTTTAAATGATTCAAATGGACATTTTCAAATGGTGAAAACCCAGCCTTTAAAACTAAGAATCCACTATATCGGGTTAGCAGAAGATTCCATACAAGCAAGGTCAGGACCAAGGCAGACCACAGGATTAGGGAGCTGAAAATATCAACATGAAGCTAGAGAGAAAAAAAGGTAAGGATTCAGGTCCAACACAGGTGTAAGTGAAGACAGGCAAGGAGAGAAAAAACAGGGAAGAAGCAGTGTGTGAACAAACAATAGCCCAGATTTTCTACAACTGATGAAAGGCATCCGTACATATCACAAGCTCTGTAGACCCTCCAGAAATAATGACAAAGATAGTCACCCCCACAGCATCAAATTTAAAGAGTGCTGATAACCAAACAGAAATTCATAAAAGTAAGCAGGTAAAAAAGTATACTTTACCTTTAAAGGTGAGCGATATCATAGAATAATGAAACCTAGGAGAAAATGAAATGGTAGCTTTCACAGTCTAGGAAACCAAGTGTCAATGTACGATTCTATAAGCAATAAAAATATTCTTTAAGAAGACGAATTGTAAGTGTTCTCTCTCCCTCACAAACACACACACACTGATGAAATTCATCACCAGCAAGTGTGCACTAAGAGAAATAATATTAAAAGTTCTCCAGGCAGAAAAAATAGAACTCCAAAGTGAAACAGTATTATAGGAAATAAGGAGGAGCAAAGAAAGGTCATTATGTGAGTAAATATAAGAGAATATTGACTGCATCATCATTGTAGAAACAAAAAAATCATATTTTATGGCGTTTCAAGTATATGTAAAATTAACGTAATGTAAATATAAGGTAGAAGTTCAAGGGGAGAAATGAAGTTAAAGCATTCCACAAATCCTGCAGTATAAGGGAAGTAATAGAATTCATACTTTGCATTCGCTGTTAGTAATTATCAACACTGTATCAACTCAGGGCTGCATAGTGGAAGCTGTGTGATAGTCAATAAAAGAGAAAGGAAATACAGACTTAACAACCTCACAAAGAAAAGTGGAATCACAAAAAATATTGGAACGTTCTCATAAAGAGAAAAAGGGCCATAAGAAGTATGAATCAAAAGACGGTAACAAGTATTGTACTCCATGTCACCGTGAGGTTGAATCTAATATTATTGATTTATTTAAATTCAAGTGCTTAACGGATAGTGTAGTATTAGTTTCAGAGTAGTTTCACTTTAGTGATTCACCAGTTACATATAAACCTCAGTCAGTGTTCATTACATCCAGTGCCTCCTTACTGGACATCTCCCAGATAGCCCATCCCCCACCCACTGCCCCTCCAGGAACCCTCAGTGTGTTTCCCATAGTTAACTGTCTTTTATGGTTTCTCTCCCTTTCTGATGTTGTCTTATTTTACTTGACCCTCACTTCCCGTATGGGGATCTACTTATTTTGATACCACATATGAAAATAATTTTAAACGGGTCAGGGTTAAAATTATAAGTGTGTAAATAGAACACACAAATGAATAAATATATGCATCCACACGGTCCCCTCTTTTACTTTGTTTTTTTTTAAAGTTCGCTCCATGCCCACTGTGGAGCCCGACACGGGGCTTGAACTCACGACACTGAGATCAAGACCTGAGCTGAGATCAAGAGTCAGGGGCTTAACTGACTGGGCCACACTGGCACCCCCTCCTAGTGCCCTGTTCTTGAAATGTGCATACTGCTTTCCTTTCCCGTTCTTCGAATATACCCTAAGGATACCGTCTTGACATAGAATTGTGGTGATAAGACTCTTTGGATGAAAGACCTCAATGTGAGACAGGAATCCATCAAAATCCTAGAGGAGAACATGGGCAGTAACCTCTTTGACATCGGCCACAGCAACTTCTTTCGAGATACATCTCCAAAAGCTAGTGAAACAAAAGCAAAAATGAACTTTTGGGACTTCATCAAGATCAAAAGCTTCTGCACAGCAAAGGAAACAGTCAACAAAACAAAGAGGCAACCCACAGAATGGGAGAAGATATTTGCAAAGGACACTGGAGATAAAGGGCTGGTATCCAAGATCTAAAAAGAACTTCCCAAACTCAACAACGAAAAAAGAAATAATCAAGTCAAAAAATGGGCAGAAGACATGAAAAGACACTTCTCCGAAGAAGACATAGAAATGACTAACAGACACGTGAAAAAATGTGCATCATCATTAGCCATCAGGGAAATTCAAATCAAAACCACATTGAGATACCACCTTACACCAGTTAGGATGGCAAAAATGGACAGGGCGAGAAACAACAAATGTTGGAGAGGTTGTGGAGAAAGGGGAACCCTCTTACACTGTTGGTGGGAATGCAAGTTGGTACAGCCACTTTGGAAAAGAGTGTGGAGGTGCCTCAAAAAGTTAAAAACAGAGTTACCCTATGACCCAGCAATTGCACTCCTGGGTATTGACCCTAAAGACACAGATGTAGTGAAAAGAAGGGCCATACGCACCCCAATGTTCATAGCAGCAATGTCCGCAATAGCCAAACTAGGGAAAGAGCCGAGATGCCCTTCAACAGATGAATGGATAAAGAAGAAGTGGTCCATATAGACAATGGAATATTGCTCAGCCATCAGAAAGGTGAATACCCAACTTTTACATCAACATGGATGGGACTGGCGGAGATGATGCTACGTGAAATAACTCCAGCCGAGAAAGTCAATTATCACAGGGTTTCACTTATTTGTGGAACATAAGGAATAGCATGGAGGACCTTAGGAGAACGAAGGGAAAAATGAAGGCGGGGGAGGGAATCAGAGGGAAAGATGAACCATGAGAGACTATGGAGTCTGAGAAACAAACAGGGATTCGGAGGAGAGGGGAGAGGGGGGATGGGTTAGCCCGGTGATGGCTATTAAGGAGGGCACGTGCTGCATGGAGCACTGGGTGTTATACGAAAACAATGGATCATGGATCACCACCTCAGAAACTAATCAGGTATGTTGCGGCAACTAACAGAACATAATACAATTTTTTTAAAAAGAGTCTTTGGAAGCTGTATATGGCTGAACTCACTTAAATCCTCTGTATAAACTGTTTTTAATCTGATGTTAATTACCATACATTCTCACATCATTAGTTTTTGAGGTAGTGTTCCCTGATTCATTGTTTGCATACAACACCCAGTGCTCCATGCAGTACATGCCCTCTTTAATACCCATCACCGGGCTAACCCAGTCCCCACACCCCTCCCCTCTAGAACCCTCAGTTTGTTTCTCAGAGTCCATAGTCTCTCTGTACAAACTTTAAAGAATTGATGGACTGGCGTGGATATCTCCTAGTCTTTTGGACGCGGTAAAAAAGAATCGTAAATAAATTTCCTTGCTTCTTAACCTGCAACCCACCAATCTGAGGTGATCCACCTCTTTCTTGGGTTTATTCCTGCCCTCCTCTTATGGGGGGGTGGTGGTGCTAGGTTCAGATTACACACAGGAGGTTCCTCGAATAAGGAAGCAACACAATGGCATGAAACACAATGATGACAGAATACACACTTTGGTTAATGTGTACTAGTAATGTAAACTAGTATTTGACAAAATTACTCACTCGAATAAGCCTTAACAGGCTTCAAAGGAAGTAAGAATCGGTTGCCTGACAAGAGGAAAGTTGATGTAGGATTCATAATTAAAAAGAACGGAAAAATCTCGGACCAAGCCATACTCTGGTAGGTAACTTATGCTGAAAGAAATCATACTGAAAACTAGAAAATAGCTTTAATCCAATATTAATGAAGGTGGCCCACAACTTGTACTGAATGCAGATGAAGTCATGCTTGAGGATAAGGTATAGTCTAAAGTGCATAAACAAGAGAAGAAAGGGTGGATAAGAATTACTTCAATCTCTACGCCAACAAAAAAAAAAAAAAAAGGAAGAAGCTATTAAAAAAAGGATCCAATGATCAGTGCCTGGATAGCTCAGCTGGATATGCATGTGACTCATAGTTTTGGCACAGTTTATTGAGATCAAGCGAAGCGACAGGCTCCACGCTCAGCATAGAGTCTGCATGAGATCTTCTCCCTCTCCCTCTGCCCCTTGCCCCACTTGGGCAAGCTCGCTCTCTCGATCTTTCTCTCTAAAATAAACTAACAAAAATTTTTGAAAAAGAATATCCGTGGTGCGGGGGTGGCTCAGTTGGTTAAGTGTGTGCCTTTGGCTCAGGTCATGGTCCCAGGGTGCTGGGATCGAACCCCACATCGGGCTCCGTGCTTGGCGGGAGGCCTGCTTCTCCCTCTCTCACTCCCCCTTCTTGTGATCCTGCTCTTGCTATCTCTCTCTCTGTTCTGTCAAATAAATAAATAAAATCTTAAAAAAAAAACAGCCAATGCGAAAAAGATAGTCTCTTCAACAAATGGTGTTGGGAAACCTGGACAGCAACATGCAAAGGGATGAAACTGGACCATTTTTTTCAGTATATACAAAAACAAATTCCCAATAGACTAAAAACCTAAATGTGAGACATGAAGCTATTAAAATCCTACGGGAGAATACAGGCAGTAACCTCTTTGACATTAATCATACAATTTTTCTACATATGTCTCCCAAAGCAATGGAAACCAAAGCAAAAATAAAGTATTTGGACTTCAACAAAATGAAAAGCTCCTCCACAGCAAAGGAAGTAATCAAGAAAACTAGAAGGCAACCTATGGATAGGGAAAAGATATTTGCAAATGACATTCCTGATAAAGGGTTAGTATCCCAAATATATAAAGCTCTTATGATACAGAATCCCCCAAACACAAATAATCCAGTCAAGAAATAGGCAGAAGGAAACAGACGTTTCTCCAAAGAACACATACACAAATGGCCAACAGACACGTGAAAAAATGCTCCACATCCCTCGCTATCAGGGAAATGCAATTCAAAAGCACAATGAGATACCTCCTCACACTCGTCAGAATGGCTAAATTTAACAAGTCAGGAAGTGACAGATGTTGGTGAGGATGGGCAGATGGGGAACCCTCTTACACTGCTAGTGGGAATGCAAGCTGGTACAGCCACTCTGGAAAACAGTAGGGAGGCTCCTCACAAAGTTAAAAATAGATCTACCCTACGATCCAGCAATTCCACTACTAGGTAATTACCCAAAGGATACACCCGTAGTGATCTGAAGGGCCACCTGCACCACAATGTTTATAGGAGGAAAGGCCACAATAGCCAAAATACTGAGAGAGCCCAGATGTCCATCAATGGATGAATGCATAAACAAGTGTGGTGTATATATATATACAATGGAATATTACTCAGCCATCAATACACTGACATCTTACCATTTGCCGCAACATGGATGGAACTAGAGGGTATTATGCTAGACGAAACAAGGCCTTCAGGGAAAGACTATTATCATATGATTTCACTCCTTTGTGGAAATTGAGAAACAAAGCAGAGGATCATAGGGGAAGGGAGGGACAAGTAAAATAAGAGGAAATCAGAGAGAGGGACAAACCATACAAGACTCTTGACTATAGGAACAGGGTTACAGGAGGGGATGTGTGGGGGGAATGGGATATCTGGGTGAGGGGCGTCAAGGAGGACACTTGCTGTAAAGAGCACTGGGTGTTCTATGCAACAGATGAATCGCTAAATTCTACCTCTGAAAGTACTACTACACTACATGTTCATTAATGAAATTTAAATAAAAAAATACTAGACGTCCCAGGCTCAGCAATCAGATAACAAAAAGAAACAAGGGCATCCACACCGGCAAGGAAGAAGTCCAACTTTCGGTATTTGCAGAAGGCAATGATCCTCTATGTGGAAACCCCAAAAGACTCCACCAAAATATTGCTAGAACTGTTACACGCATTCAGTAAACGCACAGGACACAAAGTCAAGGTACAGAAATCCATTTCATTTCTATACACCAACAATGAAGCAACACAAATAGAAATTGAGGAGTCAATCCCATTTACAATTGCAAAAACCACCTAATACCTAGTTATAAACCTTACCAGAGAGGTGAAAGCCCTGTACCCTGACAACTATAGAACACTGGTGAAAGAAACCGAAGATGACACATAGAAATGGACAACTATGACATGCTCATGGATTAGAAGAATAAATATTGCTAGAATGTCTATACTACCCAGAGCAATCTACACATTTAATGGCACCCTTAAAAAAATACCACGAGCATTTGCCACAGAGCAAGAACAAATTATCCTAAAATTGGTATGTATCCACCAAAGACTCAGAAGAGCCAAAGCAAACTTGAATAAGAAAAACAAAGCTGGAGGTATCACAATTCTGGACTTCATGTTATATTACAAAGGTGTAGTGATCAGAACAAGATGGCACAGCCACAGAAACAGCCACATCGATCAGGGGAACAGAATAGAAAACCGAGAAAGGAACCCACCCCTATATGGTCAACTCTTGTTTGACAAGGCAGGAAAGACCATCGAAGGGCAAAAGACAGTCTCTCTGAGAAAGGGTGTTGGGGAAGCTGGACAGCAACATGCAAAAGAATGAAATTGGACCCCTTTCTTACACCATACACAAAAATAAACCAAAATGGATCAAAGACCTAAATGTGAGTCCTGAAGCCATCAGAATCCTAGAGTAGAACACAACCTCCTTGACAGCAGCCCTAGCACGTTCTTTCTAGATATGACTCCTGAGGCAAGGGAAAGAAAAGCAAAAATAAACGATTGGGACTTCATCAATTAACAAGCTTCTACTCAGCTAAGGAAAAAACACAACGAAAAGGCAACCTGTGGGATGGGAGAAGATATTTGCAAATGACACATTTGATAAACGGCTACTATCCAAAACATATAAAGTGCCTATAAAACTCGACACCCTCCAAATGAAGAATGCAGTTAAAAAATAGGCAAAGTTAAGGATAGACATTTTTCCAAAGCAGACATCCAGACGGCCAACAGACACATGAAAATATGCTCAACATCAGTGATTGTCGGGGAAAAGTCAATGAAAAACTACAATGAGATATCACCCTTATCGCAATGGCTTATGTCTCTGCCTTTAAAAGTGTTTTAAAAGATTTCATTTAGTTATTTGTCAGAGAGAGAGTGAGCACAAGCAGGCGAACTGGCAGGCAGAGGGAAAAGCAGGCTCCACGCTGAGCAAGGGGCCTGATGCTGAACAAGGAGCCCGATGCTGACCAAGGAGCCCTATGCTGAGCTAGGAGCCTGACGCGCGACACTTTCCCAGGACCCTGGGATCATGATTTGAGCCAAAGGCACAGGCTTAAGCAGCTGAGCCACCCAGGGATCCCACCTTTAAAAGCTATTCAAGAATGTTCAGAAATTTTACAGGAGATGTCTGTTGGTTTTGTTTCTGTTTTGCCATGGGGCTTGTGACATGAGTTATCCTTCTCTCTATAAACTGTTCCAATTTGCTTTAGGGTTAGAGTTATATTTTTCTTAGCACTGTAAATTCAGTGTGCTAGTATATTAAGAATTGAAATGTTTGTATTACCTGTCCCCCATACTTTAATTTAAATCTTCTTTCCAAATCACTGATTTCATCTGAAAACCGTGTGACGTCTGTGTGCCACAGTTTGGAAAACCTTTCCTTCAAAAGAAGGATAAAACCTCTAAAGTAAAAAAAAAAAAAAAAAAAACCAAAACACAAAACCTTCACCTCGAACAATAAGAAGAAATTAGTATAAACTTCTATGTAAATATCAGATTACCAGTATTGTCATCATGTACCTGTCAGTTTTCCTGGACAACATTTTCAGGAGTATTTCCTTTGAGAAAGAGCAAGGACATCTAAATTGGAACTAAATCCCAAAATCTACTGCTTATTAGAGTGAGACGTAAGTTTTGGGTCACTGTGACCCACCTTTTTGTGAAGATTAAATGAGGTTATAAATGTATGGAACCCAGGAGAAAGAAGTGGCTAACATAAATAAGAGTTTTAATACTAACTCTTGTTTTTTAAAAAGCCCAATAAGTGGACCTATGGTCGTCACGGTAGACAAGTCGAGGTTGGCCAGCTATTCACAATCAGACAGCACAGATCAAAATTATGTAGTTAAGAGAGCCATGACCTTTAGCTTTCTGGGTATAGAAGATTCGTAAGAGTATAGAAACTGGAGCAGGTAGCTTTTGGAGTGACAGCATCATTAGAAGTGTCTTGCAGGGAAGATGGGCCCCTCACAAAATCTGAAAGGATGGGAACCTGGAGGTGTCCCTCAACCACCTGCCATTTAGGGAGGGTCCGACTGCAAAAGAGAGATGCGATCCAGACACACCTGAACACGGGCAAGTCTAGTCCTACGTTACTCACAGCCTTTCAGAGTCTTCAGTTCCAGAGAAGCGGAAAAGAGGTTTTACATACCAACTCATTTTATGAGGCTAGTATGGTCTTGATACCAACATCCAAGACAGTATATAAAAGTGTCTGCTAATGACACTCATGAGGATAGTCGTAAAATTTCTAAACAAATTATTAAGAAGTAGAGTATTCAGAAAGATAATATATCATGACCATGCCCTCCCGGTAATGTATGGTTGGTTTAAACATAGGACAATATGTAAGTAATTCATCACATTCACAGATTAATGAAGGGAAATCCTACACTCATCTGAATAAACGTACTGCAAGTGTTTATTGGAAGTCAACATATTTTCAATACAAATATTCATGGTAAACGAGAGTAAGAATGGAACTTCCTTTACTTCACAGTAAATAGGCAAAATGTTAAATATTATCTAATTTATCAGGAATAAGACAAGGCTATCCATCCTGGCCAGTTCTTTCTACATTGTACTGGGTGGGTCTGTCCAATGTTGTCAAACGAGAAAAAAAGGGGAAAGGTTTAAAATGGCAGAAACAAACTCTCAGTGTTCAAAGATGGTATCATTGTGCCTGTTGAAACTCAAAACGGAGGTTGATGTACACTTATTAAAGCATACGTAGCACGGTTGCTGGACAGAAATTCAATGTACAGATATATCTGTGTATATCAGCTCAATCGGACTATAACATTTCAAAAAGTGACCTAATTTTGATAGCATCGACTACTCAGAATAAGTTTTCCTTTAAAGGTTTATTAATTTAAGAGAGAGAGAGAGAGAGAGGGAGGCATGGAGGGAGGGAGGGAGGGAACAGGAGCAGAGGGACAGAATCGTTCAAGCTGACTTCCTGAGGAGCATCGAGCCAGACTCGGGGTCCATCCCATGACCAATGAATTATGACCTGAGCTGAAACCAAGAGTCAGCTGCTTAAGGGACTGAGACCCAGGCACCCCCTACTTGGGATAAGTTTAACACAGATTTCAAAAGATTCTTTGTGGAACGTCTGTAACACTTTATTGAGAGAACTACAACAGTGAAGTACCCCACATAAGAGTAGTCTGCATGTTTCAGCTTGTCCTTGTTTAAATCTGGAGTAGTCCTTCACCTGTAAGGTAGATGTAACAGTTAGAAATACTACTCAGCAGAATCGTATGTCGACTAAATTCATGGTACAGGAAGGACATTATAGTTTTCATTGTATAAGATAGAATTCCAAGCGTATATTTTACCAATATTTTTTGAACACACCCCACTTTCTATTGGTACAACAATACAAAAAGACAGTTCAGGTTCACAACACACAAAATGAAATGAGCCTATTAAAAGGTAGTTTTAAATGGAGAGCAAAAGGCGAATGCAGGTTTACAAAAACTCCAAACAACATGCAAAGAGCTGAAAAACAAAAATGTACACGTAAGTATCACTTAAAGGCCTCAACTTGAAATAATATTGTGAATATATGATGCCGAAGGAATAATGCCAAGTTGGTTACTGCGTAAGTGATGGGAGTAGAGCAATGAGGACCACATGTAAGTTATTCTTTGTTCTGGTTAAGCGGAAAGCTGTTTTTGTCAGCTAGTGTTTCCCTTACGTCATTGATTCAGTAGGGTAACCGTTTGCCTTAACGGTGTTGGCCTTAACGGCGTTCCAGTCTCTCGAACAGATTATATGGTCACACACTTCACACCTGTCAAATGGGTAAAATTAACAAAGCAGGAAACGAGCTATGTAGGTGAGGATGTGGAGAAAGGGGAACCCTCTTACACTGTTGGTGGGAATGCAAACTGGGACAGTCGCTGTGGAAAACAGTATAGACGTTCCTAGAAAAGTTAAACATAGAACTACCTTGTGACCCAGCATTTACACTATGAGGTTTTTACCCGAGGGACACAAAATTACAGACTCAAAGGGTACAAACACCCCAATGTTTAGAGCAGCAGTTTCAACAATAGCCAAACTATGGAAAGAGCCCAAATGTCCACTGATCGATGAACGGATAGAGAAGACGTGTGTGTGTGTGTGTGCGTGTGTGTGTGTTTGTGTGTGTGTGTGTGTGTATGCAGTAGAATATGACTCAGCCATGAAAATGAATGAAATCTTGCCATTTGCAATGATGTGCATGTCTTCGAGTATATCATGCTAACGAAAAAAGCTTCAGTCAGAGAAAAACAAATAACATGATGTCACTCATAGGTAGAATTTAAGGAAAAAAACAGATGAACATATGGGACAGAAAAAAAGAGAGAGGGAAGCCGACCGTGAGACTCTTAACTATAGAGAGGAAACTGAGTGTTGATGGAGGAAGATGGGTCGGGGATGGGCTAAATGGGTGATGGGTGTTAAGGAGCGTACCGGATGTGATGACCACTGGGTATTATAGGTAAGGGATGAATCCCTAAATTCTACTCCTGAAACCAGTATTTCACAATGCGTTAACTCATAGAAATTAAACAAACATTTGAAACCAAAAATGGGAATAGGGGTCCAGATCGCCATAGAGAAACACAAACAGCAACCATTGTGTTTTGTGGTTCCCGGTGGCAGAAAAATTTCAATTCACATGTTAAAATTTGACCAAAGATGTTATCTGATAAAAAAAATCATGCAAAATGCAACATCTTCGTATTCTATGTAACCAACAGAACCCCAGAATACTAATATCAGCATTAAAAATGATTGTAATATATCAGAATTCAACTCAATATACATATGAGTAAAGATGGGTTCAGAAGTTAAGGGATTGTCAGAAAATCATACACGTTATATTTCAGCCGCGGGTAGAACCTACCTCAGTGCCTCAGCATATTTCATACAAACTGATATTCAATCCAAATGAATTCTGTGTTTGATAAAAGCAGAACTTACAGAAGGATCTGAATATTATTAGCAGTTTGTTGAAGTATTTATACTCAAAAAAAGAAAATGGTTTCATATTGTATGATTTAATAAGGCTTTGACCCAATTTGTTTCTATCTCTTCTTGTGTATAAGTCAGGCCGGCAGGATGTTTGATCTACTTGGGAAAGTAATCTTCATATGCAACCCCTGTTAGAAATGTATCATTAAAGTTATATCTGCATACGTAAAGATATAATATTCGGGGAAAGACCCTCATACTTTGCACTGTCAATGGATAACATACCTGCTTCCGGCATTTTAATGGGCTCTAAGAAGGGTAGACTTGGCCCCTTGCATCAGGGTCATCTTCAGTTCTACCCCCAGCCTTTGCCTGAGGCAGCTCCTGGAGATCAGCTTGCAGGTCCCGTCCTTAAAACACAAAGGTAATCGATTTAAGCAGTAAATATGAAATATAAACCAATAAAAGCCTATAGGCTAGGGTGATAAAAAAATATGATGGGAAAATGCATTTCACACCCTTTTTTTCCTGTAGTACGATTTGCTTTATTTCAAGTGATATTCTAAAGATAAAGCCCAATGCACTTCATTTCCTTTCTATTACCACAGTGTTCTTAGAATAGAGAGCATCAGCTACATGTGGGAAATCAAGTCTACACCACGCATAAGATTTTATTTAAAAAGTACAATGTAGTTTTCCGAAGGATAAGCTGAGTGTATTCGTGGGCCTCTAACAAATCCTATACTAGTGACATCCATTCCGTAGTAGGACAATCTGCAGGGTATTTTGTCCAGTTTTACCCGTTCGATTTAAGTGCAAAGTTCCTCTATGTATAACTTAGGATAAAGCAGTCAATTATAGAGCAAAGTTCCAAAAGTAACAGCAAAACAGTAGTGATTAACAGCCCCACTTCTGTCTGGCAGTGAGACAGTAGGGACAAGTAGGGTGGAAAGAAATTAATGGACTTTGTCGTCAGTCGTATTGTGGAAACCTCTTAACAGCGTATTCCTAACACACTCCATGGCCTGAACGGTGTCAATAATTCACTACAAGTGCTTGATGAAGATGTTCCATTTGGAAGACATTCATTTGTTTCATGATCGTTTTAAGATCCTTTTGATTTTCCTAATCGTAAAAGTACTTCAACACCTTTTAAGGCCACGTAAAAATCATATTAACGTAGTGACCCTAATGCCAGTTTCCTGAGTAATTAATCAGACAGTGGCTATCATTCACTGAGCTCTTTTCTGGAGTCTCTCTCCTGCTCCACTGAACTGGACTGATTCCTGTGCCACTAATAAGCTACTTTACAGTACAGACACGTTTGACTACTAAGCATTCGATACAAAACCATTCACTTGTTTGTAAAACAACACAGATGGTAGGAAGAACACAGACCTCTTTAAAATTGCTTATTTTAAGTAATCTCTACACTCAAGATGGGCCTTGAACTCTCGACCCCGACACCGAGAGTCACATGCTCTACCAAGTGAGCCAGCCAGCTTCCCCAAGAACGCAAACTTTGTACTGAACTACGAGGTGTATCTCCATGTGTCAAGCAGTCTTTGGCAAGCCACAATTCCTGAGCCTTAGTTTTCTCATTTATAAAATGGGGCTCCCATCCGTATGCAAACTGGCTTTATTCCACATGTTACAGGATATGTTGACGTGCCACTCTGCCTAT